>NC_139023.1:44617343-45217343 GCF_964662115.1 Mustela nivalis | reverse complement strand
TTGCTGAGAAAAGAAAAAGTTACTCTTAAATTATTATTTTTATATTTTGAATGAACTTTTAATGCTCTCTTATAAAATTAGTATATATTTATTATAGAAATTCAAGTAATGCAGAAAATTTCACTGAAGAAATTAAAGTGAGTTTATAATCAAAACAGGAAGTATAAATTAGAAGACTTGTCTCTGGTATATGCATATCCACATGTATAAACACATGAATATGAATTTAAATTAGACACTGCCAAATTTACCAATATTTAGAGGTATTTTTCATGTTCATGATTAAATATTCTCTGCATTTTACACTTATGTCTACCAGTTTATCCTATAGATAATCACATTTTTTAAAATTATTTATTTATTTATTTGACAGAGAGAGATCACAGCAGACAGAGAGAGAGAGAGAGGGAAGCAGGATCCCCGCCAAGCAGAGAGCCCGATGCGGAACTCGATTCCAGGACCCTGAGATCACGACCCGAGCCGAAGGCAGCAGCTCAATCCACTGAGCCACCCAGGTGCCCCTAGATAATCACATTTTTAAGCACTTTTTTATTGCCAAATTTTAAATTCTTTCTAATACTTGTCCTATTTAAATAACCTTGTTGTAATTATGTTTGTATCTTTATGGTTACTATGAAATAAAAAAATCCTAAATGTAGAATAAATGGGAAAAAGACTCTTTCCTTAATGTAAACTGGAAAGTTTATTTGAAGGGATCCTGAAATATTACCCCATTCTGCACTAGCTGTAGCAGCAGAGAAAGAACTGCTGATTTTTCCTTGCACTTGCTATTATTGGAACTTATGACTGTTTTTATTTTTGCAAATGGGATAGGAAATATCTGTTGGCATCTGTATATCCACTTTGTAAATTGTCTGTTAATTTTTTTTGCCCAAATTTATCAGTGTCTTTGTCTCTTTTTGATTTCTAATTCTCCTTACTATTAGGTATATTAAGCATGATATGCATAAGTGAAGTAAATGCTCAATTTTGAAAACTTGCTTTCATACTCTCTCTATACTATTTCTTAATATGCACACTTAAATATCAACATGACCAAATGTTGCAGAATGTTCTTTTAGGCATTGTGCAAAAAGTCTCCCCTGTTATATAAGATAAATGCACAACTCTATTTTGGGCTAGTTTTTTAATTATAGTTTTGTTCTTTTTAAAATTTTTTGTTATTTTAATCACTTGGTGATATCAGGGAAAGTGCACTTCTTAGTCTCCATCTCCTATTTCACCCATGTCCCCATCCATCTCCCCTCTAGTAAACTTCAGTTTCTTCTGTACAGTTAAGAGTTGGCTTCTTGGAGCGCCTGGGTGGCTCAGTGGGTTAAGCCGCTGCCTTCGGCTCAGGTCAGGATCTCAGGGTCCTGGGATCGAGTCCCGCATCGGCTCTCTGCTCAGCGGGAAGCCTGCTTCCCTCTCTCTCTCTGCCTGCCTCTCTGACTACTTGTGATTTCTCTCTGTCAAATAAATAAAAAAAAATCTTAAAAAAAAAAAAAAAGAGTTGGCTTCTTGGTTTATTTCTTTCTCTCTTTTTTATTCCTTTGTTTATTTGTTTGTTTCTTAAATTTAAGTGAAATCATGGTATTTGTTTTCCTCTGACTTATTTCACTTAGCATTATGTATATGTATATAGATGCACATGTATGTATATGTACATATGTGCATATATGTATATGTGCCTGTGTGTGTGTGTGTGTATCACTTCTTTATCCATGCATCAGTAGATGGACTCTTGCTTTGCTTCCTATCTTGGCTATTGTAAATAATGCTGCTGTAAACATAGGGGTGCATATATCCCTTTGAATTAGTGTTT
This sequence comes from Mustela nivalis, assembly GCF_964662115.1. Taxonomy (NCBI): domain Eukaryota; kingdom Metazoa; phylum Chordata; class Mammalia; order Carnivora; family Mustelidae; genus Mustela; species Mustela nivalis. Next base: position 45,215,518 of record NC_139023.1, on the reverse strand, counting down.
TGTGTTTTGAGGGTAAATAGCCAGTAGTGCAACTGCTGGATCATATGAGAGTCCTATTTTTAAGTTTTTGAGGAACTTCCATACTGTTTTTCACAGTAACTGCTCCAGTTTGCATTTCTACCAACAGTACAAGATGGTTCCTTTTTCTCTATATCCTTCCTAGCACCTGTTGTTTCTTGTATTTTTTATTTTAGCCATTGTGACAGGTTTGAGGTAATAGATCATTGTAATTTTGATTTGCATTTTCCTGATCATGAGTGATGAACATCTTTTCAAGTGTCTGTGGACCATCTGCATATCTTCTTGGGAGAAATGTCTGTTCATGCCTTCTGCCCATTTTTATTTATTTTTTTTAAGGATGTTAAGTATTATAAGTTCTTTATATATTTTAAGTATTAACTTTTTATCAGATATGTTATTTGTAAATATCTTCTCCCATTCCATAGGTTGCCTTTCAGTTTTCTTGACTATTTCCTTTGCTATGCAGAAGGTTTTTATTTTGATGTAGCCCCAATAGTCTATTTTTTGTTGTTGTTTGCCTTAGGGAACCTATGTAGAAAAAAGTTGCTATGGCCAGTGTCAGAGAATGTAATGTTATTCTTTTACATTTGAAAAGTTTGCTTCTGAAGGGTAAATTTTTACTAAATTTTATATGAAAAAACAAGCCAAATGTCCACATGTCATTTGGTTAATTTCTACGTTTTCACACAATTTTGAAACACCATTATTTTCTGTACAAATAAACACATATAAACAAAGTTATATACACATTCTTTCATACACAATCTTTTTATGTTTAGTTTTATTTTATTAACATATAATGTATTATTTGTCCCAGGGATACAGGTCTGTGAATCATCAGACTTACACATTTCATAGCACTCACCATATCACATACCCTCCCCAATGTCTATAAACCAACAACCCTCTCCATATCACCCCTCCTTCCAGAAACCTTCAGTTTGTTTTGTGAGATTAAGAGTCTCTTATGGTTTTCTCCCTCCTGATCCTTTCTTGTTTCTTTTTTCTTTTCCTATTCCCCAAGCCCCTCACTCTGCCTCTCAAATTCCTCATATCAGTGAGATCATATGATAATTATCTTTCTCTGAGTGACTTATTTCGCTAAGCATAATACCCTCTAGTACCATCCACATCGTTGCAAATGACAAGATTTCATTTTTTGATGGCTGCATAGTATTCCATTATGCACACACACACACACACACACACACACACATATACATACCACATCATCTTTATCATTCATCTGTTGATGGACATCTAGATTCTTTCCATTATTTGGTCATTGTGGACATTGCTGCTATAAACATTCAGGTGCATGTGCCCCTTTGGATCACTATGTTTGTATCTTTAGGGTAAATACCCAGTAGTGCAATTGCTGCATCGTAGGGTAGCTCTATTTTCAACTTTTTGAGGAACCTCCACACTGTTTTCCAGAGTGGTTGCACCAGCTTATAATTCCCACCAACAGTGTAAGAGGGTTCCACTTTCTCTGTATCCTTACCACCATCTGTCATTTCCTGACTTGTTAATTTTAGCCACCTGGTGTGAGGTGGTATCTCATTGTGGTTTTGATTTGTTTTTCCCTGATGCTGAATGATGTGGAGCATTTTTTCATGTGTCTGTTGGCCATCTGGATGTCTTCTTTGCAGAAATGTCTGTTCATGTCCTCTTCTGCCCATTTCTTCATTGGATTATTTGTTCATTGGGTGTTGAGTTTGATAAGCTCTTTATAGATTTTGGATACTAGTCCTTTATCTGACATGTAATGTGCAAATATCTTCTCCGATTCTGTCAGTTGTCTTTTGGTTTTGTTAACTGTTTCCTTTGCTGTGCAAAATCTTTTGATCTTGATGAAGACCCAACAGATCATTCTTGCCCTTGCTTCCTTGCCTTTGGCGATGTTTCTAGGAAGAAGTTACACAGCTGAGGTCGGAGAGGTTGCTGCCTGTGTTCTCCTCAAGGATTTTAATAGATTCCTGTCTCACATTGAGGTCTTTCATCCATTTTGAGTGTATTTTTGTGTGTGGTGTAAGCAAGTGGTCTGGTTTCATTCTTCTGAAACTGGTTGTCCAATTTTCCCAACACCATTTGTTGAAGGGACTGTCTTTTTTCCATTGGGAAGTCCTTCCTGCTTTTTTGAGGATTAATTGACCGTAGAGTTGAGGGTCTATTTCTGGGCTCTCTGTTCTGTTCCATTGATCATGTGTCTGTTTTTGTGCCAGTACCATACTGTCTTAATGATTACAGCTTTGTAATAGAACTTGAAGTCTAGAACTATGATGCCACCAACTTTGGCCTTTATTTCAACATTCCTCCTACTGTTCAGGGTGTTTCCTGGTTCCATATAAATTTTAAGATTATTTGTTCTATTTCTTTGAAAAAAGTGAATGGGATTTTGATAGGGATTGCATTAAATGTGCAGATTGCTTTGTTAGCATAGACATTTTCACAATATTTGTTCTTCTGATCCATGAGTATGGAACGTTTTTCCATTTCTTTGTGTCTTCCTCAATTTCTTTCATGAGTACTTTGTAGTTTTCTGAGTAAAGATTCTTTGCCTCTCTGATTAGGTTTATTCCTAATCTTATAGTTTTGGGTGCAATTTTAAATGGAATTGACTCCTTAATTTCTCTTTCTTCTGTTTTGCTGGTGGTGTATAGAAATGCAACTGATTTCTGTGCATTGATTTTTTATATCCTGACACTTTACTAAATTCCTATACAAATTCTAGCAGTTTTGGAGTGGAGTCTTTTGGGTTTTCCACATAAAGTATCATATCACCTGCAAAGAGTGAGAGTTTGACTTTTCTTTGCTGATTTGGATGCCTTTAATTTCTTTTTGTTGTCTAATTGCTGAGGCTAGCACTTCTAGTACAATGTTGAATAGCAGTGTTGATAGTGGACATCCTTGCCATGTTCCTGACCTTAGGGGAAAAGCTTTCCCCCATTGATAATGAAATTTACTGTGGATTTTTCATAGATGTCTTTGTTGATATTGAGGTATGTACCCTCTATCCCTACACTTTGAAGAGTTTTGATCAAATAAGAATGCTATACTTTGTCAAATGCTTTTTCAGCATCTATTGAGATTATCATATAGTTCTTGTTCTTTCTTTTCTTAGTGTGTTGTATGACATTGATTGCTTTGCAGATGTTGGACCAACCTTGAAGCCCAGGAATAAATCCCACTTGGTTGTGGAGAATAATCCTTTTAATGTATTGTTGGATCCTATTGGCTAGTATTTTGGTGAGAATTTTTGCATCTGTGTTCATCAAGGATATATAATTCTTTCTGATGGGGTCCTTGTCTGGTTTTAGGATCAAGGTAATGCTGGCCTCATAAAATTAGTTTGGAAGTTTTCCTTCCATTTCTACTTTTTGGAACAGTTTCAGGAGAATAGCTATTAATTCTTCTTTAAATGCTTGGTAGAATTCCCCTGGGAAGCTGTGTGGTCATGGGCTCTTGTTTTTTTGGAGATTATTGATTACTGCTTCAATCTCCTTACTGGTTATGGGTCTGTTCAGGTTTTCTATTTCTGCCTGGTTCAGTTGTGGTAGTTTATACATCTCTAGGAATGTATCCCCTTTTTCCAGATTATCAAATTTGCTGGCATGTAGTTGCTCATAATATGTTCCTATAATTGTTTGTATTTCTTTGGTGTCGGTTGTGATCTCTCCTTTTTCATTCATGATTTTATTTTTGGGGGTCCTTTCTCTTTTCCTTTTGATAAGTCTGGCCAGGGGTTTATCAAACTTACTAATTCTTTCAAAGAACCAGCTCCTAGTTTCGTTGATTTGTTCTAATGTTATTTTGGTTTCCATTTCATTGATTTCTGCTCTGATCTTTATTACTTCTCTTCTCCTGCTGGGTTTGGGCTTTCTTTGCTGTTCTTTCCCCAGCTTCTTTAGGTGTAGCGTTAGGTTGTAACTTGAGACTTTTCTTTTTTCGTGAGAACAACTTGTATCACTATATACATTCCTCTCAGGACTGCCTTTGCTGTGTCCCACAGATTTTGAACAGTTGTGTTTTCATTTTCATTTTTTTCCATGATTTTTTTCAATTCTTTTTTAACTTCCTGGTTGACCCATTCATTCTTTAGTATGATGTTCTTTAGCCTCCATGTATTTGTATTCTTTCCTAATTTCCTCTTGTGATTGAGTTCTAGCTTCAGATCATTGTGGTCTGAAAATATGCAGGGAATGATCCCAGTCTTTTGGTACCAGTTGAGACCTGATTTGTGACTCAGAATGTGATCTATTCTGGAGAGTGGTTCATGTGCACTAGAAAAAAATATGTACTCTGTTGCTTTGGGATGGAATGTTCTGAACATATCTGTGGTGTCCATCTGGTCCAGTGTGTCATTTAAGGCCTTAATTTCCTTGTTGATCTTTTGCTTCAATGATCTGTGCATTTCAGTGAGGGGTTGTTAAAGTCACCTACTAATATTGTATTATTGTCAATGTGTTTCTTTGATTTTGTTATTAATTAGTTTTGATAATTGTCTGCCCAAGGTGGAATTGCATCACCCTTGCCAGGGGCCAGTCTAAGTAATCTGCTCAGGATTGCTCTTGGTAGCTTTTGTTCCCTGAATGCTTTCCATAGAGCTCTTTCAGAAAGTGGTTGATTTTCTGTTCCTAGAATTGCTGCTCTTCTTTTCTTCTATCTCTTGGTGAGTTTGTGCGTGTTCAGAATGGTTTGATAACTATCTAGCTAAACTCCTGGGACCCGATGCCATTTCAGTCTGCTACTCGTCCACCATCTTCACACATAATCTTTTAAGAATCTTGCCATTCTATTTAAAAATCTACTTATGTATTCTTCACCATGTAATGTAGTTTAATATGCTATTATATCCAGATCATACAAATCCCTTCTCACTGTTGTTCACTTTTATAGTTTTCTTGAAAATTGTGATGGAAATATTTTCTCACATTAATTCAAATGTCACTTAGCTTAGTTACAATAGGATATTGGGGTATTTAATTAGACTATATTAAATTTAGATATTAGTCTGTGGACAACTCATATCTTATAGATGTTTCCTAGAACAGTTTACCACAATGACTTATGAATCAGAAAATAGGTCTCAAATGCCATTGAAGATTCTTTGGTATCTATATGGATGATCTATTTTTTTCTCTTTTACCTTCACCTACTGATATAATGAATATCATTGTTCATATTATCTAACATACCTAAGTTAAATACTGTAATAATGTAAATAATGTAATATTTATAATATTTTATTATAAATAATGTAATATTTGGAAATTATATATATTATTTTTAAATATATATACATATATATGTATATATATACTATGTATTACTATATATAGTCTATATACTATATATATAGTAATATATATATAGTAAAATAAGGAAGGATGTGGTTGTCTTCCTTACTAGACAAAATCTAGGTTTCAATTTTGGTTTTTTTTTGGCAATATTTGTCTGTACATGAGACCCTCCCAATCAGTCTTTAATCCTCACAACTCCACAAAAATAGCTTTCATGATATTATAAATAATACCAAGAGCCAAATCCTTCAGAACTCATATGACAATTTTATGTCCTTATTTTAACATCTTAGCTGCATTTTAGAGAAAATTACATTTCCATTATGCTCCACTTAATTGGACTTCAATCACATTGGCTTCCCATTATCTGTCTTTTCTTACTATCTTTCTTCTTCAACTAGAATTCTAATTATTAAAGTGCTAAAGGTTTCTATTCTTCCTTTCACTGTTCTGTTTTCAGTGATTTTATGCAGTCTCAAGATTTCATATACTTATGTCTTTCCAGTTTACTTCCCAAGCCCTGAACTTCACCCTTAGTTTTAGAAGCACATAATGCTATACTATCTAAGATACTATTGTATTTTGTTTATCACATGTTTTATTTAGGAATTTCAAAATCTCTGTATCCTTAGTATCAGTTTCTGAGTCTTCCCATGTTATATTTAGCATGTTTGTTATTGGGAATGTATTAACTTACTGAAAAAAAGTTATTTCTTTTATGCTCTGAAGAAGTAGAAGGATTATGGGATTTAGCTGTTAAATAAAGCTAGTATATTTTTAATAAATAAGTAACTGTCCAGAAAATATGAATTGGTAAAATTTTCTTAAGGGAAGGATAAAATATGAAAATAGCATTTAATTATGGGATAAAGTATGATGAAAATTTCTTTCCAAAAAATTTTCATCAAATTTTAAGAATTAAATATTAAAATTTAAAATTTTAATATTTAATTATAATGTATTAGCCTACCCATATTATTTTATCCACTTTAATCTGTGATTGCTTTCTAAAAGATCTGGCTAACAGGTATGGAAAAGTTTACAAGGCAATTTGAACAATGTCAAGGAGATGAACCATTATCTTGTTGGTTTTAAGAAGTCCGTGAAAATTATTTAGTGTCAGAATGATAAACAGATCTGCACATTACAAATTCTCCCTCACTCCACAGTGAGTTTAAGGGTGGACTACTACAAAAAATAATAATCTTTTCAGGTGAAAGTTAGAATTGTCTGTACATTGGCATTGGGTAGGTAAGGAGAATTTTAATTTCAGAAATAATAATATATACAATTTAGTAAAAACAACTTTGTGCTAGGCACTGCTTAAAGTGCTTTATCTCTATTATCTCACTTAGTCCACCTGAATGGCTGCTTTATTATTGTTTCCAATTCGTAGATGAACAGAGGAAAGCAGAGGCATTTAGGTCATATTTCTCAGACCACATAGTTTTTAGATAGTGCATACAGTATTTGAATCCAATCAACTTGCCCCTGAGACATTGGTATGAGAGCTCTAAAATTACAGCTTTCCAATATATCTAACCTGGAGATGTAGGAGGATATGCAAGCCATAAATGTAGGAGTGGGGAATATTTAATCATTAAGAAATATTGAGTATTTTTGTCATGTTAATGCAGTCTAGAATTTCAAGCTTATTCTTCTTGCAAGATGGAGGAACGAACCTTCAAAGTCATAGAATTTAATAAGAGAAGACTCATTATTGGTGTCTGGGTGGCTCAGTGGGTTAAAGCCTCTGTCTTAGGCCCAGGTCATGATCCCAGGATCCTGGGATTGAGCCCTGCATTGGACTCTCTGCTAAGCAGGGAGCCTGCCTCTCCCTCTCTCTCTGCCTGCCTCTCTGCTTACTTGTGATTTCTGTCTGTCAAATAAATAAATAAAATCTTTTAAAAAAAGAGAGAGAGAGAGAGAGAGAAGACTCATTACATTTTCAGTTGTGGATCTTGGGTTATTTGGGAAAAGTGTCCATCAGGCTATTAGGTATACTACTCTGATTTTAGGAGAGAAACTCATCCAGGGTATATAATTTATGGAGGTGTTATGATTTAAAGTGATAGCTGAATTTGTGGAAACATATGAATTCCCATGAGAAAGAATTTAGTCTTATATGAAAAAATAACTGTAAATTGCTTTCCTAGCAAAGAGAGACACGTAAAAAGGATTGTAGAAATGCAACCTACTAGGTATAACATTATGAGAAAACTAAAAGATCTTGATAAATTATATAGAAGAATAACGAGGAAGAAAGATATACAGTAGTACAGCTGAGAGGAGTATTCTAAGGCCAGAACTAAAAAAGTATACATTAAACAAGGAAAACAGAAAATTTGTCCTGACCTTGAAAAGAGAAGTTCAAAGGAAACAAAACAAAACTAAACTAAAACTAAAGCCATTTAATTATTATAAGAAATAAATAATATTAAGAGAAGTCTTTATTTGTAGAAGACATGATTTTATATCTATATCTATCTAATATCTAGAAAACACTAAAAACTTTATAGAAAAACTGTTGGAACTAATAAATGAATGAAACTTACAATTTAAAAAATCAGCATACAAATATCAGTTGTATTTTGTATGCTAACCAACTATTTGAAAAGAAACTCAAGAAAACAATCTCATTTAGAAAAGCACTCAAAAGAATAAATTACTGAGTAATAAACTTAACTTTGGGAATGAAAAGTTCCAAACTATGTTTTGCTAACTGAACAGAATATAAATAAATAAATATCACAAAATGTTGATGAAAAGAATTAAAGAAGACACAAATAAAAGAAAACACATTTAAGTTTATGGATTGGAAGGGTTAATATTGTTAAAATATTAATATTTCTCAAAGTGATCTACAGATGCAATGCCATCCCTGCCAAAATCCCAACAGCATTTTCTCCAGGAATAGAAAAAAAAAAAAAAAGAAAAGAAAAAACAGTTCACAATTCATATAAAAGACAATAGACCATGAATAGTCAAAGGCGGGGGGGATAAATAACAAAGCTGGAAACATTACATTTTATGAATTCAAATTGTATTATAAATCTATATTAATCAAAGCAGTATGGCATTGGCATAAAGAAAAACCTATAGAGCAATGAAGCAGAGCAGAGCCTGAAAATAAATCCACGCATATACAATAGACTGATTTTAACAATGATTTCTTGGATACTACATCAAAGCCTAGCAGAAAAATCCAAAAATCATCATGTAGGACTACATCAAACTAAAAACTTCAGCATAGCAAAGGAAATAATCAATAGAGTGAAAGGCAACAACAAAATGAGAGAGCATACTGGTGAGCCATATATCTGACAAACAGTTAATCTGTGAAATATGCTAGGAACTCCTACAACTCATTAGCAATAAATCCAGTATCCCAACTAAAATTGGATAAGGACTTGAAGAGGCATTTCTCCAAATAAGATATACAAATAGCCACCATGTATATGAAAAGATGCTCTTCATTGACTAAGGAAATGAGTTCAAAATCATGAGATTTCATCTAATACTTGTCAGGAGGACTGTTACTTAAAAAAAAAAAAAAAAAAGAAGAAGAAGAACATGTGGGGGACAAGATGGCAGGGAAGTAGGAGGAGGCGCCTTTTTAACTGGTACCCCAAAGTGCGCTGATTACCTACCAAGGAACTCTGATCACCCATGAAATCAGCCCGAGATCAGAATTATACATGTCTGGATCTCTACAGAGGCAGAAGACGCCAGTGGGCAGGGACCTCGAATCTGAACGTGCTCTGCCAGCTGCAAAGGGGGAACTCATCTGGGCTCTGCAGCCAGACTGAGGCTTCTCTCTGAGAGGGAGGTCAGGGTGCAGTCTGTTTTCCTCTAAAACTACAAAAACCATCCAAAGCCGTCAAGGTGAGAGGAAAAAAAAAAAAAGTGAACAAACATAAAAACCGCCAGAGAACAAAAGCCTGAAAACAAAACAAAACAAAACAAAAAAACAGTTTCCTCAGAGCCCACCCCTTGAGGGGGGCGGGGGGACTTAAGTCAGGGAACATCACTGACTGAAAACCCACGTGGCAGGCCCCTCCCCCAGAAAACAAACCAAGGAAGAAGGAAAAAAAAAAAAAAGACTGCAAGAGAATAACCACCACTACTTCATAGGACAACTTTTATTTTCAACTCGTTCCCACTATTCTGGTTCATTTTTTTTTTTTAACCTTCTAACCTGAACTTTTTGATATATACACCTGTGTTTTTCTTTTACATTTCTATTTTTTGAATTTCTTTTTTTAATTTTAGTTTAGTTTAGTCTAGTTTATTCCTTTTTATTTTTATTTTCTAATATTCATAGAGAGTTAAACTTCAAAGTAATCCCTTTTCCCCAATCAATATTACTCCTATAGGTAAACCAATTTTTATCTTAGGAAAGTTGAGTCCTTTAACAAAGATATCAAGATATATCCAGGAAGAATCAAAATAACCTTCCTCACTCACACTGAGAATTTATAACCACTCTCCCATCTTTTTCTTCCACCACTGTTTCTGTGTTTTTGTGTTTGTCCTGATAGTATATAAATCTTATACTTGGGGTTCTTTTTGATGAGGTTCTTCCTTTATTTGTATATATATATATATTTTCGTGGCATATGCTTTTATCAGTCTTTTTGTTTGTCTGTTTTTGTTTATATACTTCATAAATCGTACATTGGAGCCCATTTGGGCTGAACCTTCTCTTTCATCTTCCCTTTCTTTCCTGTCTCTCTCTCTCTCTTTTTTTTTTCTTTCCTTTTGTCTCTCGTTCAGGTGGGGAATCCTGATTGCTCAGAAGTGTTCCAGGGTGCACCTTGACTGCACCACGGTCGATACATCCAGCTACATCTGTTCAGTCATCTCTCACCAAAATGACTAGGAGGAGGAATGCCCAACAGAAGAAAAACACAGAGGATGGAACTTCTGGAACAGAGCTAATGGCTATCAACATAGACAATATGTCAGAAAGAGAATTCAGGCCAACAATTATCCAGGCAATAACTAGGTTGGAGAAAGCCATGGATGACCAAACAGAATTGATTAGGGCCTAACTGAAAGCGACCAGACAGGATGTTCACAATGTTAGGGCTGAGCTGAAAGCTACCAGGGATGAACTTCACAATGCTCTCAATGAGTTCCAATCTAATATAAATTCTCTCAAAGCTAGGGTAACTGAGACAAAAGATAGAATTAGTGATCTAGAGGACAAACAGATAGAGAGAAAAAGGATCAGGAGGAAGCCTGGAACAAACAGCTTAGAAACCACGAAAACAGAATCAGGGAAATAAATGATGCCATGAAACATTCCAATGTCAGAATTATTGGAATCCCTGAAGGGGAAGAGAAAGAAAGAAGTCTAGAGGATATAGTCGAACAAGTTCTTCATGAAAATTTTCCCAATCTTGCGAATGGAATGAGCATTCATGTTCTAGAGGCTGAAAGGTCTCCACCCAAAATTATACATTCCAAAAAAAAAAAAAAAAAAAGGCACCTGATAGTCAAATTAAGGAATCATAATTGTAGGTATAATCTCTTGAAAGCCGCTAGGACAAAGAGGCTCCTTACTTACAGAGGAAAGCCCATCAGAATAACGTCAGACCTGTCCACAGAGACCTAGCAAACCAGAAAGGGCTGGCAAGACATATTCAGGGCATAAAATGAGAAGAACTTGCAGCCAAGAATACTTTATCCAGCAAGACTGACATTCAAAATGGATGGAGAGATAAAGAGTTTCCAAGACCAGCAAGGCTTAAAAGACTATACAAACACCAAGCCGACACTGTGGGAAATATTAAGGAGGGTTCTATGAAAGAGGAAATACTAAGAATAGCATTGAACAGAAATATAGAGACAATCCACAGAAAGAAAGACTTCAAAGGTAACACGATGTCAATATAAACGTATCTATCAATAATCACTCTCAATGTGAATAACCTAAATGCGCCCATAAAATGGCACAGAATTGCAGATTGGATAAAACGACAGGACCCATCCATATGTGGTCTACAAGAGACTTATTTTGAATCTAAGATACACCCAGACTGAAAGTGAAGCGATGGAGAAGCATCTTTCATGCCAATGGGCCTCAAAAGAAGGCTGGGGTAGCGATTCTCATATCAGATAAATTAGATTTTAAACTAAAGACTGTATTCAGAGATACAGAAGGACACTACATCATTCTTAAAGGGACTATCCACCAAGATGATCTAACAATTGTAAATATCTATGCCCCCAACATAGGAGCAGCCAACTACATAAGAAAATTGTTAATCAAGATAAAGAATCATATTGATATGAATACACTAATAGTAGGAGATCTTAACAAGCCTCTCAGAAATAGACAGATCATCGAAGCAGAAAATCAATAAAGAAACAAGAGCATTGAATGACACACTGGACCAGATGGACCTCATAGATATATACAGAACATTCCACCCTAAAACAACAGAATACTCATTCTTCTCAAGTGCACATGGAACCTTCCCAAGAATAGACCACATACTGGGTCACAAATCAGGACTCAACTGATACCAAAAGACTGAAATGATTCCCTACATATTCTCAGATCACAATGCTTTGAGACTGGAGCTCAATCACAAGGAAAAGTTCCAAAGGAACTGAAACACCTGGAAGCTAAAGACAACCTTGCTTAAGAATGCTCGGATCAACCAGGAGATCAAAGAAGAACTGAAACAATTCATGGAAACCAATAAGAACGAAGACACTTCAGTCCAAAACCTATGGGATACAGCAAAGGCGGTCCTAAAGGAAATACATAGCCATCCAAGCCGCCCTCAAAAAAATTGAAAAATCCAGAATAAACCAGCTGTCTCTACACCTTAAAGAACTGGAGAATCAACAAAAAATCAAATCAACTCCACACACAGGAAGGGAAATAATCAAGATTAGAGCTGAGATCAATGAGGTAGAAACCAGAGATACAGTAGAACGTATCAAGGAAACTAGAAGCTGGTTTTTTGAAAGAATCAACAAGATTGATAAACCACTGGCCACACTAATCCAAAAGAAAAGAGAGAAAGCCCAAATTCATAAAATTATGAATGAAAAGGGAGAGATCACAACAAACACCAAGGAAGTAGAAACAATCATCAGAATTTATTATCAACAGTTATATGCCAATAAGCTTAGCAACCTAGATGAAATGGATGCATTCCTGGAAAACTATAAACTCCCAAAATTAAACCAGGAAGAAATTGACAACTTGAATAGACCGATATCTAGCAACAAGATTGAAGCAGTGATCAAAAACCTCCCAAAAAACAAGAGCCCAGGACCTGAAGGATTCCCTGGGGAATTCTACCAAACTTTGAAAGAAGAAATAGCACCTATTCTCCTGAAGCTGTTTCAAAAAATTGAAGCAGAAGGAAAACTTCCAGACTCTTTCTATGAAGCCAGCATTACCCTGATCCCCAAACCAGGCAAAGACCCTACCAAAAAGGAGAATTTCAAACCAATATCACTGATGAATATGGATGCTAAGACTCTCAAAAAGATCCTAGCAAATAGGATCCAACAGCACATTAAAAAGATTATCCACCATGACCAGGTGGAATTCATCCCTGGGCTACAAGGATGGTTCAACATTCACAAATCAATCAATATGATAAAACAAATTAATAAGAGAAGAGAGAAGAACCACATGGTCCTCTCAATCGATGCAGAAAAAGCATTTGACAAAATCCAGCATCCATTCCTGAATAAAATGCTTCAAAGTATAGGGATAGAGGGAACATTCCTGAACTTCATCAAATCTATCTATGAAAGACCCACAGCAAATATCATCCTCAATGGGAAAAAGCTTGCAGCCTTCCCATTGAGATCGGGAGCACGACAAGGATGCCCACTCTCACCACTCTTGTTCAACATAATATTAGAGGTTCTAGCAACAGCAATCAGACAACAAAGAGAAATAAAAGGTATCCAAACTGGCAATGAAGAAGTCAAACTCTCTCTTTTCACAGATGACATGATTCTTTATATGGAAAACCCCAAAGACTCCACCCCCAAACTATTAGAACTCATACAGCAATTCAGCAAGTGGCAGGATACAAAGTCAATGTACAGAAATCAGTGGCTTTCTTATACACTAACAATGAAAATACAGAAAGGGAAATTAGAGAATAGATTCCATTTACTAAAGCACCAAGAACCATAAGATACCTGGGAATAAACCTAACCAAAGAGGTAAAGGATCTGTATTTGAGGAACTACAGAACACTCATGAAAGAAATTGAAGAAGACACAAAAAGATGAAAGACCATTTCATGCTCTTGGATCGGAAGAATAAACATTGTTAAAATGTCTATACTGCCTAGAGCAATCTCTACTTTTAATGCCATTCCTATCAAAATTCTACTGGTATTCTTTAAAGAGCTGGAGAAAATAATCCAAAAGTTTGTATAGAACCAGAAGAGACACCGAATTGCTAAGGAAATGTTGAAAACAAAAATAAAACTGGAGGCATCACGCTACCTGATTTCAAGCTTTACTACAAAGCTGTGATCACCAAGACAGCATGGTACTGGCATAAAAAAAGACACATAGACCAGTGGAACAGAGTAGAGAGCCCAGATATAGACCCTCAACTCTATGGGCAAATAATCTTCGACAAAGCAGGAAAAAATATACAGTGGAAAAAGGACAGTCTCTTCAATAAATGGTGCTGGGAAAACTGGGCAGCTATATATAGAAGAATGAAACTTGACCATTCTCTTACACCGTACACAAAGATAAACTCAAAATGGATAAAAGACCTCAACGTGAGATAGGAATCCATCAGAATCCTAGAGGAGAACATAGTCAGTAATCTCTTCGATATCAGCCACAGCAACTTCTTTCAAGATATGTCTCCAAAGGCAGAGGAAACAAAAGTGAAAATAAATGTTTGGGACTTCATCAAAATCAAAAGCTTCTGCACAGCAAAGGAAACAGTCAAGAAAACAAAGAGGCAACCCACGGAATGGGAGAAGATACTTGCAAATGACAGTACAGACAAAAGGTTGATATCCAGGATCTATAATGAACTCCTCAAACTCAACACACACAAAAGAGACAAGCATATCAAAAAATGGGCAGAAGATATGAACAGAGACTTCTCCAATCAAGACATACAAATGGCTATCAGACACATGAAAAAATGTTCATCATCACTAACCCTCAGGGAGATTCAAATTAAAACCACATTGAGATATCACCTTACACCAGTTAGAATGGCCAAAATTAACAAGACAGGAAACAACATGTGTTGGAGGGGATGTGGAGAAAGGGGAACCCTCTTACACTGTTGGTGGGAATGTAAGTTGGTGCAGCCTCTTTGGAGAACAGTGTGGAGATTCCTCAAGAAATTAAAAATAGAACTTCCCTATGACCCTGCAATTGCACTCCTAGGTATTTACCCCAGAGATACAGATGTCGTGAAAAGAAGGGCCATCTATACCCCAATGTTTATAGCAGCAATGGCCATGTTCGCCAAACTGTGGAAAGAACCAAGATGCCCTTAAATGGACGAATGGATAAGGAAGATGTGGTCCATATACACTATGGAGTATTATGCCTCCATCAGAAAGGATGAATACCCAACTTTTGTAGCAACATGGATGGGACTGGAAGAGATTATGCTGAGTGAAATCAGTTAAGCAGAGAGAGTCAATTATCATATGGTTTCACTTATTTGTGGAGTATAACAAATGTCATGGAGGACATGGGGAGTTAGAGAAGGGAGTTGGGGGAAGTTGGAGGGGGAGTTGGGGAGTTGGGGGAAGATGGAGGGGGAGGTGAACCATGAGAGACTATGGACTCTGAAAAACAATCTGAGGGGTTTGAATTGACGGGTGGGTGGGAGGTTGGGGTACCAGGTGGTGGGTATTATATAGGGCACGGATTGCATGGAGCACTGGGTGTGGTGAAAAAATAATGAATACTATTATGCCAAAAATAAGCCTGGGTGGCTCAGTGGTTTAAGCCTTTATTTTCGGCTCAGGTCATGATCTCAGGGTCCTGGGGATGGAGCCTCGCATTGGGCTCTCTGCTCAGCAGGGAGCTTTCTTGCCCCACCTCTTCTGTCTGCCTCTCTGCCTGCTTGTGTTCTCTGTCTGTCAAATAAGTAATTAAATAAAATCTTAAAAAAAATAAAATAAAAAAGAAAAAGAAAAAGAAAAGAAAAGCCACCAAGTGTTTCCTAGAATAACTAGAATCCAGATTTTCCAAATTGGAATGCTTGCACACTGTTAACGGGGATGCAAAATGGTGCGGCTTCTATAGACAACAGCATACAGATTCTTCACAAAATTAAAAATAGAACAAGCATATAATCCAACAATCTTTCTTCTATTTATCCAACAGAACTGAAGTCAGGATCTCAGATTTTTTTGCACCCCATATTCATTGCAGCATTATTCATAATAACCAAGATTTCTAATGTCTAATGACAAATGAAAAACAATTGACAATTGTCTGTGTCAAAACCAGCTAACAAACATTACCCCCCAGATGTAACAGAAGAATATTGTATATAAATTGGTTTAAAACTATGGATTTTTGGAGATGACTTATTTCATGTAAGAACTAGATGTGAAAAACAAGGAAATTGTTGAGTTGTTGGTGATAAGATACAAATAAAAATAAGATAAGATATAAATAAAAGCTATTTTTGGAACGGAAGCATCAGGCCTGGAGATTTATTGTATTTATTAAGTTCAAACATCTTGAAATACATAATTAAGAAGTATTTAACAAAATCCAGAAAAATAAGAAGAAAAAAATGACACTCGAGATAGGAAGCCATCATGAAAATTTCTTTCCAAGAATTGTTAAAAACAACAAACAGCAAGTTACTGAAAAGAACCAGGTATCATGGACTGAGTTTTGGTTTAATGTCTATGCTTTGTTTGTTTTAAGAGAAAACAAAAAAATACTAAGGTTTGGGTTCACTAGCTGATTTTATGAGCTGGAGCCTGTGATATTTCAAGTATCTGTACTTAATGTCATTTTATTGTTCTTTCTAGTTGATACATTATTATCTACAGCATTTCTCAGATTCATAATATGTGCTGGGCTGGTTTTTAACTGCTTCCAGTCCATTTAATGTTAAAATGTCATACACATGGCAACAATCACAAACAAATAAGCAAAAAGCTATCACACAGTATTTTACATATTAATTTATATACCAAATTGCTTATTAGCTTGATTGATTCATTCATTTATTCTATAAATATTCATTGAGTTCATAGTGTTCCTGTACTATTCTAGGTGTCAGCAATACTGTTCTGAGCAAAAATCTTAAAACTTTATTCTCTTACTTTTATATTCTAGAGAAGAAATAGATGGATAAAGATAAAATAGAGAAGTAATTACAGGGGACATGAAGAAAACTTAAGAAGGTGAAAGGATACAGAGTGATGGGATACTTTACTTGAGAGTTTAAGAGCAGGTGACCAAAGGCATGGGTGCTGACTATTATACGAAGGTCACCAAGAGTAAGAATCAGAGGGGCTCAGAACGAAGGCCAGGATGAGTGTAAAGTGGATGTGTAAGAACAGTGAGGACTTAGGATCATAGGGACTGAAGGGTGAGCCAGGGACCACTCACTCCATGCAGAACCTTGCAGCAATTTTAGGGAATTTGTCTTTTATTCAGCTGTGATGGAACGAATACAAAAATAGTGTAAAGAGGAAAGACTTTATAATTACCTATCTTCTTGGATTCCATGGATTCTATAGGTGTCGATTAGATGTCTGAATATTAATACGTATAGTCTCATGTTCTTGTAAATGAGAATGTTGAAGTATTATCTGCACAAATAATAATTTAAAACCTGATTTTTTTGGTGAACTTATGGAAATTGAAATAGAGTTGTATTAATTTGGGTTGAATTACAGAGCTTCCCTACTTCGTCTATTTACCACTTTGCTGCCACATCTGCCATTTGAATTATCTAAGTAAGAGACTGGCATCAACTCCTAACAAAATTAGCATATCATCCATGGCACTTCCAGAGCTCAGTTTTTTGAATACTGTCACTGGGAGTGGTTTAAGAAGTGTATTCAAAGAAGAAAACTTATTTTGCTTTCTCTCCTTTAATCTTCATAAGATTCCGTAATAACTAAAGAATAACATGAAACTGAAAAGAAATTGAAAAGAATATTGGATTTAGCAAGCTGAAAGTCTCCCCTGGACTCCAAAAGCTTGAAAAGTTTTCCTTAGTTTTTACTTTTATTGTGACTATATGAGGGCAAAGAATCACCAAGTACTGCTTTTTTATCCCTCTTTTTTTTTCTTTGACTAACACTCTTTATAAAGCATTTTGTGATATATAGTATGTGTGTTCCTATATAAAAATAAATGGTATTGCAGCTGGGATGCTTTTTTTCTTTTGATGTATTTTATGGAATTTCTAAAAAGGTTCCAATGAATAGCAGATGAGTTATATCTCATAACAGATAGGTGAGGGTATATTCTCTCCTTGAACTAAAGGCATAACTTCTCTTAATCTTACTATGAGTTATATTTACAATATATACTTAAAAATGTGTCAGTCAGTGTGCAATAATATGGAACAAAATTCACAGTTGATGAAGAAGGTAAGTATCGTACTACAAGAGATAAGCAATAAGGATAGACTCTTGTAGTTGTTTTATACCAGAATATGCATTTGTGTGTTTGGCTGTTCTAAAGAGCTGACATTAGAACTGAATTATTTTCTTTAAAGAACAGCAGAAACCACATTATTAATTTATCCTTCTTTGGAATACATCTCAAATATACCACTACATGAATAACTTAGAACAGATTTGAAATTTTGCAGATATGATAGTCCACTTTAACTTCTTAAAAAGATGTAAGTGAACTTTTTTCCTGCTAAAATCATCTGATTACTTTTCATTCCATAGACAAATTTTTACTGATGGGATATAGAAGTGCCTGCTTACACTAATTTATTTTCTTTACTGTATTAACATATCACCCGAAATTCCCTTTCTCAAGTTTTTCTTTCAACAAAATATTGTGCCTCTAGAAGTCTCCTTTAATGTAAGATTAATGTAAAATCTTAAGTCATTACTTAATCTGTTAAATGATATTGCATATGAAAATGAAAAGTGGAATTTAAGAATCAACCTTGAATATAGACAGTGGAACTCAGAAAAACTGCATTGTCATAGGAGGAGAAGAGAGGTTGGATCATAAAATAAAAGCAAGGGAAGGAAAGAAGTAAGGTGGGAAGGAGTGGCTCCAAGTGAGACATTGCTGGTACATTTTTAGTCAATGAAGGACTAACATTATGTTTTTATATTTTCTATTCACTCAAACATTATTACACTAAGTATAACATTTGGTATATTTGCAGGTATACATGTGGGTATGTTGATGCTGGAACTTGCTTGTCCCATATCTCTCTTTTTCTATCTAAAGGAATGTTTACTATGCAATTAGTTTCCTTCACTCCCAGATATTAATCAATGAACTGATAAGAATGAACTGGTAGAGTGGGCCAAGCTAAGTCTTCAAAATGAGATCTATGGACCCCTGAGTATATATGAAAACTTAACAAAGGGCTTTTTGATTGCAGCCCTATAGAAAATTTTTTTTGTTGCATTATTCTTTGTTGGAAGGTGCTGTCTTGTACATGGGATATTTAATAACAGCCTGATCTCCATCCACTAGACTCCACCCCAAGCTGAGATGCACAGAATGTGTCCTGGGATGGAGATATTTTCTCCCATGTAGAACCACTGTTTTAGGAAAGCCAACTTTTCGGTTCTCCACTTCCCCATGAACTTTTTCCTGTAACAGATATTGCCAGAAACTTGGTGTGTTAACAAAGCATCCTTTAACAAGGCAACACAAACTCCCAGTTGAGCTTCATGATTCAAACATATTTCTGAAAATTCTGAAGCTTGATGTTAAATGTTGTGTATTTTGACCTGTGTGAAGACATTCTAAATTAAAAGATAAATGACAGAAATAATGACAGGTTTTATTTAACAGAGTCACTTTTTTCATTTGGCTTCACTAAGGGAAAAAAGAAAAAAAAAAAGAGGAAGAAAGGGAAATAAGACATTGCTCCTCTGAGATCAAAGCAGAAAAACTGATATTAAATATACAAAGGTGATGGTGGCATGTTGTTTTATCAAGAAGATAAATATTAAAAGAAGCAAGACATAATCTAATCATTTTTAAAAATTATATTGTAGAAATTATTATTTTAAGAAGACTTATTTATTTGTTAGAGAGAGAGAAAGAGGGCAGGGGGAGAAGCAGAGGAAGAAGGAAAGAAAGAATCTCTAACGCACTTCTCACTGAGAGGGAAGCCTGACACGGGGCTCGATACCACCACCCTGAGATTATGGCCGGAGTTGAAATCAAGAGTCAGATGCTTAACCAACTGAGTCACCCAGGTGCCCCAAAGTGATTTCTTTAAAAAATATTACAGTGAAGCATCATTTGTCCAAAATTATTTTAGGGATATCTTGAAGCAAATTTTAACTATGATTTGAATTATGCCTACCAATAATCCTAGCTATTTTGAATATGAAACATACACACAAGACATTGACATGCAAGCTGCTGAGTTATACCAAGAAACTAGTAATAGGTTCAAAGTGAGAATTACCATTCTTGTGTCCCACAGAATACTATTTTCCACTGATTAAATAGAAAAGTTTATAATAATTAAATGTAGCATTTTTTAAAATTAATTTATTTATTTTCGGCATAACAGGATTCATTATTTTTTCACCACACCCAGTGCTCCATGCAATCCGTGCCCTATATAATACCCACCACCTGGTACCCCAACCTCCCACCCCCCTGCCACTTCAAACCCCTCAGATTGTTTTTCAGAGTCCATAGTCTCTCATGATTCACCTCCCCTTCCAATTTACCCCAACTCCCTTCTCCTCTCTAACTCCCCATGTCCTCTGTGTTATTTGTTATACTCCACAAATAAGTGAAACCATATGATAATTGACTCTCTCTGCTTAACTGATTTCACTCAGCATAATCTCTTCCAGTCCCATTCATGTTGCTACAAAAGTTGGGTATTCATCCTTTCTGATGGAGGCATAATACTCCATAGTGTATATGGACCACATCTTACTTATCTATTTGTCCGTTGAAGGGCATCTTGGTTCTTTCCATAGTTTGGTGACCGTGGCCATTGCTGCTATAAACATTGGGGTACAGATGGCCCTTCTTTTCACTACATCTGTATCTCTGGGGTAAATATCCAGGAGTGCAATTGCAGGGTCATAGGGAAGTTCTATTTTTAATTTCTTGAGGAATCTCCACACTGTTCTCCAAAGAGGCTTCATTTTTAAAGAGGACTATGAGTCCTAAAAAAATTAGAGTTTATTATGAATCATAATTTGTATTATCATTTGTAATTAAAAAAATAAGGAAGAATCTGAACCTGAATTTGTAATTAAAAAAATAAGGAAGAATCATGTGCATGCATGTATATGTGTATTAGAATTTTAAAATCTCAAAAATAGCTTTGTTATGATAAACTTCCAGTAAATCATGCACTTTTCTTTCTCAAATAAAATGATTACCCTTTTGAAATCAGGCTTTGAGAATTTTATTTCTCTTTATTCTGTCATGAGAAAGATTTCTCCTTTTTTGGAAAAGAAAATAATATACTATAATTCCTGGAAGGAAATTGTATTTGGTAAAACTTGACTATTAATCATAATTTGAGGATTTTCTAGCAGCAGGAGCTGAATAATTCTGACTGCTAGTCCACTGTTAAAAGAAAACAGACATTCTGGAATAATGAGCCTGTGTGAAATTCTGATGTTGGTGATACAGTATTAGCATCAACATTTTCCTCTGTGACACAAAGCATTGATCCTTTTGGGGCCTGCTAATTGCCCAGCTGGAGCTTTTGGTTCCTGCATAACTGAATTTAATGATAAATCAGACTTGTATTTGCTTTCGAGGGACTTTCAGTCTAGTTAGTAAATCACAAAGGTCAACACCAGATCTTGGTTAAGGATTGTAAGACTTATGACAACATAGTTTAGAAAAAAAAAAAATCACAGAATAAAGAAATTACTTTTAGTTTACAGGAAAGAAAAGAATTACACAGAAAGGAAGACGCAGTGTGGAGTTTACTGAATTTGAACTGAATTGAATGGTGAAGAGGTAGTTCATAATGAAAGACAGAAAAAGAATAAGCTCCACACCAAGCAATAGCATGAACAAATAAATGATAAGGAGAAATCACCATCACATACATCAAAGAGGAAATAGGTCAGGAGAAAAATTTTATTAAAATATATATTGAGGAGCACCTGGGTGGCTCAGTGGGTTAAAGCCTCTGCCTTCAGCTCCGGCTGTGTTCCTAGGGTCCTGGGATCCAGCCCCACATCGGGCTCTCTGCTGGGCGGGGAGACTGCTTCCTCCTCTCTCTCTGCCTGCCTCTCTGCCTACTTGTGATCTCTGTCTGTTAAATAAATAAATAAAATATTTTAAAAAATAAAAAATATATATATATTAAAATGATAATACTATAGGGACATTGTGAGTTGGTGAAATAAATAGTATTTTCTATTTAAGAACAACTTATCTTTATCTTATTGTTTTGCATTCATTAAAAAGTCATGTGTTTTTTATTAATAATTTTTGAGTTGGTCCATATGAGAAAGCCTTATGAGACATCAGATTTAATTTGCATATGAATAAACAGAAGCATTCACATGTCATATATAATTTCATACACTAACGAATAAAGCAACATATCATTAGTACCTCACCTTGTCTCCTATCCTCCAATACCCATTCCTCACTTGTTAAAAAACAATGTGATAACTTTTTATTCTTTAAAGAATCGATAGGGATTGAGATTATTATGTTTTCTAAAATTAATTTTTAAAAGAGTATGGTGCATTTGTCTTAAGAATATCTTTCTTATTTTGAGATAACATTATATAAAAAATCCTAGACAATTATTCAGTCTTTTACTTGCTACTTTAGCATGTAGTTGCCTGCTACAGTATTTCATAAAGAAAACATTTTAAAACATTCTTTATAAACAGGGTATTTCTGTACGAATTTGTCAGCTCAGGATGGGGTATTTTTTTAATCCCAGTTCATTGTTGAAAAGACACTTATTCTTATAATGTATTTCATAATAGTAGATAGGACATCTCTTTTGTCTTGGGTATGTAAGTAGTGAGCTCTCTCCTTCCTAATAGATCATTGTAGGGCCTATATAACAGTCCTGAGAGAAGACAAAAACGTGTGAGAGATATGACATTAATAAGAACTCTGAGAAAGAATCTCCTCCCCTTGGTGATATTCCCCTTATTAATTTGAGAGATTTTTCAGATTAACAGTTAAAAAAAAACACAAAAATAATTGTTTTTATGACTTGAGTGTGTCCATTGAAATGAGATAAGCTCTTTATTATTATGCATATGTGTGTAAGATCATAGATCTATGTTTCCATACCATAAATAAGATTTGGATCTAAAAAAATCAAAGAGGGAATAATAAGCCTAAGATTAATGTATTAAAATATAATAAAATGAATCTTCTCACATTTTTTATATGCACAGAATATTTTGAATACTTAAAGTTTAAGTATATTAAGCTAACCAGAACAGGTTTCCATATCAGTTTATATTTTTTAATATTGATGTTGAATTTAGCAGAGAAATAAACTGTATTACTAACATATTATTATTTGTCCCACATAAAAGAGATGGGTAGAAAGACAAATACCATATGATCTCCCTCATATGTGGAATTTAAGAAACAAAACAAAACAAAACAAAACAGATGAACTGATAGGAAGGGGGGAAAGAAAAAAAAAAAAAGAGGAGGAAAGAAGCCATAGAGACTCTTAAAGATAGAGAACAAACTGAGTTGATGGAGTAATGTGACTGGGGGATGGGTAGATGAGTAATGGGTATTAAGGAGGGCACTTGATGTATTCAGTCCTGCATGTTGTATATAAGTGATGAATCACTGAATTCTACTCCAGAAACCAATATGGCACTGTATGTTGACTAAAATTTGAATTAAAAAAAAGCAAGAAAAAAAGAGATCGGTAATTATATGGCCATATATGTTTAAGATCTTTATGATCCCCATTACATGACATTGTTATATGGTAAATGGCATATATCTATGTTCTTTTTTTATTTTCTTGTTCAAGATTTCAAATATAAATATATAGCTCCAAATGTACAGATTAATTTTTGTGTATCTAGACTCTGGGAGGACATAAATCATGGCTTTTGCCTTCATATTAAGAATCTTATTGGAATGTTTGTGATATAGCAAGTATTAAATAAGAGTTGTTCTGGAAATTTATATCAGAGAATAGACTGAAGAACAAAATGCAGTATTAGAACATAATGTCATATATTTCTTTTTTAAAAGCACATATTTCTAAATGCACAATTTAACAAGGTAGATATGTACATGTCTAAATTGAATGTATTTCAAAGTAGGTCTTGGGGTGCCTGGGTGGCTCAGTGGGTGAAAGCCTCTGCCTTCAGCTCAGGTCATGATCCCAGGGTCCTGGGATCGAGCCCCGCGTCGGGCTCTCTGCTCAGCAGGGAGCCTGCTTCCTCCTCTCTCGGCCTGCCTTTCTGCCTACTTGTGATCTCTGTCTGTTGGATAAATAAATAAAATCTTAAAAAAAAATAGGTCTTGAAATTATTACAAGAAGAGAAAGATAAATCAATAGATAAAATGGGTAACGACAAACTGTTTTAATAATTGGTAGATCAACCAGATTTTTGAAACAAATATGAAAATAGATGTTTTCAAATACATAGTTGCCATATCAGATCTAAATATCAATTATGGACTTCAGTATCCAATAATTAGAAAACATAAGTGTTTTAAAATTTCAGAACACATATATTCTATAAAATACTAGACTCCAATGAAGTTTAAAAATATCAAGAATTTAAATCAAATGCTTCAATCTTAAAGTGATTAAATTCAAAGGCATTCATAATAAATTTATCCAAAAAATAGTGGTGGAAATCTCTGGAGACATAATGGAAATAAACATACTAGAAATAAAAGTGAAAAATCTTAAGTTGAAAGTTGATAATGTGCTAAAGAGGAAATGAGAAAAAAACTTGGCTCTAGAAATGTTAGGATGATATTTTAAAATGTACAAGAAAAGAGTAAAGCAATTTTAAAATAATATTTCAAGAGACACATAATATTATTTACAAAGGAACAAGGGTTAGATCTATATCATATTTCTTTTTAAGATTTATTTATTTATTATAGAGAGAGTGAATGAGTGCAAGCAGGGTGGCAGGGCAGAGGGAAAGGGAGAAGATCTCAAGCAGATTTTTCCTTGATCTTAGAGCCCAAGGTGGGGCTCAATCCCTAAACCCTGAGATCATGACCTGAGCTGAAATCAAGAGCTGGATGCTTAGCCAACTGAGCCACCCAGGTGCCCCAGCATCAGATTTTTAAAAACCATACAACTGACTATAAGAAGAGAATGGAATAATATTTTTTTCAAATATTAGAGAAATAGTACATAGAATTTAGCATTTTTATCTAATTATATAAGCAAATCTAATAATGTTTAAAAATACAAAATACTATGCTCTTATCAATCTTACCCTATATATACAAAGGAGATATCATACTTAAAAATCTATACATAGATAAAAGATACATATGATAAATTTTACAACAAATCCATCATAAAAACAGTCAGGATATCAGAAACAAGAGGGAACTTATTTACACAATAAATATTATTTTTTAAAAATCAACAAATATGGGACACCTGGGTGGCTCAGTGGGTTAAGCCTCTTCCTTCAGCTCAGGTAATGATCTCAAGGTCCAGGGATCAAGTTCTGTATCAGGATCTCTGCTCAGCAGGGAGCCTGCTTCTTCCTCTCTCTCTCTCTCTGCCTGCTTCTCTGCCTACTTGTGATCTCTGCCTCTGTCAAAGAAATAAATAAAATATTTTTTAAAAATCAACAAAAATTATTCTAAATGGGTCAATGTAAAGCATCTCCAATTTGAAATCAAGAATAATAGAAGGAAGCACATTTTCATAATTTAAATAAACTCTTTGGTGGCCCTAGCACACATCATAATATGCCAAAAAGGAATAAGATACATGACGATGGAAAGAAAAGAGTAAACTGACATTGTTTGTATTATATATGATGATATATTTAGGAAAAAAGAAGTAGACGCATTGTTATACAAAATTGTAGAGTATATCCAGATAGCAGATAATAATATAAAAAATTCAAATGAATTTCTTTTATATGAACAACAAACAACGAAAATAATTTGTTATCATTTAATGTAATATCACAGAATGTCAAGTAACTAAGAATAAGTCAAACAAAATGTGTGCTGGATTTTACTAAAAATTCAATAAAAGTTTATTAAAATATCTTCTACCTATACTAAAGGAGAACCTGTTTTCAGTATAAAGTAATACGTCATCATGAGAATGTCAACTCTTCTGAAATAAAGTTATTAATTACATATAAAATGAAAGACTTGCCAATTTGTTTTATACAACCAGTATTTCCCTAATGCCACAATCTGACAAAGATATTGAAAAAAATTATAAAGTAATATTTTTCATAGATATAGACATCATGGATTTTATTCAGTAATATATCTCAAAAATTCAAAGCTGACATATCATTTAAAACCAGTTAAATTAATTAACTATATTAACAGAATAAAGGAATAAATCATGCAAACAACTCAACTTAATGATCATCCACTTGTGATAAAACTTCTAAGCTAAGTACAAGTATATATTGATTCTTTCTCAGTCTAATAAAAATCATCTCTGATGAATCTTACAAATAACATTATATCTAATTATAAAAGACTGAATTCTTTCTCAACAGAAAAATGCAGATACCACCTTTCAAAACTTCTTTTCAGCTTTGTATTGGATGTCCTATCTAGTGCAAGAAAGCAAGAAAAAAAAAGATAGAAAGATTGGAAATAAGTTAAATTGCCAATATTCTTAGACTAGATTTTTTTTAATGTTGAAAAACCCTATGGAATCTAACAAAACAAGCCCAAATTCTACTAGTTCTGAGGAACAAATATAGTAAGTTCCCAGGACATGGGGTCTATATAAAAAATTGATAGTATCTCCAAACACTGGCTATAAAAACTAGGAAATGAAATTAAATGTTCATTTTCAATCGTGCCAACAAACCTGAAAGACTTGGGAAAAATTTAAGAGTGAAAGACATCTATTCTGCAAACTTCAATACAATTTCTGAGACTAAAATAAAGAAATGCAAATAAGTGAAGAAATACGGTCACCTAGAGAAACTAGAACACTCAATGTTGTTAAAATGAGAGCTCTCTCAGGTCACCTGGGTGGCTCAGTGGGTTAAAGCCTCTGCCTTCAGCTTGGGTCATGATCCCAGGGTCCTAGAATCGAGCCCCACATTGGTCTCTCTGCTCTGCAGGCGGCCTGCTTCCTCCTCTCTCTCTCTCTGCCTACCTCTCAGCCTACTTGTGATCTCTGTCAAATAAATAAATAAAATCTTTAAAAAAAAATGAGAGCTCTCTCAAATGGGTCTATGCAGTCACCAAAATCTAAATCAAAATCTCATCAGACTTCAACATCCACAAATCAATCAATGTGATACAACACATCAATAAAAGAAAGAACAAGAACCATATGATACTCTCAATAGATGCTGAAAAAGCATTTGACAAAGTACAGCATCCCTTCCTGATCAAAACTCTTCAAAGTGTAGGGATAGAGGGCACATACCTCAATATTATCAAAGCCATCTATGAAAAACCCACTGCAAATATCATTCTCAATGGAGAAAAACTGAAAGCTAGAACTTACTAGAAGTTCTAGCCTCAGCAATCAGACAACAAAAGGAAATTAAAGGCATCCATATCAGCAAAGAAGAAGTCAAACTATCACTCTTCACAGATGATATGATACTATATGTGGAAAACCCAAAAGACTCCACTCCAAAACTGCTAGAACTTGTACAGGAATTCAGTAAAGTGTCAGGATATAAAATCAATGCACAGAAATCAGTTGCATTTCTCTACACCAACAACAAGACAGAAGAAAGAGAAATTAAGGAGTCAATCCCATTTACAATTGCACCCCAAACCATAAGATACCTAGGAATAAACCTAACCAAAGAGGCACAGAATCTATACTCAGAAAACTATAAAGTACTCATGAAAGAAATTGAGAAAGACACAAAGAAATGAAAAAATGTTCCATGCTCCTGGATTGGAAGAATAAATATTGTGAAAATGTCTATGCTACCTAAAGCAATCTACACATTTAATGCAATTCCTATCAAAGTACCACCCATCTTTTTCAAAGAAATGGAACAAATAATTCTAAAATTTATATGGAACTAGAAAAGACCTCGAATAGCCAAAGGGATATTGAAAAAGAAAGCCAAAGTTGGTGGCATCACAATTCCGGACTTAAAGCTCTATTACAAAGTTTTCATCATCAAGACAGCATGGTACTGGAACAAAAACAGACATAGATCAATGGAACAGAATAGAGAGTGCAGAAATAGACCCTCAACTCTATGGTCAACTAATCTTCGACAAAGCAGGAAAGAATGTCCAATGGAAAAAAGACAGCCTCGTCAATAAATGGTGTTGGGAAATTGGACAACCACATGCAGAAAAATGAAATTGGACCATTTCCTTACACCACCCACAAAAATAGACTCAAAATGGATGAAGGACCTCAATGTGCGAAAGGAATCCATCAAAATCCTTGAGGAGAACATAGGCAGCAACCTCTTCAACCTCTGCCGCAGCAACATCTTCCTAGGAACATTACCAAAGGCAAGGGAAGCAAGGGGAGAAATGAACTATTGGGATTTCATCAAGATCAAAAGCTTTTGCACAGCAAAGTAAACAGTTAACAAAACCAAAAGACAACTGACAGAATGGGAGAAGATATTTGCAAACGACATATCAGATAAAGGACTAGCATCCAAAATCTATAAAGAACTTAGCAAACTCAACACCCAAAGAACAAATAATCCAATCAAGAAATGGGCAGAGGACATGAACAGACATTTCTGCAAAGAAGACATCCAGATGGCCAACAGACACATGAAAAAGTGCTCCATATCCCTCGGCATCAGGGAAATACAAATCAAAACCACAATGAGATATCACCTCACACCAGTCAGAATGGCTAAAATCAACAAGTCAGGAAATGACAGATGCTGGCGAGGATGCGGAGAAAGGGGAACCCTCCTACACTGTTGGTGGGAATGCAAGCTGGTGCAACCACTCTGGAAAAGCATGGAGGTTCCTCAAAATGTTGAAAATAGAACTGCCCTATGACCCAGCAATTGCACTACTGGGTATTTACCCTAAAGATACATATGTAGTGATCCAAAGGGGCATCTGCACCCAAATGTTTATAGCAGCAATGTCCACAATAGCCAAACTATGGAAAGAACCTAGATGTCCATCAACAGATGAATGGATCAAGAAGATGTGGTATATATACACAATGGAATACTATGCAGCCATCAAAAGAAATGAAATCTTCCTATTTGTGACAACGTGGATGGAACTAGAGCGTATCATGCTTAGCTAAATAAGTCAAGTGGAGAAAGACAACTATCATGTGATCTCCCTGATATGAAGAAGTGGTGATCCAACATGGGGGCTTAAGGGGGTAGGAGAGGAATAATGAAACAAGATAGGATTGGGAGGGAGACAAACCATAAGTGACTCTTAATCTCACAAAACAAACTGAGGGTTGCTGAGGGAAGTGGGGTTGGGAGAAGGGAAGTGGGGTTATGGACACTGGGGAGGGTATGTGCTTTGGTGAGTGCTGTGAAGTGTGTAAACCTGGCGATTCACAGACCTGTACCCCTGGGGATAAAAATATATTATATGTTTATTAAAAAAAATAAATTACATTAAAAAAATCTGATCAGACTTTTGGTAGAAGTGATGAGATAATTCTAAATTAATAAATGCAAAATATTTAAACTGGTCTAAACAATTTTGAAACAAAATAGTATACGATTGGAAAATGTACACTACCAGATTTCACAGCTCACAGTAAAGCTACAGACACAGCAGTAGTGGAATAAATATAGATAAATAGATCAATGGAAGAGAATAGAGCATCTAGATGTAAACTAACAATAATAAGTTCAATTGATTTTTCAATAAAAGTTCCAAAGCAATTCAGTGGGAAATGCAAAGACTTTTCAAACTTAGGTGGTAGAAAAACTGGATATTCATATCCAAAAAAGTCAATCAATCTTTTTTTTTTTTAAAGATTTTATTTATTTATTTGACAGAGAGAAATCACAAGTAGTCGGAGAGGCAGGCAGAGAGAGAGAGAGAGGGAAGCAGGCTCCCCGCTGAGCAGAGAGCCCGATGCGGGACTCGATCCCAGGACCCTGAGATCATGACCTGAGCCGAAGGCAGCGGCTTAACCCACTGAGCCACCCAGGCGCCCCAAAAGTCAATCAATCTTGATATATATTTAATATCTCACAGAAACCTAACTCAAAATGAATCAGGAGCTAAGTGTAAAAGTTGAAACTATAAAGTTTAAATTATAGCTAATGGCTCAAAGTTGACCTGAGGATAAGTGAACTCAGAATAAAACAATTACCACAAATATATTATAAAGTATGTTTCAATATTAGAAACTTCTGATCATCAAAAGACACCATTAAAAAATTAGTAGACAAGCCACATATTGTAAACATACATCATCTGATAACAGACATAGCCAGAATATATTTTAAAAATCTACAACTCAAAATTCACAAACAGTCCAATAAATAAATGGGTGAAAGGCTTAAACAAACATATCTAAAGGAAAATGTTTAAATGAACAAAAAGCTTATGAAAACGTGTTTGACATTATGAGGTAACAGGGAAATACAAATTATAATTACTATGAGACACAATTATATTTTCACTGTAATGACAATTTTTAAATTAATCTCTTGACCAAACATGGGACTCAAACTCATGACTCAGATCAAGAGGCCCACATTCTACTGACTGAACAAGAAAGGTGCCCTACTAATGACCAAATTTTTTAAAATAGTCTCAATTCCAAATATTGGCATGGATGCTGAAAAACATAAATTCTCACAGATTGCTGGTTGTACTTTAAAGAGCACAGCTATGCTGTAAAATATTTGGCAGTTTACTATAAAGTTGAACATACAGCTCTCATTTGACCTAACAGTTATACCTTCCAGGACATAAGCAAGAAAAAGAAAATGTATTCCCACCAAAATAAGATGCATTCTTTAGAGGAGATTTATTTATAATATCTCAAAACTGGAAATAACACAAAATTCTATCAAAAGGGAAATAGATGCATACTCGACTCTATATTCATACAATGGGATATTGTTTAGCTAAACAAATGATTCTCAACAACTGTATAAATCTCAAAGACATTTTGATGAACAAAATAAACTAGAAACAAAGAATACATGTGACATGATTTCTTTTAGAGGAAGTTTTAAAGTAGGCAAATCTAATCTATAGTGAAATAAAATCTGAACTGTGGTTGCTTCTGGGTCAGAGTAAATAGGGAGTTGTGACCAACAACTGACTCATATAAGGGGGCATTTAGGTTTGAGGGAGTCAATATATGATATTCATTGAATGGGTATATTCACTTAAAATGCATTAAATCATAGTCTCAGTTTGTGAATATCAATATATAAAATTTACCTTGTAAAAGAAATAAATCTAGTTAGTATATTGAAGAAGATCAGGTTTCTTACTATTAAGACAGATTTTCGAAACTGGGAAAGGAAAATTGGTATGTACTATGTAATGTTAGCTTGGAACTAGAAATGTCAGTATGTATGCATATCATATATAAATATGGGGATAGGAAGAGACAGTAAAAAGAACAAGAAAAAAAAGAATAAGTACACTTATTCCTTATTCAGATTTTGGTTTTGTTTTTGTTTTTTCCTCATGTTAAAAGGATGGAGGGCTTTTTGGAGAAATTATTATTTCTAGAACTGGAAAATGCAATATAGATCCAGAACATACTATTGCAAAACACAAGGGGAACTCAAAGAATCATGAATATATGTCAACGTGACACTAGCCAGTTTGACAGAACTCCTACAGCTATATTTGGGACTATTTAAGTCTCAAAAAAATGAAAGGAGTGGATTAAGAACTATTACATAAAATAATCAATGAGTGCATGGTGAGATTTTATTTATATATATATATATATATAATATATATATTCTGATTAACAACATTGAGTTATTCATATAATCATATATATTTTATATATAATATATATGATGTATATATAATATATAATTATATAATTTTATATATATATATATAAGATATATATCCTTTACAATATAATAACAAATCATAGTAGGAGTGATAAATCACCAATAGATACTAAAGCTAAATGGTAAATGTTTGACCAGGTACAGGAGGCTTACCAAGTCTCAAAATATCTCCCCACAGGCTACTTACTAGTTTCAAGAGAAAAAAAAATAGTAATACCAACACTGAGAAACATATGGAATACCATCTGAACCATGACATCAAACCTAGCATCACCAAAATTGGGACAAAAAACATCGTGTATCAAATAAGATGCTTTGTAAAAGAAAGAGCTTCACCCAATGAATATAATCATGAAGAAGCATCAGAAAGAAATAAATTGGGAGACAGTTTACAAAATAACTTGTCTTCTTCAGAAAGGGTAAAGTCAATAAACATAAAGAGAGGCTGCCACTAATGAGATGTGACAACTGAGTGCATTGTGTGATCTGTATTTGATCCTGGAAAAGGAATATAAATTGCTAAGAAGGACATTATTGTGAAAATGAATTATATCTGAATATTGTCTGTGGATAAGATGATTTCCTAATTTTTAAAACTGAATTGTGATTTGGTAAGAATGTGTTCTTTTTCTTAAGAAATACATATTATTTAAGTTTAAGGAGGTGCATTGCTTCCAACTTATTATGGTTCAGAAAAATAGTACTATTTATATACGTATAAACTTAAAATACAGAAGTAATGGCAAAGTGAATGGTCCTAAATCTAACAATTATTGAATCTGAAAAAGGCATATAAAGGGATATAAGACATCCTGGTATAATTCTAGAAAGTTTATTGTAGGTTCGAAACTATTTCAAAATATAACCTACAACAAAAAAAGGAAAGAAAGAAAAAAAGGGAGGGAGGGAGAAAGAAAAAAAAGAAGGAAAGAAGGAAGGAAGGAAGGAAGGAGGAAAGAAAGAAAAAGAAGGAGAGGAAAGGAAAGAAAGAAGAATCTGGTATAATATTTAAGCCCCTTCTCCGCCCCCCACCCTCGCAGAGTCAGCAGTGCTCCCCCAGCTGCTGCCTACTTACACACATACACACTTGACAAGGTACTTAATGTGTAATCCTTTTGTCTAGATAAAACAAAGATCCTCAGGTTAGGGAAAGCAAGACCTAAGTTTTCATGAGTGCCATGGTACAAAGTTAGGAATAAGAGTTTACCTTATGAAGGTGGAGACTCCATGATCATCCCTTCAATACCAGCCTACTTCCTCACTTCTCTTTAAAATATTAAAACAAACTGAGGGTTGCTGGGGGGAGGGGGTTTGGGAGAAGGGGGTGGGATTATGGACATTGGGGAGGGTATGTGCTTTGGTGAGTGCTGTGAAGTGTGTAAACCTGGTGATTCACAGACCTGTACCCCTGGGGATAAAAATATATGTTTATAAAAAATAAAAAATTTAAAAAAAATATTAGCATTCAGGTGAAAGTGTAAATCTAATCCTTCATCAAAAGTGAAATGACAAAATAAGGAATTGGTAAGCGGAGCAGTCTCTACCATAACCTCAAAATTTTGTTTGAATTTGAGCACTGTAAGGATGGTTAAGCTTTTCCCCATCCCTCTCCAATTCAATTAATAGCAACTGTATTCCTGCCGTTTTCTCAGGTCAAAACCTTCAGTGACTCAAGATTGTTCCCTACAACACATGTAATTCATCCATGCAGTCTATGAGTTTCAGGCTTTTTCACTTGTCCTCTTGGACTAAATTGCTCTCTCCTATTATTTCTTACCGCTTTCAAAATTTTGGAAAAATCTCTCTTTTTAACATAATGCTTCCCTGTCCTATTAGAATTGCAGCTCTTTTTCACTTTTGAGAAATGTGTGTAACTTATCTTATCATGCTTTTTTTTTTTTAATTTTATTTATTTATTTATTTATTTATTTTTTAAACAAAGAGGGAGGTAAACTATAAGAGACTCTCTCTTTTTTTTTAAGATTTTATTTATTTATTTGACAGAGAGATAGAGTACAAGCAAGCAGAGAAGCAGGCAGAGAGAGAGGAGGGGAAGCAGGCTCACCGATGAGCAGAGAGTCTGATGTGGGGCTCGATCCCAGGATCCTGGGATCATGACCTGAGCCGAAGGCAGAGGCTTTAACCCACTGAGCCACCCAGGTGCCCCTTATTTATTTATTTTTTGACAGACAAAGATCACAAGTAGGCAGAGAGGCAGGCAGAGAGAGAGGAGGAAGCAGGCTCCCTGCTGAGCAGAGAGCCCGACGTGGGGTTCGATTCCAGGACCCCAAAATCATGACCCGAGCTGAAGGCAGAGGCTTTAACCCACTGAGCCACCCAGGTACCCCTATCTTATCGTTCTTTTATTAATTTTTTTTTTACCTTATAAGATGTCATGTATATATTTCTTATGTGAATTTAGGCTCTAAAGAGACTGAGACTGTTGATGGCTCTGATAGCTAATGTTTCCTGATTATACAGAATAATTCTGTTGACACAGTACATCCCTACTAAGTATTTGTGGAATAAATGTTTCTTTTTTGACTACAGAATTGTCATTTAAGTAACACCTATTCTGTTTGAATCTAAACCATTAGAGTCACTGAAAAATAAGGTTTTTAAGAAATGTTTATAGCTTCAATAACCTTTTCAGTTTTCAGGTGTAGCTCTGATTTATTTAGCATTTTTGTATTTGCTAAAGTTCGTGCCAAATACTTCATATTTAATTAATCCTCAAAACAACTTTATGTTATCATAGCAATTTTATATATCAAACAAATCTAGACTCACAGAGGTTAAGCAAATTGCCCAAGGATGTAAAGTCAGTAAGCAAAAAAGCTTTTAACTTTTTTAGGGATAAGTTTTGCATACAAAAATTAGAAAATTGTAAGTTTGAAGCTAAATTAATTGTTGCAAAATGAATACATTCCTGGAAGCACACCCTACGACAAAAGAAAGAATCCAACAAAAAGAGCTTATGACCCCTTGTGTCTGATGCAATCTATACAACTTGTCTCCACTCGAAAGACAAACACTAGCTTCTAATACTATAGTATACTTTTCCCTATTTTTGAAGTTCACATCATTGTAATCATATTGTATGTATTGTTTTGTGCCTTGATTATTTCAGTTAGCACTACACTTTTATCACTGAACAGTATTCTGTTGTAGGGACACCTGTGTGGTTCAGTGGGCTAAGTGACCACTGTTGATTTCGGCTCAGGCCATGATCTCAGGGTTCCCGGATCCAGCCCCGCATCAGGTTCTGCACTCAGTGGGGACTCTGCTTGAGGGTTTCTGCCCTTCTCTTTCTCCCCTTCCCCCAACTTGCAGACACTCTCTCACTCTCTTTCTCAAATAAATAAATAAACCTTTTAAAACATAGTATTCTAAAAAAAAAAATAGTATTCTATTGTATGGATGTACCACTAGTTGTTTATTCATTCACTGACTGAAAAAAAAAATCTTGGATTTTTCCAGTTTTGGAAATGATGAATAAATATGATAAATGTTTGCCTATAGGTTTCAGTGCAGACATAGATTTTCAAATCATTGGGCAATTATCTAGCATCACAGCTGGATCAAACTGACATTTTAAGAAACTAATAAATTATATTCCAAAGTTGTTATTAATTTTTATTTTTTTTTAATTCCTACTCACAATAAATGTGAGCTCTGGTTGCTCTACATCACCTCCAGCAGCTTCTGTTGTTAGCCTTGAATTATGCTTATTCTGTATATTGGTATCTCATAGTTGTCTCAATTTGCATTTTTCTAAAGATAAATGTTGCTGAGTATCCTTCCATGTACTTATTTAGGATCTGTATATCTTCTTTGGTGAAGTATTTGTTCAGATCTTTTGCCAATCTTTTAATGGGTGACTTTTCTTTTGGAGAAGATTAATTAATCCTGTTAATTATGACTCAGTTTCTTTAATAGAAATTGAATTCTTTTAATATATATTAATATATAGTAATGTAAGAATCTTTTAATTCTTAGCCATTGAACTTTGTGTGAGTTTTGGTAGTTTGTATCTTTCAAGGATTACTACATTTCAGAAAATTAAGACATCTTGTGGGCATAGATTTGTTGATAGTATTACTAATATGTTGTCTATAGGATTGATTTAACGTCCATTGACTACCCTTTTAACTTTAAACATTTGTAATTTATGTATATATTTTTTAAATTCTGGGTTAGCCTGGTTACTAGATTCTTATAAGCTTCATTGATCTTTTTAAAGAACCAACTTTAGATTTTATTCAACTTCAATATATTTCAATTTTGCTGATTTCTGCTCTGATTTTTATTATTTCTTTTCTTCTGCTCCTTTAACATTTTGTAGCAGCACTCACTACCTCTGATAATCTTCCTTATTCTAAGGTTTGCTTTGTCTGAAATTAATAGTTACACCAGCTTCCTTTTTATTAAATGCATTGTGCATTCTTTTACTTTCCATTCCATTTAGCCCATCTGAATCTTTATAATTAAAGTGGGTTTCTTGTAGACAATGTATAGTTTGGACCTTTTCTTTTTATCCATTCTAACAATATCTGCCTTTTGATAGATGCAGATATTCACAATTGTAAGGATTATTGATATAGTTGGATTAATATCAATGTTTATTTTATTTTCTATTCATTGCACTTACTCTGTTCTTTTTTTTAATATAAATTCAATCAGCCAAGGTATGCTATATCATTCGTTTTTGATATAATGTTCAATGACTCCCCAGTTGAGTATAATACCCAGTGCTCATCACATCATGTGCCCTCCTTAAGGCCCCTCCCTCATGTACTCCATTCTGCTCCCCACAATCTTCAATTTGTTTTCTGGAGTCAGGAGTCTCATATGGTTTGTCTCCCTCTCTGATTTCTGCCTTACACCAGTCAGAATGGCTAAAATCAACAAGACAGGGAACAATAAATGCTGGCTAGGATGTGGAGAAAGGGTAACCCTCTTACACCGTTGGTGAGAATGCAAGCTGGTATAACCACTCTGGAAAACATATAGAGGTTCCTCAGGACATTAAAAATAGAGCTATTCTTTGTGGTTTTTTGTTTTGCTTAAGTTCTTTTTTCCTCCTCCAGATTTAAATGAAGATTTTATGTGATTCTAATTTATTTCCTCTACCAGAAATTATGTTTTGAAAAATAAAATTAGTAAGTGCTCTGGAGTTTTCAATATACATTTGTAATTAATCTAACTCAAAGTAGTGACTTGGAATTTGGTTTATATAGAATCCTCAACAAAAGACAATAAGTTTGAAGAGAAAGGACAGTTTTAGGCTTCCAAGGACAGAAAATTATGGGAAAGTAACCATAAGGCAGGAAACTAATGGAGCAAGATGTTTGCAGATTCCTCTAGTAGCACCTCTAGGCACTTAAGAGGGTGTCTCCAGTAAAAGGAGATTTCATATCCTGCCTTTAGGCAGAAAAGGGAAGGGTAGAGACAACTTTTCTTATGTTTGTTGCTTCTTAATTGTCTTGAGCTCAAAATAATTTTTATGTCAAAAAGGCATATTTTGAGCTGACATATTGTGGTTTCCTTTGGTTCCTTCTCTGATTTTTTTTTTTTCCAAATCCAAATTTGTGACCTGGATCACTTTCTTTCTTCCTGATGAATTGCTTTTAACATTTCTTGCAGAACAGATTTTCCAGTGATTAATTTCTTTATCTGTTCATCTAAAGAAGTCATTATTTCTCCTTTACATTTGGAAGTTAATTTTATTGGATATAGATTTCTAGTTTGGTGGTATTCTTTCATCACTCTAAATACTGCACTACACTCGATTTTCATGGTTTTTGATAAGGACTCTGATATAATTTTTATCCTTGTTCCCTTATAAGTAAGATGTCTTGACACCCTGGCTTGTTTCCTGATTTTTTCTCTGTCTTTGGTCATCTTCAGTTTGAATAGGATATGTCTAGTTCATTTTGTTGTTGCTTGGGACATTTATTTTTGTTGGCATTATCTAAGCTTCCTTGATCCATGGTTTGGTGTCTGTCATTAGTTTAAGGCACCCTTCAGTTTTGTTTTTCTTAAAAATATATATATTATATATATATTATGTTATATATATATTATATTATATATAGTTTATATATTATATATTTTTAAATATATTATATATTTATATTTTATATATATTATATTATGTTTTCTTAATACCTCTAGCATTTGGTGTGCCTGGGTGGCTCAGTAGGTTAAAGCCTCTGCCTTCAGCTCAGGTCATGATCCCAGGTCCTGGGATCGAGCCCCACATTGGGCTCTCTGCTCAGCAGGGAGCCTGCTTCCTTCTCTCTCTCTGCCTGCCTCTCTGCCTACTTGTGATCTCTGTCTGTCAAATGAATAAATAAAATCTTTTAAAATATATATATCTAGCATTTCCTTTTAATTTTTCTTACAGTTTCCTTCTTTCTGTGTACATTGCCCATCTGCTGTTGTATGCTGGTTACTTTTACTATTTGATCACTTAACATTTCAATCCTAGTTGTTTTAAAATTTCTGTGTGATTATTACATTTTAAAATATCTCATTCTGATTTTGATGATTGCTATTTTTCTTCAGACTGTTTTTTCCTTTCCCTTTTGTCACGTCTTAAAATTTTTTGATAAAAGGCAGACGTTGTATTAGGTAATAGGAACTGAGGTAAATAAACCTTTAAGTGTGAGGATTAATGTTTCTTTGACTGTGAACAGGGATATTTAATGTTTGCCAGAGCTATATGTGTAAGAGGCTTCAAATTCTTCTGTTGTCGCTCCACATCACTACCTGCTTCTTACGGAAATGAACTGTGTTGTAGCTCTTTCAGCTAAAACTCACAACATCCTGGAACTTTGCTGGTATAGTGATAATGCATGGGAGACAGAGCATTCTATAAATAGTTTTATGAAATTTCAAACATTAGTGGGCTTGTGTCTAAGGGTTGTTACTTTTGCAAGTCTTTCACTGACGCTGTAGCTTTTTTTTCCATGCCCCCTCTATTCATACCAGATTCCATCATTCTAAATGTATGTCCTTGATATTCACACCCCTTATTACTATGTCCCTTCCCTAGATAAGACAGAAGGATGTTGGGTTGGAGGAAGTTATTTCCTATATTGGGATAAGGCTCTTGCAAAATGTTTTCCTCTGTAGAATAGACCTTTGCTATGAAAAATGCTCTGGGCCCATTGCAATTATCACTCTTCTCCTGCCTTGGCCAAGAGAAATTGAGATCTCTCTTGTTATGGACTGCCTCTCCCCCTGAAAAAAATCTCTAAGTCACTTTTATGGGCACTGAGCTGGGTGGTAGCCTCTGTGTTTCTGGACTTGCCTCATTTAGTATGGAACATGTATCCTAGGAGAGAGCAGGGGTGAGGGATCAGGTATTCTCAACCTGCCATGCATGACTATGGTAGAGACTCCAATCTGATGTGTGTGCCGGAGGGAAAGGGGGTTGGTAAAGGAAGGGGACCTCTGACCGCTCCTGTACTCAGAAAGTCAGTTTGTTCCATTCAGAGTTTGAAAGGATGAGAAAGGCTGATGATTTCCATCTCCTGGTGAGAGAATATAACCCTTGATTGTGAGCTGAGGGGAGATGAATTTCAGTTTTCGTGTCTATATCATTCTAGAGTAGATTTAATTCAAGTTGAATTAGATGGAGAAAAGGTAGAAATAGATCATTGGTCAAATGCCAAAAACTCATGGTATTCTTACCATGCTTTAGATTTTCTTGAATACATTATTCCTTTACTGTAAGCTATTAGCACAAATCCCAGTCTTTAAATGAGTTTTTGAAATAACTTTCATTAGTTGTGCTTGTTTTGGTGTGGAATGTTTTCAGGGAACTCTTCATGCTGTCATACTAGAAGCAAAACACCTCCACACCTATTTTGTACCATTCATATTGAATAGAGTATATATACTCACTACAGAAGATTGGTGATAACATGCCATGGAACAATGAACTCTGGCCTTGAAGCCACATACATACTAGAAGCTAAATAACTCTGATGAGTACTGCCTGAGCAGCCTGGGGAAAATTACTGTCCTAGGGCAAACTTAGCAAAACGAGCACAGAGATCTCGAAAAGGTTTTGTCTATTAATTCCATTTTATTTATTTATTTGTTTGTTTGTTTGTTTATATTTCAGTCACTATATATCATCGGCCTCTAAATATCTCTTATTTTCATTTAAACATTTCAAAGCCTTTAATTAAAATAACTAAAATTAAAAATGAAACACTGTTCTATACCACGCCTACCTCCTTATAAATTCACCAGCATGTAGATTCTTCAAAATTAAAATTTTCTTACTAATTAAATAACACTTGCACACACAGTAGATCATTTCCTGGGACATGTATTCAAAGGGTGGGCTGAGAGGAAGGAAGAGATGAAGCAGAATGGAATATGACTGCATACCTCCAGAACAGCATTTCCCCCAAACTTTTGCATGCATAATAATCATCTAGGGAACTTATTAAATAGCAGATTCTTTTATCCAATCACCAGAGATTTTGACTCAGTAAAGCTAGGATGGGTCCTTGTAATTTGAATTTTTAAAAAGCATCTCTAAAAAAAAAAAAAAAAAAAAACAAGCATCTCAAGTGATTTTGATGGAGGTGCTATAAGAAACACATTTTGAGACGTCTAGAAGCATTGAGGTTCTAATCACAGTGACTGAAATGTCAGACAGGATACTGAGGAGGAGCATGAGGGATTTTATACAAGAGCCAAAAATAGAACAGGTGTACCTGCTCATAATGGTTCAGTAATACCCTGTTCAAAACATTCTAAGTGCCTAAAACTCACGCTGACTACCTCCACATTTTAGTGATTCTACCCTCTGCATTTAGAAGTTATGATACATAAGGGTTTGATTTGCTTAGAAAGAGTAGAAAAGTGGTGGAGAGAGGTAGAGAATGGTTCTGCAATTGGTTTTAATATCCTATGGATAAAAACAAAGGTGAAATGAAGCAAATTAAAGTTCAGGGTTAGGAACTTTTTAAAAACTCAGATATACTCTGTACAGGCTGCAGATGTATAATTTAAGTTTCTCAAAGTAGTTTTGCTTTTAAAATGTGTCATTTTGAAGAGCATTTTTAATCAGTAGTTTATTAAAACAATATTCCACTTGACATACTTTATTTCTGGAATTTTAAATTTTAATGTGACACATATTAATCTATATTATAGTACCAATGATAATAAAATGCTCCACATGTGACATTTTCTTATTTCATTATGTGTTATTGCACAAGATAATTTCTTATATGCTTTATATTTAAAGCACCATAAGCACAAAATGAATGCTACTCTAAAATTTATAAAAAGTATGACATCTTTTGCCATTGATGTCTCTGGTTTTACAGTAGCATCTGTGATGACAGAAATAAGAAATTACATGACAGTTTAATGTTTGGTGCAATGTATGTGTCTGTAGATTTGAATTTCTCCAATGAGAAACTTCCAGGGAATTAGAATGTAAAGCATATGTTCAACTACATAATTTCCAAGTTATAGAATCTCTCTTAGGATAAGAGAGAAATATAAACACACGTGCACGCAAACAGTTGTCTGTGAACACACAAACACAACATGCTTCAATTGTCGGTGGAACTCTTTGCAAGTCATTTGTTTTGTTTTCCAAGAGTTACTCATTCCAACTTGAACAACTAAAAAAACTCATCTTTTTTTTTTTAAAGATTTTATTTATTTATTTGACAGAGAGATCACAAGTAGGTAGAGAGGCAAGCAGAGAGAGAGAGAGAGAGGAGGAAGCAGGCTCCCTTCTGAGCAGAGAGCCCGATGCGGGGCTCGATCCCAGGACCCTGAGATCATGACCTGAGCTGAAGGCAGAGGCTTAATCCACTGAACCACCTAGTCGCCCTAAAACTCATCTTTTTTTGATTGGGTGACATATTGTGACAATTTGGTAGACATAGAAACTGAGTTGTGGATTAAACAAGAACAAATTATGAAGAAGGACTGTATTTTGGGATGCTATCCATCTATTATTATCCAAGAGGGAAAAAGGAATGTGGCCTTTTGGGAATAGAAGACGTACAAATCCTCCTCGATCTTGCCACTAATTTCTAACTCTTGTTGTCTCTGTTGTTGATACCAATAATTTTAATAATATCCACAGAAATGTTAAAGTCACATTTCTTTCTTTTTTTTTTTTTTTAATTTTTGATAGTGAGAGAGAGAGTGCTAGTAATGGAGGGACAGAAGGAGAGAGAGAAAAAGAGTCACAAGCAGACTCTGTGCTGATCATGGAGCCCAATGTGGAACTCAGTCTCACGATTCTGAGATCATGACCTGAGCTGAAATTGAGTGTGACTCTTAAATTACTGATCCACCCAGGCATTCCTTAATGTCACATTTCTACTTGCAAAGCATTCCTATTTTGTTTTCTCTTTTGAATTAACTCTTCACATAGGTCCCTCTTTCACTTGTTCTTTTTCTCTCCTACAACACACACACACACACACACACACACACACACACACACACACACACACCCATATCCTCGCTCGCATTACTTGTACTCATTCGCTGCATCTCAGGTTAGTGCCCTTCTCTTTAGACAGCTTCTGTTTCCTGTTGAAGACTGGATTAGTTCTTTAGCGGGTACTTCAGTAGCACTATCACACTCCATCATAGTATATATGTGTCTATCGCTTGTCTTCTCTACGAGATCATTAACAGCTTGGTAGCAGAGAATGTAGCCAGTTGCTTGGCATATCCATGGTATTTAGTAGTTTATTTTAATTTCATACAATAACTATATATAGTATAGGTTACTTGTCAATGATCATGAAATGAAAGCATTTGCCCAAGCTGACTTAGCCAGTAGTTAGTGGAAGAAAGCCCTGAAAACAGACTTCATGGTTTTGTGTGTGTGTGTGTGTGCTTTGTTTTTGTTTTTTTTGTTTTGTTTTGTTGACAGAGATGGGGAGAGAGAGAGAAAGAGAGAACACAAGCAGGCAGAGCAGTAGGCAGACGGAGAAAGACAAGCAGGCTTGATTACATCTCAATTCTCCTCTCTGAGAGAAGCACCCATTCCATTGATCTCCTGAACCTATTGCTTCATATCTGGGAAGTTGTCTATATGCATTATTGTACTTAGAGAATATCTGATAAAGGCCACATTTGGGAGACC
This sequence comes from Mustela nivalis, assembly GCF_964662115.1. Taxonomy (NCBI): domain Eukaryota; kingdom Metazoa; phylum Chordata; class Mammalia; order Carnivora; family Mustelidae; genus Mustela; species Mustela nivalis. The sequence continues at coordinate 45,172,709 of NC_139023.1, read as the reverse complement.
TAGGGTAATTCTCAGTTGTATGCAGCATGCTGTTTTAAACCCTCAACTCTCATAAAATTTTATGCTTTTAGTTTTGGTTTCTTTAGTAGTATAGTTGGTTTCTGTATATTTGATTCTATCAGTTCCCATTGATTCCTGTCAACTTGATGTGCAGACATCCATATCTACAGTTATTTTCCAGAGATTCTTAGACTTGATATTTTTCTATGTTTCATTACCTTCAGGCTTCTGTTTTCTCTTAACCAAATCATAAGTAACTAGGACCACTTATGTTGGAGAGCAGTTGCATTCTTACTCTGCCTTTTCTGAGCTGTTTTGTCTAACCAGGAGTATCTAATAGATATCAAGCTCATTAAAGGGTTTTGCTAATGGTTGTAAAATCACTACTCTGTACTTAATCTTTGCTCAAAGACCAACTAGAATTTGCTTTTGATGTGAAAGACCTATTTCATTTTATCTTTATTGTTTCGGATAAAGAAACATTTGTCTTTCCAACCCAAAAGATTCTTAAATTCATGAACTATACTTTTTTGTTGCTTGCTTCAAAACAACTAATTCTTTTCTGGGCTCACTTTCTAATAATACTTCCCACATACAGCCTACAATGAATGTCAAATACTTTCAACATTCTGTTCTGGAACATCTTCCCTCAAAATGTAAGTTCATTAAGGTGACAGTTTTACCAAATATTTCACCAATATAGAATTTTCATCAACATCTTTCCAGGTTCTGATAACAGTTTCATTCCTGTGTCCCTCCTGTTCCTTAAACTGATACCAAATATTTTAGTATTTGCACGAGATCAGTAACCTGATTCTGGTATCAATTACTGTACCAGTCAGAATGGCCTTGATTGTGCTGAAGTAATAACCTATCATCAATGGTTATGGCTAGCAAAACAACATATGTTTATTGATTTATGATGTCATCTTATATCCATGGTAAATCTGCTACAGGCTGTGCTCTGTATCCTTATTTCACATCTCAGATGGAGAGAAAAGTCACCACCATTGTTAATGGTAGGAACAGAAGGAAAAACAAGCTGAGGTCTTGTGCCAGCAATTTAATGCTTGGCCTGCAAGTGACACTTCCCATCTGCTCAAATGTGTTGACTAGAATGAGTTCTATGGCCCCACATAATCAGAGCACCCAGAAGTGCAATTAATCCAGGTGTCCAAAAGGGGGAGAATGATAATGAAATAATTGGTGAAGATTCTATTACAGTTACAAAGTAGGATTTATCTCAGCCATGTAAACATGGTTTAGCTGTAAAAAAGTCCATCAGTGTATCAGTTAGCACTCTGTATAGAAGACAGAAGACTTTCTCCTTTCCAAATTAAAAATGTTCTAATATTGGAAATTGGAAGCTTTTACAGTTTTGGAAGGACTTATGCACTTAAGGTCAGAGAATGCTCCACCCCAAATCGCAGGCAATACTATTGGATCAGGCGATTTTCACCAAGTTACTGATGATCTACTACAGCAAATCTAAAGAACTGTTAAGAAGCTCTTTTATTTAACTTAGGATGCATTAAGTAACACTCAAGAATCTTATCTGAAAGTTGTTCACCATACTAGCATGTGTCTGTCCACAAATACCTACTCAGAATAATGGTCTCTCCTCTTGTGGCATCCAGATGTCCTATGAAATCATCATCAGCTTTTAACTTAGTGAAAGCTAGATGAAGAAGATACTGGAACTTAATATTTTCTAGTTTCTCCTTTGTGAAGCAGAAGAGATCATAGAATGGCACACTAGTGATACTTCATAGACAACAGATAACTCAGCATGTGAATAAAACTATATGATCCTATCACTAGATACAGAAAAAAGTATTAATAAATATTAACATTCATTCACAATGTAAAAAAAAAAAAAAAACCTTAGTCAATGAGGAGAGGAAGAAACCTCATAAATACAGCTTACCTATCAGAAATTCATAGCAGACGTCATTCCTAACAATGAAAAAGTAGAAACTCTCACATCAAATAAGAACAAGAGAGCATATTTACTGTCATAATAATTCAACAGTTGCCCTATGGGCCTTAAACATAAATGCCTTCATGGGCTAGTGATAAAATCTAAATATCTGTGAATTCCAAGGTTGTCAGTCTACTAAACATTTTTACTCAGATGATTAGTGACTATCTGGTATTTAACATGTGAAAAGTAAATTTTTAAATTTTCTTCTAACCCTGTTTCTCCCACTGCTCTAACAAGTTGTGCCAACACTTAAAGTCTTAAAATAACATTTATTTATTTATATTTTTCCCCCATGACTTTGTTAGTTGACTAATCTCAGCTGGATATTTTCACTTAAAAACTTTCATGTGGTTTCAGAAAGATAGTGTTTGAGAAGGAGGCATTTGATGGCTTCTTCTTTCATATATTTGTGGCACCTAATTGGAGTAGTTGCCATTTATGGGCTTTTTGGTTTCTCTCTTTCCATATGTTCTCTCTATATGACTTCCTTACATTCAAGAGGTGTCTATGTAGTTGGACATCTTACATGATGACTGGCAACTCCAAGATAAGTGTCCCAAAAGTCTCAAGTGGGAGTTATATTATTATCTCGGCTGAGAATTTCCAAACACCACTTCCATCACACTTTAACATTCAGTCCAGTCACAGAGATTTGCCCAAACTCAAAGGAAGAAGACTTAGAGCCCACCTCTTAAGATTAGAGATAACAAAATATTTGTTTCATTTTGAATCTATTTCACCCACAGTCCTTTCTATCTTAATATACCATAGCTCCAGGCAAATCCAGATATACTTTATCATTTTATCCTCATACAATTTACTATTCTTTAAATTTCCAGTATTAACAGACCATGTTAGTTTAGTTTCAGGTGTATAATATAGCGATTCAACAATTCTATACATTACTTAGTACTCATCATGATAAGTCATACACTTTATCATTGTAAGTTTACACTTTATACGATCCACAACTGAGATAACCTATCCTTTTTTGGGAGTCAATTTGACTACTGGGACCATCAGTTAAGCCCATTGAGTTTACCTTTGAAATAGACCGCTCTATTTTCAGCTCTTCTACAAGTAACACCTTGGTCCCAGCAAGCATATTTGCTCAAATTATAATAGCCTAAACATAGATGATCATTATGCAATCTATGTAGTCCACCCAACAGAGTCAGTCTTCTGAAATTTAATTATGCCTAGTAACTAAATAACTTCTATAGTTTTCCATCTCAGACAAAAGCCAAAGCTCTCAAATATAAGATCCCAAGTTATCTAGCTGCTTGATAGTTTTCTGAACTATCTTTCCATTGTTTCCCTTCTTCATGAGGCTTTACTCATATTTGCCTCTATGTGTTTCCTAAAACACACCAATCCATTCTCACCTTAGAGCCTTTTGCACTAATCTCTGCGCATGTGTCTTGTTCCAGTTATCACTACACCTTTCAAGTCTCTACCTCTTCGTTTATAGTACTATAGTCCTTCTTACTTGTTGACTATAAAAAAAAAGTCCAATACATACTGAACATTGCATATGTATATGTTGAAGTCCCTTATTCTGAGAAAAAGTTCAATTAAAAAAATAGAATTAATTGGGGTGCCTCGGTAGCTCAGTGGGTTAAAACTCTCTGCCTTTGGCTCAGGTCATGGTCCCAGGGTCCTGGGATCAAACCACCATCTGGCTTTCTGCTCAGCAGGGAGCCTACTTCCCTTCCTCTCTGTTTGCCTGCCTCTCTGTCTACTTGTGATCTCTGTCTGTCAAATAAATAAAAATTTTTTAAAAGTTAAAAAATTAAAAAAATACAATTAATTGACCCATAAGTCTTTTTTTTTTCAAAGATGTGCTTTCTGACTGGCACTGATATGAGTAAGAGTGTTCTCTTTGTCATACTAAATTTTTAAATCTTATATTTTAATTATTTTACTAAAAATTTTACCTTTGAAGCAATAATTATTTCAAAATATGTGTTTAAATTCTCAAGTTATTAATTTTTAATTAACTTAAAAATATATGGTGTTAATGTATCACTATTAGAGAATTCAAACTTTCTATATATCTTTTTTCAATTATACAATATATAATATAAATATATAAAATAGATACTGATGATTTTTTTGGAAACTTAAACACTGTAATTTTTAAATGTATAACTCAATATAGGATATAAATGTCACTTTATATATATATAGGTATGTTATTAAAATCATGACCATCTTATTATTACATGATGAGATAAATTTCCAAACTCAGTTCGCTGATCTTATTACAATTGTACTGGCAATTTCATCTATGTTTCTAAAATCATTAGCTTCTGTAATTATCCATAAGTGAGTAATCAGTTTGTGATTTGTACTTTATTCAATACAATAACAATAAAAAATAGTTCATTCCACTTTGTACTGTACTAATATAATACTTGTTTTTCACTAGTCTTAGGATGATAATTATTTTTGCTTAACATATTCAGAAAGTGAAAGCAAAGAGACATTTTTTAACATGTATTGTTTTTCCTAATAGAATTAATATAATTTTAATTCATAATCTGTATAAAATGTATAAATGAACAAAGAGAAAGGCATCATCCATAATCACAGCACATGTTCATTAAAATATTAAATTTTAGTGTATTTTTCCAAAAATATGTGTGCATATATGTCTATGTATATATATACATAGAAAGTTAAGATATGTATTTAATAGTTTCTATTACATATTTTATTTTCATGAATTTTATACCATTTTTAGTATGTAAAAACTTGTGAGGAATGAATAATATTGTGTTGTACTACTGGGTTTTCATACTTTGTAGTTATTTACTAAATTATTCCTCTAATATTAGACAGTGGGCCTAGTCTCCGAATTTTGCTACCATAAATAATGCTGCAATAAACATTCTTATGCATAATTCATTGCTCACTTCTCTGATTATTTCCTTAGGATGTATTCCTAAAATGGAATAATTGGGTCAAAGAGTATGGGTATTTTAATGATTAGGATAAATGTTGCCAAGTTGCCCTCTAGAAAGTTTCCATACATTTGTATTCCCATAAGCAGCACATTAGAGTACCCATTTGCATTTCTCTAATTATAAGTTATGTTGAATATTTTAATGCATTTATTAACCATTTAGAGTTGTTGATATTATTTTCATGGGTGGAGCTGCTCCAAGTGGTAATTTGTTTGTTGGTTATTTTTCTTAATTATTGAGGTATTAATTTTCTAAGTTACATAGATATCATATTATTTTCTAGTTTACCATTTGACTGTTAAACTATTTATAATTTCAAGATATATATAACTTGTAACGTATGCATACTCAAATTTTCTCATTTTTTCTTTCTCTTATTTTAACTTCCTCTGGTTAATAATTATTTCCATATCATGAGATTGTATATTTACCTATGTTTTCTTCTTGTTAATATCCACTTCTAGTATTTTTATTTTACCATACTAACATATACATATATATTTTAATTTTCTCTGTAACCTATTATTTATGAGTCTAGTATTTCACTTACAGAATTTATGGTGACATATATTTATCATACTGTGAGTTAAGGAGTGAGCAGGGGAGGAGCAACATGTCTTAATGTATGGCCTTATAAGTTCAAAACTGTAACTTCCATTGTTATATTCAATAAATATTTCTTAAGTTTCTGACTCCATTTTTGTCCAGGAAGTATTTGTTGGAAGTTAGACTGAGTATGGTTGGTATTTTCAAAGTATGACCATTCTCAGAATGTTACTGACCTTTTTAGGCAGACAAAATTGTGTATGACAATAAATGGGTTGTTAAAAATCTGCAGAAGAGAAGATAAGACTTTCAACAACTTAAGTGTAGAATGACATGATTTTACTTCATTATTGGCAAGCCCCATACTGTTCCAATATCTACTTGAAATCAAATTATATTTCTTCTTTTTAAGCACCTATATGTCAAACAACAGCTTCCCTTAGCTCTTTTCTGTACATTGAGTCTTACAAAAATTCTTTAAATATGACCAGTGCCTAACAGTGGGTCTAATCTCCTATAAGAACATAAAATGTTATTGATAGATGAAAAAACTGAGAGATTAAAATGTGAAGGACAATCACAATAAACTGGCTTCATTTTATGTTAACTGTGAAAACTTCCATACTTTCAATCCATTACTGTTATTGTTTTACCAATGTCTGTGAATTACCTGACATTAACAATTAATTCCCACATATTTTAGCAGTCTCCCTGATCTGCAGCTTCATTTTCTGTGATTTCAGTTACCCATGATCAACTGTGGTCTGGAAGTAAATGATCTTCCTTCTGAAGTATCATCAGAAGGTCCATAGTAGCCCTATTGCTATGCCACAGTGCCTGCATCCATCACCTCACTTCAGCCCATCACATGGGCATTTTATCATCTCACATCACCTCAAGAAGGGTGGTATAGTACATTAAGACATTTTGAGAGAGAGAGAGACTACATTCACATAACTTTTATTAAAATATAGTTATTATTCTATTTTATTATTAGCTATTATTAATTTCTTCCTGTACCTAATTATAAATTAATCTTCGTCATAGTTCTGTATATATAGAGAAAATATAGTATATGTAGGGTTCAGTAATATCTATGATCTTAGATATCTACTGGGAGCCTTGGAACGTATCTCTTCTGGATCAGTAGAGGTGGTAGGGGGGCTACTGTAGAGAAAAAAATAATATTCAGATAAATGCATAATGTTTATAAATTGAACAGTGAAAATCCAGCATAATAGTTGGAATAAATTTTCTGAGATGGCATTGTCAAAGACAGAATGATGGTAAAGTTTTAATTGTCTAATTCAAGATTACTGACTAGTTCAAATGTTGCCAGATAATGGCAAATGTAAGAACATTTTATTTTGCGCCACAATTAAGAAAGTTTCTATTAGTCATGGTTGTTCAGAGAAACAGAACTGTATATAACTACATCCATCTATCTATCTATCTATCTATCTATCTAACATCTATCTACCATCTATATATAATTGGCTACAAAAAATTAGTTTATTAGATTATGATGACTGGCAAGACCAAATCTGCAGTGTGGGCCAGCAAGCTCAGGAAATAATTCCCTATCATGGGTGAAATGTCACAAAGTATGTGAAAGGATAAAGCAGAGTGTGTGGTCCTGGAGGTCTCAATGCAACATATTTGAATGTAATTATCTAAAGGGGAGAAGAGGATACAGAGAGGAAAGAGGGTAAAATTTTCTTCCCCTTTAAAATGAACAACCATAATGAATGATTCTGAAATAATTTCTGTTTGAATAGCTTCTTAATTTATGAGTGTATGACAGAGTCATTGATATACTTCTGTTTACTCATAGAATTTTTCCACATCTCACTCCTGTAAAGACTGCCCTTGGTGGTCTTTAATTCAAGTGAAAGTTGTACCAGAGCCCAGAGCTTTAGATTTTTTCACATCTGTGCACCTTCAAAACCTAGGAAAAAAAAATAATAAGATGTATTTTACTTGTTACAAACTTAAAAGGTGAGATGAGCAATAATGGCTTATGCTCTATTACACAATTCCAAATAAAAGACTTATCTTTCTACTTTGGTAAAGCAATCTATGTTGTAAGTATCCAAGATTGCCTCAGCATCTGGTGTTTCACAATCTTTTGGATAGACCTTGAACATTTTCCCATGTATAGATTTGCTTTGTGTTAAGTCGCCATACCAAAAAGATGGCATAGTTTGGGTCCTATTTTAAGATATAAGGTCTGAAAAAATATCATCAAGGATTTCCTTTTTCATCAAGATGTATAATTTGGCAGATAGCTCACTAATTGGTCTTTATAGGGGTTACTGTCTTCAGGGTTGCCAATTGATTGAGCTGTTTAACTCTCAAATATAATGGGAATGTCACATCATATGAAATTACTTGCCAACTCTCGGATAATTTTATGGACTCTATAGCTGACATCCATCTAAAGCGACCTGGACACAAACATCTAATATTTTGTGAAAACAACATTCAAAAGTTTATCATGTTTATTTTTAAATGGTTAACAGAGGAAAAAAAAAAAAAAACTCTGTTTGCCTCTTAGACACATTATGGAAATACACTGACTGTAGAAAGACCTACTGATCTTAGAAATTTATGAAATTGTGAATTTTTCAAAGTTCACAAACTTTTATTAATTAATGTCAGCTGTTTATAGTATATACTCTCATTCCATACGATTTGAAAGATCTATGAATCTCTACAAAAATTCTATGCTTCCATGAGCATGCCACAAAAATAGTTATTTTATGATGATTTTGTTGAAATCTTTTTTTCTTGTGGAACATGGAGTCAGAGCTATAACTTTATAAACTGCAATAAAGGCATCACTGGAGAATATTCATTATTTGCTTTATTGGTCTTATTTCCTGTTTAAAAATCATTAGGTAACTGAAGAGCTATTAACATATGTATTTCCCTTTTTAATGATGTATATTACTGATTTTAACAGGAATCACTTAGTAAGGCAAATGCAAATAATCTCACGAGGAATTAAGATTGAATATACAGCCAAGAAGCCAAAGGTTAAAGACACAAACGAACCTAGGCAAACACATGTTCACCCTCTCATTGAGGTCACCATTTCCATCTTTATATTTGGAAGCAGGGACAATAAACCTTCTGAGGAGCTGTTTTACATGAGAGTGAATAAAAATGGTGAATTTTTTTTTAAAGATTTTATTTATTTATTTGAAAGACGGAGATCACAAGTAGGCAGAGAGGCAGGCAGAGAGAGAGAGAGAGGGAAGCAGGCTTCCTGCGGAGCAGGGAGCCCGATGCGGGGCTCGATCCCAGGACCCTGAGATCATGACCCGAGCCAAAGGCAGCAGCCCAAACCACTGAGCCACCCAGGCACCCCTAAAAATGGTGAATTTTCTTTAAAAAAAGTAATGTGACAGCAGTTGAAGACCCAGAAAAAAGGGTGTCTGCCTTAAAATATTCTAATGCAGAATGAGCAAAATAACATCCAAGTAAATAGGTCAAATGTATAAAAATATATTGTGTCTCCCTGAAAAAAATGCAGTCATGTTAAAGAATGTTCACCCAATTTCATGGGGTTCATAGACTCTCAGAACCCCTGAATTAATGAATTTCAGCTTATTACTCTTTTGTTATGTTACTTCTTGCATGCTGCACAAGAATTGAAAATTGAAGAATTGAAAATTAAGAATTTAGTGCTATGCTAGAGAAACACACCGTCTTGAAAGTTATTTTATTTTATTTTTTTTCACTATTGCAGACTGACCAGAGTATCAAAATGAGGAAAAGAAGCCAAGGAATTTGAATAAGGGTTTAGACATGATATCAAAGCATAAAAACATTCCAAATAAGAGTGTAAGAACAAAAGAAAGAAACAAACAAATAAAAGAAAAGGAAAGGAAAGCGTATAAGAGCAGCGAATATATAGACCAATGGAACACAACAGGAAACTCAGAAACTCTCCAACAACATATGAAAAATCTATTTACAATATCTAATAACAGGCTTTAATTCCATTCCCTTCCCCTCTGAATAACTATTGGTTAAAACTCTCTTCGTTAAATAGTTGTTCTTTTCCTGATGATACACGTATCACCTATCATCTATTGGATTTCTACATATGTGTAGACCTATTTCCCTTCCCTCTGTCAATTATTCTATCCTTATGCCAACCCCATGCTATGTTACTTAAGAGTCAACCTGATAATTTGGTAGTGTATCTCTGCTTTCTTGGTCTTCTTTCAAGCTATCTTAGTTGTATCCTTTTTAAAAAATAAAGTGTATGGCACTTTATTAAATGTCACAAATATACATTTGGGGATATTTATTGGAGATATTTTATTGATCACTTAGAGTATTCTATGATTAGCTGGGGGAAGTGACACTATATAACATGAGGCCTTCTGAACATGGGATATCTCTCCATTTTCTGAGGTCTTCTCTAATGCCGTTTATTACAGTTTTCATTATTCATCATGAATAATATTTGTACATGCTAAATGTGTTGTCAAATAAAATATAGCTTTATTCCTATTGTAAGTTATATCATCTAACCAGTTGTTCATATATTTGCTGCTCAAATTAAGAAATAAAATTGGCTTTTTAAGTCATATCCAGTGAGCCTTCTAATATTCTCAGTTATGTGTAATAAATTGGTCACATATCTATTTGTGTTTCCCTGTAGAAAATAACTGATGACAAGTAATGACAGTTTTATTTTCCTCTTTCAATTTCCTATGTATTTAATTAATTTTTTTTTATTGGAACATGTAAAGCCTTCAGTGCAAAACCAAATATAAGTGGAGACAAAGGAAATTATTCTGTTTTAAAGAAACGCTTTTAGTGTTAAACTACTTAAGTTGTTGTCAAATAATATTTTAAGTTGTATAGGTACTATTCATCAAATTTAAAAGTTTATTTTATGTGTTCAATAAAGGTTGACTTATTGATTGTCTTCTATGTGTGAGAAACTGTTCTAGGTGCCTGAAATCCATCAATAAAGGCAAATTCTCTGTCTTCATACAACTTACATTCCAGAGTTCCTAGATCACTAATACTGTTTGTTTCTCCTAATTATGAATACTTACTAAACTCTATGAAAACATTTTTTGTATCTATTGATATGATCATATTTCCCCCTTCAATCTCATAAAGGACTTAATGATATTTAAAAATACAATATTTATACATCTTCGCATATATAAGAGAATCCCAGCATGGTTGAATTTTGAATTTTTAAAACTACATAGCAAAATTCAACTTGCTAATATAATGAAATTAAGAAAATATATGATCATAGGATCACAAAGGGATCTTCCTGCATCATTTCAATGCAGTCCCAAATCCACTGGTACCTCATGATAGTTGTTTTATTCTCAGGTTTAAGTGTGTGTGTATGTGTGTGCATGTATGTAATTTCTGACATTGAAAAATGACAAACTCTTGAATTTCCAGGATAATACCTAACATTTCCAAAATGGCCTGGCTTGTTAAAGCTATTATTGGCCTAATTCAAAGTCTTGACTTGGGAAAACTCTATGAACAGAAAGGCCTGATCCCTATATTCCTGGAAATGATTTTTACCCCATAGAAAATCCTCAAAGTAGGATTGTGTGCTATTTGTTCAATAAGCCATTTTCCTTTGCATTTTCTTCTTCTTTGCTAAGATACAGTTTTAACTTTCATTAATTTTTTTTCAGATTTTATTTATTTATTTGGGTGAGAGAAGGAGAGGGAGCATGTGGGAAGAGAAGGGCAGAGGAAGAGGGAGAAACAAACTTTCCACTGTGTGCAGAGTCCTATATAGGGCTTCACACAGGCTCAAAGTGGGGTTCAATCCCAGGACGCTGAGATCATGACTTGAGCTGAAGTTAGACACCTAAGTGAGCCATCCAGACACCTCAAATTTAATCTTCTTTTGTTCACAAAGGAAGGGAGTTTACACTGTAGGATGGAACTTACCAATTGCCTTGTTTTCTAATCTGTATTATTTCAAGTTTTATTGGATTTACGTAGGGTGTATGCATCTATATTCATTAATCAAAGAGGCATATAATTGTGATTTCTCACACTTTTTTTGTCCAGTATTGGTAATAGAGGTTATATATTAACTTCATAAAATGAGAAGCAGAGTGTTCATTCTTTTTCTGAAAAAAGATCAAATTGATACCTATCTTGAAAATCTGGCAGAAATATTCCTTACAGCCAGGTCTTGTTTCCCTTGCAGAAATATGTTAAAATATGACTTCAATATGTTGGATACAAATAGCAATATTATTATCGTAAGTCAGATTAAATGCTAGCAAGTTTGATTTTCTTTTTAACTATTTTTATTTTATGTAATTTATAATATTTACTGCCATATGTTATTGATAGCATTCTCCTATTATCCTTATGATGTCTACTAAACTGTAGCTATGATTTCCTTCTCAGTCAAATGCAACTGATTTGTGAATTTTTATTTCCCCCTTGGTCAGTGTTTCCAGAGGTTTGTCCATTGTTTTTGGTCCAGCTGGAAAAAAAAAAAAATCAACTTTGCCTTGGTTAATCCTTCCTGTACTTTTTATTTGTTTGTTTGTAGATTTATTTATTTACTTTTGAGGAGAAAAAAGACACACATATGCATGAGCACCTATGAGGAGGGGTGGAGGGAGAAGGAAGAATTCCAAGCTGACTCTACACTGAGGGCAGAGCCAGAAATGGGATACCATCCCTGAGATCATGATCTGAGAGGAAACCAAGAGTTGCATGCTTAACTCACTGGGTCACCCATGTTCCCCATGTGCTTTTTAAATTTCATATTGCATTGACTTCTAATTTTATCTGTATTATTGTTCTTTACAATTATTCAGTATTTACTATTCATGCAATGTTACCAGTACTTCCATTCTGTTCCACCAAATAGAAACTTGAAGTTACCTTTGATTCCTCCTCATGAACCCTACACAGGCTTACTTTTATCTTACAAACATCTCTCAAATCTATTTACTGTCACCTCTCACACAAGGAACTTCATAAATGCTGTTTCTTTGCAATGACTTTTCTCATTCACTATGTCAACTTCTCTTCAACTCCTAAAACTCCTCACATCTAAATTATTTCTTCATAGCATTTATCACAATCATAATTTCTCATGCTTTTGTGATTTATTTGAAAAATCCCTTTTCACTAGACTCACATCTCCAGGGGAACAGGAACCTAGTCTGTCTTTCTCACCAATAGGATCCCAGATCTTAGTAATTAGCAGTTGTATATTTAATGAATAAATAAAACAAAATAGAGACAAATGAACTCAGCTACCAGAAAAAATTTAAGGAGACTTAGGTTTTGACTCTATGATATACATTTTGATTCAGATAAACAAAAGAGAAAATATACTCACTTGGAATGTAGTTTATCATCAGTCTGTTGGCAGAAATATTGCAAAGAAGATTCAAGAACTGATATAGGTCTGTTCATGTCCTCTGCCCATTTCTTGATTGGATTATTTGTTCTTTGGGTGTTGAGTTTGCTAAGTTCTTTATAGATTCTGGACACTAGTCCTTTATCTGATATGTCATTTGCAAAAAAAAAAAAAAACTGATATAGGTTACATGATTGGTTTTATGGTTGTTCAAATTTAGAAGTACTAGGATTAGGGCTAAGTAAAAATAATAATAAATTCTAAAGGAAAAGGAAATAGAGGCATTTATAGACTTAAGAGTGGTTCAGTTCATTCCATTCAGAACACTTGATATGAACTGTATTTTGTCATCTTGATAAAGTAGTTATAAGCAGTTTATATGTGTTGAGTGAAATGTGTAATCCTTTAGTACTTCTATTAATTTATTTTACTTTTTTTTCTGATTCAAGCAATGCAATCATTAAGTAGATGACAAATGATAAACTATTAATATGGCCTGTATGGTTTGGTTGTGTATTTTGTAAAATTAAAAAAAAATGCCATTAAAAATATCAAAAGTGATACAACCAGAAAACTAAACATACTCTACCTCATGAAAACAGCAGAGTATAATTTTTGTTTTATTTTATTATTACTATTATAATATAATATTTATTCTTGTCATTTTCAGGGTGGTTGAAAAATAAAGTTGAGAGAAAGAGTCAGAGTAGAGCTCATAACGAATAGTGGGAATGATGGATAACATTTAGAAAATCTTGGGATATTTGTTTTGGTTTCATGCTTTCTGCTGCAACCTTTGGGAAGAGTCTTTAAAACTCTCGCAGGCATCATGTTGCAAGTGAAATAAACTCCTGTGCTTTAAACTGTGAATGAAATTTTTAGTCAGGCAGCTTCTCTGGGAAAAATCAATAAACCCTTTTAATAATGTGGGTCAAGCTATTTCCACACCAAGGTTTAGAGAAAATAATGTTACCTTAAAGAAATATTCTTTTTTTCTTTTTCTTTTCTTTTTTTTCTATTCTGAAAGTATTTGAAATAACATGCTGGCTCTTCAAACATCCATGGATGCTTTCTCCATATTAAATGTCTGTCCCTTGGACTAGAGAAATAAAATTTGCCAATACAGCAACACACTTTATTTATGAAAAGAAGTGAAGAGTATAGATCAGGTAATCATCCTACATGCAAATATTGAGCTAATAACTCAATGAATAACCAATGATATTTTCTTTTTTTTTAGAAGCAGAGAATGTGACTTCATTTTGTGAAAGTGCCCCAAGTTTTATTTCCCACGTAGAACTTAGTCTTTCAACAGGAGAAATTATCATTACATTTTGAGCCCTAAGTCATGGATGAATCATATTTCTGTAATTTCATTTAGTGAAACCATTTATTTTCTTGAAGTCCATGCACAATTGGTAATTCCATGAAACTAATTCCATGGGCCACTGCTCCCATAGAAAATATGACCCAGAGAGAAGGAGACATGTAAACAATTACAATAAGATTCTTTACTGAAGACTAGGGAAGGACACTCAATAAAAGATGAATGTTGTGAAGACAGAATTGGAAAGTATATTGTGGAATAGCTTTGTAAGTGATTGGCTCAAGGGGATAATTAGGATGAAAAAGTCTAAAGATATTCTAGATGGCTTTCACAGTTTTAGCCTGAATTGTATTCTTGGACTTTTTCTTTTTTTTAACTAATCAACTTCCCTGGAAAATTAGATCTAACTACCAAAATACATACTTTAAAATGGTTTTAATATTTGATTATTTTGTTGGAATATAAACTCAGTGAGAAATAGGGAAATTATAGTTCTTGCCATAGCTCTGTGTCTCACACTCATTTTAAACCAACAAATATTGAATAAAAGAATTAAGCTCAAGTATCAAATTTTTATTTTATTTTTATTTATTTATTTGAGAGAGAGAGAGAGCATGCACATGAGCTGTGGGGAGGAGTAGAGGGAGGGAGAAGCAGACTCCTTGCTAAGCAGGGAGCCTATTCCCGGCTTGATCCCAGGACCCTGAGATCATGATCTAAGCTGAAGGCAGAGGGGTAACTGACTGAGCCACCCAGGTGGCTCAAATTACCAAAGTTTTAACAGAAAAGTAACTGATTAAAATGCTCTAATTTATGAAAGTATATAATTGTTGTGATGATTTTATTTCTTTGCAAGACCCCTATATATTGTATGGGGGACTTGTATTTTTTATATATTTTGTATATAATGTGTAAGTCAGCAAATAAATCTATAAATTACAGAAATATTTAGATGCCTTCTCACAAAAAAAACACAAACACAGACAAAAATCATAACTTATGAATCCAGTCTCATAGTTGTTTCAAGAAGTCACCACTTCTGGTATAATATTGATAAAAACCAAATTTGATTATTATAAATGTAAATAGTAGTTTACATTTGGAGTATTTGTTCTGTTTCTAGTATTATTCTAGAATTTTATGTCTATCATCTTAATTTAATACTTAAACAAAAATATAATTTGATATTATTATTCCCATGTTGTAGATGAGAAAAGTGAGATACAAATAACTTAATTAACTACCTATCTGTAGTTACCAGATATTTATTGACTGAACTATGACTTGGGAGAAGGGAGAGGAGAAGTGAGTTGAAGTAAATCAGAAGGGGAGACAACCATGAGAGACTGTGGACTCAGAAACAAAGTGAGGGTTTTGTAGGGGAGGGGAGTGGTGGTTGGGTGAACCTGGTGGTGGGTATTAAGGAGGGCACGTATTGCATGGAACACTGGCTGTGGTGCATAAACAATGAATTTTGGAACACTGAAAAAATAAAATTAAATTTAAAAAAATAGAGTGGTGGATTCTAAAGTTTGTACTTGGCCTTATTGCATTAGATAAACTTCTAATTAAATTTTAATGATGATTAAAATGATGATCATGATGACAATAGTGATAAGTAGGTTATGTTTACTAAGCATTTTTTGTGAGGACTATCCAAAGTGCTAGGTTGTTTATTTTTTTTTTTTTTATTTTGCATGATTTGTCAAATTAAGAACTCACAAAAGTCTTAAAAGAGTGTTACTCTTACTATATTCACTTTACTATACTTTACTAATGAAGATACTGAGATACAGTGTGTTTACATTTACACATCTAGTGAAGGTGAAACCCAAAAGTTTAGTTTGGTTGGAGTTAAGTAAATATATGTATGCTCCTGGGAGATTAAAAGTACTCTTTTTTAATTATTTTCTTATTTTTAAATTAACATATAAAAGTTTTCTTAAAACTGCACAAAAATACTATATTGTATCCTACAATCAAGTGTTACCTTGGTAAAGGTATTGCTTGATATGAACATCAAAGTCATAACACTTTAAAAAAAAAAAAGGCGGGGCACCTGGGTGGCTCAGTGGGTTAAGCCATTGCCTTCGGCTCAGGTCATGATCTCAGGGTCCTGGGATCGAGCGGGGTCCCTGCTCAGCGGGGAGCCTGCTTCCGCCTCTCTCTCTCTGCCTGCCTTTCTGCCTACTTGTGATCTCTGTCTGTCAAATAAATAAATAAAATCTTTAAAAATAAAAGTCATAACACTTTTTAAATGGAAAGTAGCCAGTGCTCTCTGAGGATAAATATTCCATAATCAGTTCTTTCCAATGTCTCATCCCTCTACATGCACACACACACACATAGGCACAAACACAAGACAACCATAAGCACACACATGTACAAGCCATGATCAACAAGAAATATCAGAGAGGGCAGGGCAGAAAACAGACCTCTGAATTGCGCCACAAAACCATAATCCTCAGAGAGACATAGAAGATATAAAAAGGTCCACAATTTATGGAAGTTCCTTCATTAAGGGGAGTCTCTTTCTCTCCTTCTTAAATCTTGTGTCTCCTCTCCTTAAATTTATTATTTCCTTGTGACTTGCCTGGACAGCAAAATCAACATTGTGGGTGAGTTCCAAACCTGGGTCTCAATAGGCTTTTATTTCCATTCTTCCTCTTGGTATCACTGCCTAGAATTCAGCTGAGCTAGGGAGAAACTGAACTGAGCTGTCAAGTACAGGACTCGCTGATGAAGACAATAAGCTAAAATGATAATAAGAGTCAAGCTTGCAATCACTCCCGGCAGTAGTATAAGGAAGAGGCTAAACTGGACAAAATATGGACACTTCTCATTTCCCAGAAGGGAAGGTGTAAGGGGAGAGAGTCAGGTAGGCAGTAGAAATGTTTGGGATCATTTCACTCCTTGTGACCCCAAACAAAATGTTCCTCCAGTTTTTCTGGGACTAGGGGCAAGAGGAAGGGAAAATATTGACGAGTGAATTCTAGAAAAGTGTTAAGTACCAAGTCAAAATGGAAAAGATAACCTTAGAGTAACCACTTCCAATCCTCTGGTATAAGATGCAGAGACCTCTGTGCATAATCTCTGTGAAAGAGGCCTCTAATAGAAGCTCCTGGACTAGGAACACTGATCAGCATAAGAGCGTGGTGGGTCTGTGTCCTTGACTGCACCCCCCTTCGGGGGCAATACATTGGCTGTTCATGAAGTCCAGTGTGAAAAAAGAAGGTTCTCCCCTTGAGGCCTGACAGGAAAAACCTTTGAGGTGGCCTATGGTGGCACCTGAAAAATCACACACAGATTTTTAGCCAGGAGCTGAACTCCTCAATCTCTGTCACTGATGGCAATTAAGTAAATCCAAGGTAGACCAGTAACAGATGAGAAATTCTGGTAAGCATAAAGGCTGCAGACTAAATTAATGCCTGAGTGAGTGCCGCTGAAATCAGCTAAGTCTGACCCAAATCAGTAGAACATTCCAACTGAGCCCAGCCTAAATTATCAACCCATAGAATAAATTACATATATGTATATAGTTTTAACCCATTCAGTTTTTGTTTGCTTTGGTTTGTTAACATACACAGGAAAGGAGTGCCTGGGTGGCTGGGTTGGTGGTTGGTTGGGCATACAACTTTTGATTTTGGATCAAATCATGATGTCAAGGTCATGAGATCAAGCCCCACATCAGGCTCTATGCCTGATTCTCTCTTTCCCTCTCCTTCTGCCCAATCATCTGCTCATGTGCACTATCTATAAAACAAACCAACCAATCCAACAAACAAAAACAGACAAAAAACATACACACACAAGCTAACTGACACAATTATTAACCAAAAACCTTTAAATAAAATCCACTAATATATTGGAAACCACCTAATCATACTGTTATCTAGGGATTTTTGGTTTTATATTCCCAAAGCTATTTCAAAATCAGTGCTACTATGCCTGTCATTTACTTGCATTTCTGTGGTTATTACTTATTTCAGCATCACTTTAGACACTCTCTCAATTTTGCTGTGAGATTCTCACATTTAATTTCTGTAAGTTTCCCACTTACCATGAAACTTTCCTTGCCTTATTTTGATCTTTATGTCCCAAAGAAAGAAATAAGATAAATAGTAAGACATTCTACAATATGTATTTACAAAGTTATAACATATTGTTCCAAATTTTCATAAATATATAAATATTTTACACACATGTCAAATAATTTTTGAAAGATTTTATTTATTTACTTGACAGAGATCACAAGTAGGCAGAGAGGCAGGCAGAGAGAGATGGGGAAGCAGGATTCCCACTGAGCAGAGAGCCCGACATGGGGCTTGATCCTTGAACTGAAGGTAGGGGCTTTAACCCACTCAGCCACCCAGGCACCCCAATGTCAAATAATTTTAAAGATGAAAAAACTAGAAAAAAAAATTCACAGGTTTCTGGAAAAATCAAATTCTCTTTCTTGGTATGAGAAAACTGAGATCAAAAGAGAAATGATAAATCTTCAAAATTAGTAAGTGGAAAAACTGTGACTTAAACCTTAGTCTTCTGAACATAAGTCAGTCAAAAAGGAAACCAAGCTACAAGAAATACACAAACATTTATTTGGAGTCTCAGAATTGTAATTTGGGGAACATGCATTTGACAGCAACACAAAACTGTGCCATCCACTCCCAGAGGGAGGAAAAAAACCAAACAAACAAGGGGTTTCTAAATTATTTTAAAAAAATAAGATTTTCATTCATTTATTTGACAGACAGAGATCACAAGTAGTCAGAGAGGTAGGCAGAGAGAGAGGAAGGGAAGCAGGCTCCCGGCTGAGCAGAGAGCCCGATGTGGGGATTGATCCCAGGACTCTGGAATCATGACCTGATGACCCTAAGGCAGACGTTTTAACCCACTGAGTCACCCAGGCGCCCCCAAGGGGTTTTATAGACAAGAGAATGTTTGTATGTGTTATATATGTATATATGTGTATATATATATATATATATATATATATATATATATGTAAAATTCTATCAGTGTTCATGGCAGAAAACTAATCTTGGCTAAATATACATGGTTACTAAGGTTATCACTAAGTAAAGTCTCTTACTATAGCAAGTTGCAAGCGTTTGGGCTCAATCTTTGGAATATTTGTGGTTTGGCTCAGTTTAAAAGATGATGATTTCTCTGGATGAAGATGTGAATTAAGTTCTGCCTCTTTACTGGCCTCTTGGCTCACCTTTAAAACCCCTTGACATAGTGACCTCATTTCACTTGAACTTTTACAGATATATCAGCACTCTTTCAGAATGTATAATTATGATGGTAGCGCGGGGCACCTGGATGGCTCAGAGGGTTAAAGCCTCTGCCTTCGGCTCAGGTTGTGATCTCAGGATCCTGGGATCGAGTCCCACATCGGGCTCTCTGCTCGGCGGGGAGCCTGCTTCCTCCTCTCTCTCTCTGCCTGCCTCTCTGCCTACTTGTGATCTCTCTCTCTCTGTCAAATAAATAAATAAAATCTTTAAAAAAAAATTATGATGGTAGCGCATTTTCAATGTAAGTTGTTAGGTGTTCTTACACTGTGGCTATGAGAGAGTTATGATAGAATTGGATGGAATTCAGTGGAAATGACAAGATCATCCATTACTCTATTGATTACCCATTATTCTGAATCCACTTACTCTGCAAATTTGGAGGTGTTCATAGAATAACAATATCTATAGATTATCTGTGCTTAATCCTCCTTACAGTACCCATATTTAGTGTAATCTTGGTAAGTTCTTTATCTTTTTTCGCTATAGTTATTTTTACTTATAAACTGGAAGTGAATTTAGTACAGATCTCCTAGGGTCATTGTGATGATTACCTGTGATGACATATATAGAAAGACAGGCTGTAAAAAGTATTCAATAAAACGTGTAAGCCTTGGGGCGCCTGGGTGGCTCAGTGGTTTAAGCCTCTGCCTTCGGCTCGGGTCATGATCTCAGGGTCCTGGGATCGAGCCCCGCATCGGGCTCTCTGCTCAGCAGGGAGTCTGCTTCCCTTCCTCTCTCTCTGCCTGCCTCTCTGCCTACTTGTGATCTCTGTCAAATAAATAAATAAAATCTTTAAAAAAAAAAAAAGAAAAGAAAAAAAAAAAAAGAAACGTGTAAGCCTGATGATTTACAGACCTGTACCCCTGGGACAAATAGTAGATTATATGTTAGTAAAATAATTAAAAAAAGAAAAAAAAAAAAAAGATTCCAGGGAAACACACAGAGAGTTTTAGAAGGGAGGGACATGGGGGGATGGGTAGGCCTGGTGGTGGGTATTAAGGAGGACATGGATTGCATGGAGCCCTGGGTGTTATATGCACACAATGAATCATGGAACACTACATCAAAAACAAATGATGTACTGTATGGTGACTAACATAACACAATAAAAATAATTAAAATATTAATAATAAAATAAGAAGTATTCTATGTTTTCTTCATCCTTCTTGCTGTTTCTTCTTGACTATCGAGATCAGTCTATAAGGTTCTTGAGGATGGGACTTCCTTCCATTCAGTTTTAAGTTCCCAAAGTCCTTGTCAAATGTCACATGCTCCATAGATATTTGCAGGAGAAGCAAGAGGAGAAAGAATGGGGAAGAAAAGAAGTTGGTGGGGTTGGAGAGGAAGCAACTGAAAAAGGAAGAGGAGAGGAAAAGAGAAAGGAAAGAAGAATTGAGTCCAGGATGATTTCATGAGAAACATCAACATGTTTATCAAGTGCTTAAAGTCAGTTAGTAAGAATATTGTAAGCCATTGATGAAGTAATTGAAGATAAAGAGAAAGAAATCCATATATCGTAAATGCCTATGATTGTTGTTAAGTAGTTATCTGACGTTACCAATGGGAGTAAAAAAATAATAGCCACCATCCTCTTAGCTCTTCTGTTTGGGCATAAGATATAAAGCAATGTATACTGATGTGATTTTCAAGAAAAATGGGTAGGTCAGAAGATACATCCTTCACTCCGCCCCAAATTCTTACTTTATTTACTCAGTTTATGTTGCATGCCCAATCACTAAAATTACTGCTGCCTACACAGCCACTACCTTTCTCAGTTTTGACAGGGATCATTTTACTAATCTTTTCAAAAAAAATAAAACCTTGGTTTGGGATTCTATTTTTTTCTGTTTGTTTTTTTTTTTAAAGATTTTATTTATTTATTTGACAGACAGAGATCACAAGTAGGCAGAGAGGCAGGCAGAGAGAGAGAGAGGGAAGCAGGCTTCCTGCGGAGCAGAGAGCCCGATGCGGGGCTTGATCCCAGGACCCTGAGATCATGACCTGAGCCAAAGGCAGCAGCCCAAACCACTGAGCCACCCAGGTGCCCCTTATTTTCTGTTTATTAATTTATGCCATTTATTACTATTTTTCCCTTTTCTCTCAAATTAATCTGTTGTTATTTTACTGGCCTCTTTTAGTGGATGTTGGGACAAATGATTTTAAATTTTTCTTCTCTTTAAATATATGTATTTAAAGCAAGTATTTTTGTGTGTGTGTTTATGCCCATAATGCCTTTCTACAGTTAGAGTGTATTGGTATTTCCTTTCATTCCCAGCACTTGCTGGTTTTAATTATGATTAAGCCTTTAATATAATTGTAACTGACTTCACTCCTGGGTTAGTTAGAAATGTATCACTTAGTTCCCAAATATTTATAAAAGAATTTGAAACTACATATTTATTATTGGTTTTTTAGTTAAGTCTTCTGGTGTCAGAGATCACGGTCTAATGATCGCGGTTTTTTAAAAATGTTGTACCCCTGGGGATAAAAATATATGTTTATAAAAAATAAAAAGTTAAAAAAAAAATGTTGGAGACACTATATATGACTCAGCATGAGTCCATTTTTCAAAATATTTTATGTGCATTTTAAAATAAAATATCTTAGCTGTTACTGGGTACAGTCGTTTAATTCTCCTGCTAATTCAATGAGGAAAATATTTGAATTATCCTATTCTCATTTTGCAAGAGAGAACATTGAAGCAGATAGGTTAAATATTTTCCCCAAATTCATATAGCTTGTAAACAATGAAACTCCCAGGGAATTAGGTCCAGAATATGTCCTCTTAAACCTAAACTATATTGTTTTATTTGTTATATAATAGTAATACAGATATTGTATTGAAGGTTAAAGTAGAAATAAAAGAAAACTTTTAGGTTAGGCTATACGAAGACTCAGTGGTAAAATTATATGTAATCATGGGAAGAAGAATTAAATTTTCCCCCTGTGTGACACCAAGTGGTATGTTAAGAGTAATAAAAGAAGTTGCAAAGAAATAAAAAGAAATCGCACTAAAAACATTCCAACATACAGAGCTACCCAGAGAAAATAAACTTCGTTAAGAATCATGAAACTCCCCTAACCTAAAACTTTCAGAAGAGCTGAAGGACCACTAAGTGTAGTAAAGAGAGTACCAAAAGCAATTGTGGTTATAGGTCACATACATTTTAGCCACTATCAGCAGTATCTCCTATAGTCTGGAGATTCTATGACTATCGATACTGGCACATTAGCTAATATTTCATATTCTCACTGATCTCTTCTATTGCCCCTGAAATATTAGTTTTTCCAGGGAAATAATATTTGAGTTGGTAGCATAATCGTACATCATCTAAAGTTGCATTTTTATCAAATGTTAAGTACAAGAACGATTGTGTTTATGTGCTGCTTCTTAGTCAATATTAAAAACTATAAAAATGATTAAACCTTAGGAAAAAGAGTCCCTGAGAAAGATGAAAAACAACATATACCTAAAAAAAAAAAAACAAAGCTGAGGAAAAATATGAAGGAAGTATTAAATATTAGCAACAAAACAAAAACTCATAAAGAAATACTAAAATAATTTATCTTCTGCTTACCCACCTCCTTTCCCTTAATTACAAATAATTCATACTGTAACAAGATTTAGAAATAAGGGTTCATTATCTGAAAAGGTTGGCAAGCTTCTGACAAAGGCAAATTCAAGGTGAATTATGTACCCCAATAGTTGATACCACAAGAATATTAAGGGTTTAGAGGTAAAGCAAATGAATTTGCTTCCAGTAATCACCTATAACAGGTCACAAGTAGCTATCAATTCTCTATATAACTCTTTTTGCTTCACAGCACCTTGCCTCAAAAGAGAACAGGAAAAATTTCTGTGTGTTTAAGGTTGGGGGCAGGGGGCAAGATAGATGTGGTGATGGAGACTCAGAAGGTATGACAAACTACCAGACTTGAGGAATCATGGAGGTGCAAAGCTCATTAATGTGCCCTGTACAATTCTTCCTGTTTAGTCTCCTCATATCTGGCCAAATTTCACCATCTCAATTGATCAGGATATAAATGCTATTACCAACACTTAGCTCAATATCATGGCCAGCCACAGGGTTTATTCATTGTCTTAAATGGGAGCAAGCAATTATCACCCAATGGTTTCAATGCATACCAAAATCATGGCTGGATGGATAGCTCTGGTGGTCTTATGGCTAGTTAGCTGTGTAGTCTTGACTTAGCCATTTTAATAAGCCCAGATTTAAGAAAAAAAAGAAGAAAGAAGAAAGAAAGAAAGAAAGAAAGAAAGAAAGAAAGAAAGAAAGAAAGAAAGAAAGAAAGAAAGAAAGAAAAAGGAAAAAGAAAGAAAGAAAGAAAAGAAAGAAATCAAAAGAAAATCCTCATTTTGGTGAACTGAAAACTTGAAGCCCACTCTTCATGTCAGCTTAGAGCTACCCTGTAACTGGTAACTAACACTGATCCTGAAAAAGATGTCAGGAACACAATCATACATGTTTGTGTGGTCTAACCCTCTGTAAATAAACTGTTTTCACATTTGCTACCCAGACTTTTGAGAGAGAGATAGAGAGAATAATAATATGAAAAATTCATTGTCAACAATTGCAATTTTTTAATCTTTGCATTTATTGCATTAAAATTTTCAGTTCTGGGATCAAAGAGGTTACTTGGGGGTTAAAAAAAAAACAGAGGTTAAAAAAATAGAAATTATGGGCGCCTGGGTGGCTCAGTGGGTTAAGCCGCTGCCTTCGGCTCAGGTCATGATCTCAGAGTCCTGGGATCGAGTCCCGCATCGGGCTCCCTGCTCAGCAGAGAGCCTGCTTCCCTCTCTCTCTCTGCCTGCCTCTCCATCTACTTGTGATTTCTCTCTGTCAAATAAATAAATAAATAAATAAATAAATAAATAAATATTTACATAATTGAAGAGTGTGTCGATATAACTATAAAGCATTGCAACCTCACACTACATTATTCAAATATATTTTCTTGATATACTGAAATAGTAGTCTCCTTGTATTTGAGTACTCCTTTGGTAAAGGTACAGGAGACTCTGACAAACTTAAGAATCTCTAGCACGTTAATCAGCAAGGAAAAGACTTAAGATATAGTGGCTTATAATGAGATGCAGTGGAGGAATTTAAAAGAATTTACCTTAGGAATATACTAAGTGATTTCAAATCACTGAAGTTCCTTTGTACGGAGGGGATGACCTTGTTTTGGCTGAGATTGGAAAAGCCATGATCAGTCGGCAAATAGTCCACAGACCTAGATCTTGGTTTAGAATAAGGAAGAGCTAAATATCAGAACTCCCTGAAAATACAAGTCACCAGAAGCTGAAGCTTAATGACAACTAATTAGATGAAGTTGTGCTGCTGTGGGTTGTAGGTTGAACCAGGTTTCCATTATTATCCTGTTTAACTCCAAATTTTTCAAAGGAATGTTTCATAATGGGACTGGAATTAATGTAGCTAAATCTAGCCAAAGCACAACCTCGAAGTATATAAATAGCATTTCACTTCCCTGAACTCAATGCACAAGTTAAAAAGAAAAACACAACTCTGGAATAGACTTGTTAAAAAATAGCACTATATAAAGACGTAAGACTTGTACTTTGCTTTCATAAAAGAAGAAAGTAAAATATGATTCTTTCTAAGCTTCATAGAGCTGCAGAAGTTTATAAACACTTTTTGACAATTAAGTTAATGATGTTAGTATTTACTCAGTTTATATAAGAGGGACATAAAACTGAATGAGTTCAAAAACCACAGATTTTTGGGAGAGGATAAATCACTCAACTTGTAGCCATGGCTTTTGAAATGTAAAGGTTAAATTTGAATTTTGAGGTTCCTGTATTACCATGTAGAGATGAGGATATATTTTTGCAGGTAAAGGGATCTTGTGAAAGTTACTGAAAGTCATGGTTGGTTATTCATCAAGACACTTAGGACTGTGCTCAGTGCTCAGGACTGCTCACTTCCTGCTACCAGGTCAGGTGAAAATAATTGCTCAGTGAGTAATCAGAACAATTAGAAAGCCAAAGGAAATTTGTTAAACTGCAACTTAATCACAATCCTACATGTTGTATTTGGGAAAACTAAATAACTTAACTTCAACTTCTTACTTTAAAAAATGCACATAGTAATAGTCCCTGTCTACAATAAATTCTAAATACTAAATAAAATAATTCGAGTAAGCACACAGTGCTTATTATCTTCATTATTAATAATGCAACTGCTCTTATAACATAATTCAGTATTGACTATAACAAAAGTACTCCCTAACCTCATTTAAATGTCTGTCAGGTCTATCTACTAATCTTCAAATAACTAATAATAATGAGAACATGGATAGAAATGTGGTTCTTGGAAAGGAAAACAGCAACCCTTAAATTTACAGATTATAGGTCTCTCTCCTTGTTTGAAGCCATCAGAAACAGAACTATAGTAGTCAGTTGATAAATATTTATTGAATGAACATTAAATAAATGAATTCAGTGTTCTTTACAGCTATGTTTTAAATAAATAAAACATAGTCTCATCATGCAAATAATCTGAGAAAAAAACAGCTAAATTATATATTTTAAATTGAATAACTCATTTTAGTTTTCACATTGCTTTATTATAAATTTTTAGGTCATAACAATTTTAAATACAATTTTATATTATAATCAGCATTCAGTGACAATAAAGAGATAAATACAAGGATTTTGTATTCATTCTATTTTGTTTCATTTTGTTGTTGTCTTTGTCATGGGAGGATCGTTTATCAAGCTTTGCTTAAATAATAATGCCAAAATCTCACTAGCTTATAACAACACACATTAAATTCTCATCCCTGCACCTGTGGATCAGCTGCAAAATCTCTGCTCCAGGCTATAGGTTTGGTTCAGGTCTGCTCATATATCCTCATCTACCTACCCAGGCAGAAGGGCAGCTGCTTCCTGGAGTGTCCTCGTCTTGCTGCAGGTGAGACTGGCCAAGAGCTTAGCAATACTGAGTAACAGCCCACACTAGAGATATGCCATGGTCACTCACACTTTATTCACTCAAAGCAAGTCATAAAGCCAACCAAAATATCGATAGGTTGATAAACATATTCTTCCCACGCAGGCCAGGGAACAGGTATATATTTATTCTGTTTAATAATCACCTATTAGTGTTACATTTTATAGGCTCTCTGTGCTATCTCAATAATGCAATAGTTCACAACTTTGAAAAGATGTTTTTTAGTGACTGAAATAGGAAAATAGTCTTGGTATTAAATTATTATAAAAAGGGCCTTATTCAAGTGATCTCTTTTGTGTCATGTTATATTTAGTAAGGCGTGGGACTGAAAAATAACATCATAGAATTAATATGAGAATATTATAATATGAAATGTGTTACTTTTCATCTCGAACCCCAAAACTCATTTGACATGAAATTACAACATAAGCTTTTTTCAATTTTAATTTTTAAAGTTTAGACTAAATAGTAGTGAGAAATTTTGATCATTAGTTTTGATACTTTGTAGTACTTAACAATTAAAAATCAGAATATCTGGGCAGTGGAGTGTTACAAGGCTAAGAATCTTAACTAAGAAGTTCACTGCCAGGGGTGCCTGTGTGGCTCAGTGGGTTAAGCTGCTGCTTTCGGCTCAGGTCATGATCTCAGGGTCCTGGGATCAAGTTCTGCATCAGGATCTCTGCTCAGCAGGGAGCCTGCTTCCCTCTCTCTCTCTGTCTCTGCCTACTTGTGATCTCTCTCTGTCAAATAAATAAATACAATCTTTAAAAAAAAAAAAATTCACTGCCAGATGTGTTGTACTATGTCCCTCCAAACCACATGATGGATTCTAAGTAGTATTTGTGTGAGAATAATAGTTAGACTCTAAGAAGTAACAAGTAGGGACACAAATACCAAAATATAAATAAATTCCTCAATATTTTTAATCTTTAAATATCTGGTAACTTACTTACATAATATTTAGAATTATTAGATTTTCAATCTGTAAATTTTCTACTTATAGTATGCCCTCTATGTCATGTATGTCATACATGTATGTCATATATGTCATGTACAGATTTGTTATATTATGCCAGTACCTTTTGTAACATTATAATATATAACTATATCATATATAATTTTGAATATACTCTCTGCTCCTAAACAAGTAACTGAAAACTTTTAGTAGTTTATTAATGAACGACAAATACTATTAATTTGCTTTTTTTCTGTTATGAGAATTTAAGTCAATGTCTTATTTGAAAATATAAATATTAATGATTTATTATGTATTAATAGGGATTTTAGCAACTTCATTTGTAGAGTAATTGGATAATAAAAATTAAAGATGAGAGAGAAAGAGAAATTCCTTGAAATAGTTTAAATGAATATTAGAGGAACTTTTCAAAATAAGCCTGTCACAATGTAAGTTTTGCTTCAGGGATAGATTTAATGACTTTTATCATGTCCTCTAATTTAATCCTTTGTTTTAATACTTGATGTGTTGAAAGAGAAGTTGGACAGGATTGATGATCTTGGGATCCAAATATGTAAGATGAGGTTCTCACGTTCAATACTGCTTTTGGTAGAACTGAATGAATACTTCCTTAAACTCTGATTGACATTTAAGAGATGAGAGTGCATTCAGGTATAGGAGTTATGCTGTATAAATAAAAATAGGATTGATATAAAACTGCAATCATGGTGGAGTTTGACATCAAGGCCATGCCTAGACAAACAAAAATAATTTCACAACAGTCTTGAAGGGGCTACTATTTCTACAATCTTAATAGTCCATTTGACTTTCTATAATAAGAAGAATTATTTAATAATCAAATAAAGCAATATAACAGTATAAACTGTATGATAACTGACAACTAGTTTTGACTTAATTGTTTAGGTAAGACTCCATAACTCTTAATGGCTTGAGAGCATTTAATACACATTTTTTTCTTCCTAATGTCAGTGTTTGTTGCATGACCTTAGTCTAGGTTTTGCTCCAAAATGATTGGGTTGAGAAACCTGAGAAACACAATTGTCAAAATTATGAAACAAGATGGGATTGGGAGGGAGACAAACCATAAGTGACTCTTAATCTCACAAAACAAACTGAGGGTTGCTGGGGGGAGGGGGTTTGGGAGAAGGGGGTGGGATTATGGACATTGGGGAGGGTATGTGCTTTGGTGAGTGCTGTGAAGTGTGTAAACCTGGTGATTCACAGACCTGTACCCCTGGGGATAAAAATATATGTTTATAAAAAATAAAAAGTTAAAAAAAAAAATAATCATAGTAAAGTTCCACAGCACAGTAAAAAAAAAAAAAAAAAAAAAAATTATGAAAATCATAAATCAAAATCGCAATTGTCAAAATAAGAAACCTGAGAAACACAATTGTCAAAGTTACTGTAAAAGGGTATTTCATCATATATCAGGAGAATAAAAAGGGGGAACACATGAAAAAATGCAATTAAATACCAAATATAACATTTCAATACCAGTAAATTCTTATGGATGTTTTAGCTTCTATGTTATTCATTTTTAGATTTTAATTATTCAAAGGATACCCATTTAATACCATATCAATATGAGAATACTAGTATGAAGTTTACTTAATTTTTTGTGTTTTGTTTTGTTTTATTTCAGAAAGCAATGTATCTGGATTAAGCTCTATTTTTTCTTTCACTGTTATTTGTATTTTAAATTATTGGACAGACACTGATTTTTGCTGGCATTTTACCACATTGAAGTAGCGACAAAAAAAAAAAAAATATATATATATATATATATATATATATATATATATATATACTTTTTCTCTGTGACTTCTCTATATAGAAAGGAGGCAGTAATAGTAAAATTGCTCAAATATTTACCTCTTCCTTCTATTATTAGGTTATACTTCTCCACCCTGTTGATGTAAAATTTGCTCATATAATTTGTTTAGTCATTGATTTTGAGGAAAACAGCATGTGGTTTTCTCATGGATGTTTTTAACAGTCATTATGCATTCACACATTTCTTTTTTTCCATTGGCCACAATTAATGCATGACCCAAAGAGGGCCTGCTTTTGGAGCTCAGATCCAAGTATGAATAAGACAAAGCAAGACTTCGACCACTATTTGTACAAGCGAAATATAAACCTTATTGTTGTAAATCAAGAAGATTTAGGGATTGTTTGTCACTAAACATAACTAACTAAAACAGCATTGATACAGAAGCATGACTATTTTGGCTCGTCTGAGATATTTAAAATAAATTTAAATTCATCTTCCTACCAGATATTAGTAGTCAACAACTTTTAAAAAAATGATTGGATTTCATGGAATTTCTAGTGTAAGATGATGAGTTGGGAGGGACCTGAACTCATTTCTCTCTATGAACACACAGAATCTCCAGCTACACATGGACAAACTCCCTCTAAAAGAAATCCAGAAACTAGCTGATTGACTTCTATACTTTGGGAGAAAGAGAAAATACTCACATTGGAATGGGTGTTGACACAGTATCAGCTACTGGGAACCAGGAACAAAGAAAGAGGTTTGAATAACCACAAAGGTTTGAGAGACAGCTAAAAGATCCAGATGAGATGAAAGATAACGTTCATCTTCAATGCACGACCACTCCACCAAGGCTGGCAGAGGAGGCTGTACTGTCTAATGCATAGAAACGGACAAAGAGAGTCAAGGAACATAAAGAAATAGAGGAATATATTCCAGGTGAAGGAATAAAATAAAATCCAAGAAAAAAAATTTTAATAAAATGGAGATTTGTGATTTACCTGATATAGAGTTCAAAATAATGGTCACAAATGTATTTATTGAGATTAGAAAAACAAGAAATGAACAGAGTGAGAGTTTCAACAAAAAGAAAATTTAAGAATCTGTAAAATAGACATGGCAGAGTTGAAGAATACAGTAACTGAACTAAAAAATCCAATAGAGGCTGTCCATATCAATTAGATTAAACAGAAGAAAAGATCACCAATCACAAAGATCAGGAGATATGGTGGTGGAATTCATCCAATCAATCAGAGGAGCAAAAAGAAAAAAAAAAAATGAAAAGAGTGAAGACAGCTTAAGAGGCCGACATGACAGCAACAAACAGACCAATAGTCACGTTATAGAGATCCCAGAAGGAAAGGAGAGAGACAAAGGAGCAGAAAGCTTATTCAAAGAAATAGTGGTTGAAAAGCTTCCTAATCTGAAGAAAGAAATACACATCCAGATCCAGAAGGACCAGAGAGTTACAAATAAGATGATTCTAAAGAGAATCACACTGAAACACATTACAATTAAATTGTCAAAAGTTAGACAAGGAAAGAATTTAAAAGCAGCAAGAGAAACAATTTGTTACATGCAAGAAAACTCCCATAAGATTGTCAACAGATTTTTCTGCAGAGACTTGTAGGCCAGAAAGAAGTGGATATCTTCAAAGTTTTGAAAAACAACATAAAAAACTGTCAATCAAGAATACCCTACCTGACAAAGTTGTTCTTCAAAACTGAAGGAGAGATGATTCTAATTATATGAGAGTTTTTCAAGCAAAAGCTGAAGGAGCTCATCATCACTAGACCAGCCTTACAAGAAATGCTAAAGGAACTTCTTCAAGATAAAATAAAAGGATGCTAGTTAGAACAGGTAAGTATATGAAAGTATGAATCTCACCAGTAAAGGTAAGTACATATAGGTAAAGGTAAATTCAGAATACTCTAATATTGTAATGGTGATGGATAAATCACTTATAAATCCAGTATAAAGATACAAAGACAAAATTATAAAAAAAAAACATAATTTTTTTAAGTTATAAGGTTAAAATAGGCTGTTATGAGGTGTTTTATGTAAGCTTCATTGTAAGTACAAAACAAAATTTATAGTAGATATACAAAAGAAAAAAGAATGGTATCTGAGTATACCACTATGCGAAATCATCAAATTACAAAGGGGAAGTGCAAAAGAAGAAAAAAATAAATTACAAAACAATTAACAAATTGGTAATACCTATTATGATAATTTTAAATGTAAATGAAATGATTCTCCAATCAATAGACAGAGTGACTTAATGGATACAAAACAAAAACAAAAAATCAAGACCCAATTATATGCTGCCTACAGAAGACTGACTTCAGATTTAAGGACACACAGATAAAAACTAAAAGATTTAAGAAAATTTTTAAAATAAAAAGTAGGCATCTTACAAAATATAAATATAGCTGCACCAAAGCCATAAACAAAAATAAAGAGGAAAAAGACTGTTGAAAGGACAGGACACATATGTAAAATTTGTGGTATTACTATATAAAATCATTGCATCAATAGAGACATATATCATAGTGGGTTAATCATGTAAATTCATCAGTAGATCATGTAAATTCCATACTTGAAAAGACATGAAGAATTTGAAAGAAAAATTAACATAAAAATATCCACTTCACCAATGCATACATATATGATATATAAAATACATATACATATTTAAAATGGCAATATTTCCTGCCCAATTGATGTCCAGTTATTAAGTTAATATTACACAAATTT
This sequence comes from Mustela nivalis, assembly GCF_964662115.1. Taxonomy (NCBI): domain Eukaryota; kingdom Metazoa; phylum Chordata; class Mammalia; order Carnivora; family Mustelidae; genus Mustela; species Mustela nivalis. The sequence continues at coordinate 45,140,682 of NC_139023.1, read as the reverse complement.
TGTGGGGTCCAGTAAATGTGACCATTTTATTAAGATGTTAGGAATATACTAAGATTCTAATTATATGAGGGTGATTAAAGATTATAAAGCCTTAAAATTGTTTGCAGTAGTATTTTTCCTTTACTCTTGACTTTATTTTTGGAGCAGTTTTAGGTTCACAGAAAAACTGAGCACAAGATCCAGTGATTTCCTATATACTTCTGCAGCCCCCTCCCCCTCAAATCACAGCCTCCCTAATCATCAATGTGCCTCACCAGAGTGGTACATTTGTTACAGTTGATTAACCTACATTGATGTATCCCTCAAAATAGTTTGTATTATATAGTTCATTCTTGCTGTTTTACATTCTATGTATTTGGTACCAAATGTACAGTAACATGTATCCATCATTATATGATCATATAGAGAAGTTTCATTGCCCTAAATTTCCTCTGTGCTCCATCTATTTATTCCTCCTCCTTCCTAACCCCCAATTCTGGACAACCACTGGACTTCTTACTCTCTCTGTAATTTTGCCTGCTTCAAATATCATATAGCTAAAGTCATAGTATATAGATCTCTAGATTGGCTACTTTCACCTAGTAATAAGCATGTTGGTTTTCTCCAGGTCTTTCCATAACTCACTTTTTTTTTAGTGCTGAATAATATTCTATTGTCTGACTGCACCACACTTTATTTATCCATTTCACCTACAAAGTTATTTATAATTCCCAAAACTTGGAAGCAAGCGAGATGTCAAACAGTTAAAAATGTTCATGTGCAGGTTTTTATGTAGACAAAAGTTTTTGGCACCTTTGGGTAAATACCAAAGAGCACAATTGCTGGGTTGTATGGTAAGAATATGGATAGTTTTGTAATAAATCTATCTTTTTGTAAAAATAAACTATCTTCCAAAATGGGTATGCCATTTTTCATTCCCACCCACAATAAATGAGAATTCTTGTTCCACACACTTGCTAGTAATTGGTGGTGTCGGTGACCTGAATTTTGGCCTTTCTAATAAATGTGTAGTAATATATCATTGTTTTAATTTGTTTTTGCTGGTTGGCATATGTTGTAAGGATCTTTCTTTTTTAAAAACAATATTTTATTTATTTATTTGACAGAGAGAGAGATCACAAGGAGGCAGAGAGGCAGGCAAAGAGGCCCATGCTGAGCAGTTAGCCTGATGCGAGGCTCATCTCAGAACCTGAGCTGAAGGCAGAGGCTTAACCCACTGAGCCACCCAGGCACCCCTATAAGCATCTTTACTTATGCTTATTTTCCATCTGTATATATAGTTTGGTGAGGTATTTGTTAAAGACCTTGGCCCATTATTTAGTTGGGTTGTAATTGTTAAATTTTAGGTGTTCTTTGTATGTTTTGCAAAACAATCCTTAATCAGAGGTGTCTTTTGCAAATATTTTCTCCCAGTCTCAGGTTTTTCTTCTTATTTTTCTGCAAAGTAGAAATCTTTAATTTAAGAAAGCCCAGTGTATTGATCATTTCTTTTATAGATTGTACTTTGGTGTTTTAGTTAAAAAATCATTTCCGTACCCAAGGCCATTTAGGATTTAGGACCTATCTTTTGTGATTTCCTAGGAGTTTTATAGTTTTGCCTTTTACCTTTAGACCCTATAATCCATTTTCAGTTAATTTTTGTGTAGGACCTAAGGTCTGCAGCCAGAATTTTTTTTTTTTTTCATGTACATGTCAAGTTGTTCCAGCATCATTTGTTGAAGAGGTATCTTTACTTCATTGTATTGGCTTTGCTCTTCAGCCTAAGTTATTTTGGGGTGTCTATTTATTTTTATTAATATCTATTTCTGTGCTTTATATTCTTTTCTATCAATTTATTTGTCTATTCTTTTGCCAATACCACATTGTCTTGATTACCATAACTTTATAGTAAGTCTTGAAATTGTGTAGCTTCAGTCCTCCAACTTTGGTCTTGTCCTTTAATATTATGTTGGATATTCTGTCTTCGGCCCTTCATATAACATTTAAAAACATTTTTTTGACACCCACAAAGTAACTTGGTATGATTTTGATTAGGATTGAAATGAACCAACAGATCAATTTGGGCAGAAATCACATATTGAACATATTGAAACTTCCTTTCTATAAACACAGAATTTCTCTCCATTTATGTGGTTCTTCTTTAATTGCATTCATCAGACTCTCATAATTTCCCTCCCAGAAATTTTATATATTTTGTTAGATTTATACCCAAGTATTCATTTTGGGGGGTGCTGATATAAAAGGTATTTTGCTTTTAATTTCAAATTCTACTTGTTCACTGTTGTATACAATAAAGCAAATGACTTTTGTATATTAATTTTGTATTTTGTAACCTTGCTCTAATTGCTTATTCTAGGAGGGATTTTATCAATTCATTAGAATTTTCTACATAGATGATCAGGTCATCTATAAACAGATAAAATTTCTTCCTTCTGAATCTATATGCCTTTTTTTTTCTTGTCTTATTACATTAACAAGTCCTTCCAGATTTTCTTACATTATTTTATACAGCCATTTGATTTTTATCATTTGAAGATATATGGAATAACCTGGATCAATGTTTTATTTGAATATACTGAGCCATAGAGTTGTTTACAGATTTGATCAAAACCATAGAGGTACATCTTATGTGTTGGTATTGAGCCAATGCATATGAGAAATTATTTCTAATGTAATATATTTTGCTAGAAAGAGGGTTAACTATTGTTAGATTTTAATTTCAATTATAATTATCTTTTCATGAATTCAGATAAAATTCTTATCTCTATTTATATATTCATAGATCTTCTACTATGTTATATTTTACTTTCTTCAAGTTTTTATCTAAAGAATAGCTCAGAAATTTAATAAATCTGGATAACTGTCAAACAGATATCTCAACTTTAGAAAGTTCCATCACAGTGAAATCAAATCTAGAAAGACAGTGCAAAGGCATAAACTTTATTCTGTCTTTGTATTTTGTTGTTGTTGTTTTTGCTTTTCTGTTGTTGTTTTTTTTTTTTTTTTGTAATATAGAACATTAATTCTAACTTACTGATACACATAGGTGTAATCCAAAACAGTCTTGCTCTTTCCTTATTTTGTTTTATTCTTTAATTTTTCTTTGTAGACAACATAATACATATATCATAATTTTATACAAACAGGGATATTCATGACTACTGCATTTTTTTCCATTTATTATAAAATTGCCTCCTGACATAAAGTTTAACTAAAAGAATTTTGTTTGGGGGAGCAGTTGAGAAATCTGAGTTTAATTCCAGCTGCATGGCTTTGGAGTAGAAAATTAACTTCTGAAACTGTTCTGCATGTATACAGAAACATTATAGTGTTTGTCATATCTTCCTCAAATGTTCAGAGTAAATAAAAGGATTTTTAAAATGTAGGACTGTTAGTATAAAAATGTTCAGAATTCAACATTCCAATTGTTAGACATTTTTTAGGAAAAATTAGTAAGATCTCTCACTCCTTAACTAAATGAAAAAATAACTAAGGTTATCCCAGGAGTATATTAAAAGCAGCACTATCTGAAGTATTTGCCTGGCTATGCCATAGTTATTAATAGTATGCAGTAAGCTACTTATGTTAACGGGAAGATAAGTGCTTTTAAATGATAATGAAGTTAATGAGACAACAGGGAATTAAAAAAGAAAATCATATGATGATGTGATTTAAAACATTAAGTAAATAATGGAAGTTGGAATGATATGTAAATCTCCTAGTTAATTTCTAGGTAGGTCATGTATAAGAAAGAAACCTCCATGAGATGACACCAAGTAGAGAAGAAACATTCTTCACAATCATTTGATCTCCACTGGCCATTTCAATTCTATTTGTTGTATCACTTGTTCAATAGCATATTTAATATTCGTTACATGTGTAGAAAGCTAAATACAGAAATATAGGATTAACCTTGATAACTTGAACCCCATGTAGCCTAATATGCATTCTCCTTTTGGTTGAATATCACCTCTTCACTGGATCATGCACTTTGAACTTAGTCCCAGTTGTCTTGCTATTTGTCTTCTTTTCACTAATTATTAACTTCAGATACTTAACTAATTGTTATATTTACTTGTATAATATTCAATTGTCTCAATAGATTGTAAGTACCGTGACTGAAGAGTCACTTCAGTTTTCTTTATGATCTTTAGTCCAGTGTATAGGATGGTATTTGGAACAAGCAGGCACCAAATAAATGCATATGGAATTAAACAAAAAAATGGTCTTACAACCCTACGATTTTAGATATTTTTTAGGTACTATTAGCTCATCCATTTTTAAGTAACTATTTATTGAATATATACTAGGCAATTAGACTATATCTGTAAATAAAGCATGTAAAAACTCCTACCTTACTGTATTTGCATTGCCTAAGGGGAAAGAGACTATGACAATAATAAGCAATAAATAAATAATTTTATCATTTGTTAGAAAGCAATAAGTGCTTATGGGAGAAAAGGACATATAGATTAGCATAATAAGAATTAGAAATTTCGGACCAAGGTCCAGGGCAGGTTACTGTATTAAAAGATAGAAATGCTAGGTTCATTCCCAGGATTTTCTACTGACTAGCTTCATGACTTCATTTTTCTAAGATACTTCTGTATAATTAGATATTTAAAGATTTACTCTGAGGTACTTCCAACTATGCTATTCTATGACTCTAGGTCCAAGTTAAGCAACTCTTTTAAAGAGAATAAATCAATTCCATTAATAATTGTTACAACCTAAAAATATAAATGGGGACATCAGATTAAATTTCTTTTAAATTGGCTTTATTAATATATGAACAAACATGTTTGCTATTGTTTGTGATTCAGCACTCATGTTGTTCATTACTCAGAATCTCTGCATATGAAAATATAAGCTTACTGTGTCAGAATTTCTGGAGTTTTTTAAAATAATATACTGCTAAACACAAAGGAAATCTTTTCACCATAGAACATGAGTAAAGTAAACATTTTATAATGCTATATAATATAACACTATGTTATATTTATGATGGTATATAATGCCAGGTTTGTTTGTTTGTTTGGAACACAAAATTGTGATGTAAAAAATGTTAGGCATTCACAGTCTGGATTTCATGTGCTGGATGTATTGCCTGTCTACACTTTTCCAGGTGGTTCTTCAAACTAACACTTAACTACTTAAGAATTTCAAATATGACAAATAGCTCTTTGAAGTTGACTTTTGTGTGTGTGTCAGAGAAACACAAGATGGAACATAAATAAAAACAACTCACAGAAACAAGGTTTAAGATCTGACATTTCTAAGCAGCAGATTTCTTCTGTCCTCAGGGAGATAAACAAAACTATTGAAAACCCCATTAGGTATATTTATAGCCCAGGTTTAATGTCTGGGATGTAAACGAAGACACCAGACTGCCAGCTACCAACTTGGGATGGAAGAAAACAGCTTCTCAGAGTGAATGTTTTCATCCTTTTCTCATCAATATTCCAAAGACATGGCACCTTAATCTCTTATACAGTGCAGGAGGAGCCTTCTTTCAGATTACTTTCCATGAAAAATTTTATTTATTATTAATTTTTTTTTATGAAATGTCTGGAGAAAATTTGCTAACCAGCTTTCCGTTATACTTACTGATTCTTGAATAGGGGCAGAGAGGGCCAGGAAGGCAGTGTTCAGATCTTTACATGGCTCCTGAAATGAAAAAGAAACATGTGAATCAATAACTAATCCTGAAGGAATTGTACCAATGAGCTGTTCTTGGAAGGACAATTACAGCTACTGGGAGGTATGTGAAAGCCAAAAAGATCTGATGAGATGTTTCAAATAATCATTGTGATAGTCTCTGCAATAGACTTTTTCATATAGTGTCAAGGGGTCCAGCTGGTATGTATTATGAACTGAACGTTTGTGTCCCTGAAGACTCATATGCTGAAATTCCAATCACTAGTACAGCTATATTTGCAGGAATTGAGGAGAGAAGAGGTGATAAGGGTGGGGCCCTCATCCAATGGGATTAATGTCTTTGTAAGAAGAGACGCCTGAGAGCTCCCTCTCTCTGTCTCCATGCACAGAAAGACGAGGTCATGTGGGTGCCCAGTGAGATGGGAGCCACCGATAAGCCAAGAGAGGAGGCCTGAGAATGAAGCTTTCTTTGCCAGCACCTTGATCTCGGACTTCCAGCCTCAAGAAATGTACGAACTAGATTGTTTAAAGTTGGGTTTGGCCAGGAAACTCTGAGACAGCAAATGAAAAGATTAATCCAGACACCAAAATAGGGGATCAGACGGTCTAGTGGGAAAAAGTCACAAGCCAAGGTCTGTGTCCTCGTTTATTTTGAGTTTGATCAATGCACCAAGTACAAGAGCAAAACAAGAAGGAATGTGTAGCTTTAGTGATCAGGACGATAATAATATACAGGGCAGTGTGAGATAGGACCAAACAGTTCTCATGACATGTGGACAAGGTAAGAGGTACACGAAGTACATGACCACTGCAGGTACCTGTTTTTCTTTAAAATTTAAACATTTACTCCCTAGGTGAGAGCCTTGAGCCACAGTTAGAATCCTCCAAAACTTCAAAGGAGGCCCAGCGTTCCGGGCACTCCTCCTCTGCTTTTCAAGTAGTCTCATCCAGGGAGGCATATACCAATCAGACTTTGTCTATCCAAGCACAATGACTGCCCACAGTTTAAGTCACCCAGTTGTGGCATCTTGCTGTGGCAGCCCAAGAAGACTAAGATAGTATAATGAGATGTAGGGAGAACAATGTCAGTGCTATAGAAGCAAACTTTCTAGAAGTTTCTTGAAACTTTCTAGAAACTTCCTTGAAGTCAGAATTGACTGTTTTGAGGGAAACCCTGAGTTCATTGTCATTAGTGGTCAAGAAAAAAATATCAGAGCTCCTTGAGTTGCTTTTTGATGTGGGTAGGCATCTGGTATCAACTACATAATTGTATTAAATCATAGAGTTCTATCCCAAAGTCGGATAAAATTCTTGAATTCTGTGGACTGAATTGATAATATGGACCAGGAAATATATTTATAACACAAATGTTAATCACTATAATTGTGTGGTTTTAAAATGTAAGAAGAAAAAAGAAAAAAAAATAGTAAAAGAGACTTAGGAAAAGTGAGACTTCCAGTGTTGACGAAGGAGATGGTACTAAAAGAAAGTAAAAGTGACACTGAAATGGGGAGAGGAAAACACAAACAAAAACTATAAGATATTTGGTGAAGGAGGCAGGATTGTCTGGATTTCTTTGAGATGGCTAATTAACAACTGACCACAGTAATGGTTGAGAAAAAATTACTATTACTTTTATTTTGCTGTGTCACGCACACGCACACACACACACATGCACAGATATTTCTGTTTCATGACACCCCTTAAGGTGTGCACCACCCAGGCAACCCTTAAGGGTGGTGCAGTAAATTAAAGGACCGACTCTTGGTTTTGGCTCAGGTTGTGGTCTGAGGGTAGTGAGATCGAGCCCTGCCATTAAGATCTGTCCTCAGTGGGGAGTCTCCCTGAGATTCTCTCTCTTTCCCTCTGCCCCTCCCCACCTCTCTAAAAATAAGTAAATAAATATTTAAAGCATCCTGTAAGAAAGTGATCAAATCCCATGGATATAAGCAGATTATAAGACACTGATCCCAAATTAGAAATGGTTTTTATTTATTTGTTTATTTAAGATTTTATTCCTTTATTTGACAGAGAGAGACAGTGAGAGAGGTAACACAAGCAGGGGAGTGGGAGTGGGAGAAATAGGCTTCCCATTGAGCAGGGAGGCTGACGCAGCGCTCGATCCCAGGACCCTGGGTTCATGACCTGAGCAGAAGGCAGACGCTTCCTAACTGAGCCACGCAGGTGCTCCTAGAAATGGTTTTTAAATATTTCTAATAATCACTGAAGCAGAAGAGATTCCCTTAAATATATTTGGTCACTTTTAAACACTGACTCTATAAGTAATAGTCTTACACATGCCCAAGCAGTAATACACTTTTTCTGTGTTTTCGAAATTCACTAGAAATTTAACAAAATTTTTCTCTTCTATCAAACCTTCTTTTTTTATGGAGCTGCTCGTTGGAATCATTATCTTTATGCTGAATTAGTATTTGTCTCAGGAACACTTTTAATATAGCAAGAAAAATAGCCTAGAGAATTCTACTACCCTGTGGATTAAACAGTCCAAGAATCTTGATAAGTAAGCAAAATTCACATTCAGGCACAATTTACATATTTATTAGTCTTTGTATAAGCAGATACCTTTAAGTCTCAACTTATGTACAGGTTGCCAGTTACTTAAAATTCTTTGCAGCTGTTACGTGACAACTAAGAAATAAAATATTTGACCTTTTGTTTAGAAAGCTGTGAATAAGAATATAGCGTAACAAGACATTTTTCAGCTGAGATGTTTAACAGGCAAAATTTGGTTAAAAGGAATGTTTGGCAAAGGTTTTTACATTCTGTCTTTACATTGGCAAAGGCAGAAATGAGAGGACTGGTTTCTATAGATTCTATATGCCAAGCCTTTAGCAAGTGAATGTGAAATCTGGTATAGAAGACTATCTAGTGTACTTTTCCATTTAAGAGAGCAAAGTATTTTTTTTTTTTAATTACTACATTTGTCTGTGAGCAAAACTAACTAGGTTTTTGAAGGTTTGAGTTTTTCGTTTTTGGTCTTCTAATGATCAGATTCATCAGGACTGTTTCAATCATTATCTGCAATTTCGATTTACAATTTTACATTCCTCTGATACAGGTTTCACCTTGCTGCCATGGAAGTCTTTAAAAACAAAACAAAACACAAATTTAATTGTTTAATCGCCAATTTCAAGCAAGTCAATATCACCCATGGGAAAAACCCCACACTCTTCAACCCATTCTATAACTGTGTGTCTGTGAGAGAGAGAGAGAGAGAGAGAGAGAAAATCTGCTCATGTTTGTTTGTTCCCTCTCTCAGAAGCTGCTTTCTATTCAGGCTAGCACACTTGTTCTTACAAAGTGCCACATTGTTTCATATTACTTTTTTTTTTTGCCTCAGACACCATAATTCCTGCTTCCTAAACCCCTTCCCTTCCTTCACCATGAATAGCCTAGAATATTATATTTGCCTTTTGAATTTTATTTCAAAGGCCCATTTATTGTTTTAGTAGGTATATTGAACACCTTCCTTCTGCAAAGTAAAATTATTCAAACCAATATGTCACCCTGCTAAACTTAGTAAAGTTTTCTATCATAATACCTCTAGCATTTTATTACATTGATTTATTTTCATTGTCTAGTTTCCTCTTCAAAACCAGTGACTCTCAAAAGTTGAGGATTATATAAGAATATTCATGTTAGAATTTGAAGAATATAAATAAAAATGAGAAGGACTGCATAATGTATTGAGAAGAAAACAAAGTATAAAATAAAGATGTATACTCGCTAAAAAAAGAATATTCATGTTAGAAAGAAAAAAGAATATTCATGTTAGTAGAAGGTGATAGGCATGGGGGAGGGAACCAAACTCAGGTTTAATTTTCTTCACTAAGACATGTGTCCCTTGTGTGAAATCAATGTGAACCAAGGACAGGGTCTTTGTTTCTCTTTATAACCAGTACTCAGCAAAACGCCTAGAAATCATAAGCTACATGAAAATACTTTCTGCGCAAGTGAATATTTGCTTTCTCATGAGAAGTTTACAAAAATATCTTGAGTGTGTGCAAACATTTTATTTTTTTCCTCTTTTGTTGAAATTTGAAGTTGTGAGAGGGAAAATAATCTCTACATTAATTTGCATAAACATGGAGGAAAGGCTTGTCTGTGATTATAACTTAAATTATACATAACTTTATTTTATATATGTGCAGGTTTATATAATGTATATTCATTGACCTGGTAGATTCTGAACTCTCAAAGGGTGGAGCCATGTCTATTTTACTTATCTTCATATTTTCCAATTTTTAGCAGAACATCACATAGTTGCTCAACAAATGCTTGTGGATTAAATGAATGCATTTGTGGGTATGGGTGAGAAAATTATTTTACAAGCTGCGTATATGTTCATCAGATGTTCTAGGAATGGAGACAACATTCATCTTTGGAAACACAGCTTCCATTATTAAAGAGATGAAAGCAAGCCCACACACATGTATAAACATGCATACATACACACACACACTCAAATATGCCTTTGGAGTATGCTGAGGCAGAGCCCCTGGTCTAGGTTTTTGATCCAGAGAGAAGAGATAAATTGCTCTGCATAATAAAATAAACTGATTTCTGTTGTTTTACCATCAAGACTGTGATTTCAAGGGATTTTTGCTTATCTTTGTTTTGAAAGCCCTGAGTATAATTTTTATCATTTGATGCTTGCTCCATAAATTCCCATTATCTTGAACTAAATTTTACTGATTTGAACTGATTCAGGATCCAACAAACAGCAACATCAATCCCTTATGTATGTCTAAGTGTATATTTGCATTATCATGTAACTAAAAAACAAAAACAAAAACAAAACAAAACAAAAAAGAAATGAAGAAAACTCTTGATATACCAAACCATAAAGGCTTACCTAACAGCAGAAGTGTTACAACCAAAAGATTATTTTCATATATGGATTGAAATTGTTTGGAAAGCTGCAAAACAGTAGCCTCCTGTGAATTGCCATGGGCCAACTTTGGCTCTTAAACAGTTTATAAACATCATCACATTTTATCTTAGAAGTCAATTTTATTCCTACTTTACAGATAAGAAAATTGAGGTCCATAAAGTCTAAGAGTCTGTCACAAGAAGGCAGGTGTAGCAGTTTTCCCAATAACATATCATAGTTCCTTTCTCCTAGACTGGTAATATCTGCTGGGTTGAAAATAAAAACACAAATTTAGTGCCTGGACATTGATGAAGACCTTCTTTCTTCTGCTATTAAAAATATATATTGCCTGTAATAGAAGAGCCGACAGGATTTTTAAACCATTTATGTACATTTATTTTGTTTATGTTTGACTGAATATTTGTATTGAATTTTGAATAATGAAAGTACAATTGTGCTCTAGATGTGTTTAACATTTCTATAGGGTAATTGCTTCTTCATAAAATATGAAGATGTTTCAGAAATTCTGATCGCTATTCTTTCTCCAATTAGTCATGCCCCAACAGATGTTTGCAAAATGATAAAACTGGCTTCACAAACCTCATTAACATTAGTATTTGAGAAATTACTGCCTTTAATATATCTAAGGATAAAGCACAGCTAATTGCTATATCATACAAAATTTCTAGACACTCCAAAAATCTTACAACTTTAGGAAAATAGTGAGCAGTATGCCCAGAAAGGCAAAACTTAGTCCTTTTTTTTTTTGGTAATGTTTAATATGAAGTATATAACTTTTCTCCTCAAATAACTAAATAACTTCATTCTTAAGTACTTCTTTCTTTCCCTTTCTCTCTCACTCTCATATCTTCATACAGAATTTAATTATAAATTCTGCTTATAACTAATTTAGTTATAATAAATAGTTTATTTAGTTATAATAAATGAATATGACCTTTTACATCTTATATATTTATACACCTTAATCCTAAGGGTTACAAAATAACACTTAGCAAACAGCTTGACTGGTTAAAATTAGAGCCCTGTGTTATGTCTTAATGGTAAAGTAATTCTAATAAGAGCTTAATCACTTATTAATGTTAAGAGTTTTATTTTTCTTTTAATGAATACAACCTTGTAAGCAAGATAATGTCTGCTGAACAATTTATAATCACTGATCAGACAGTGTGCTTAATCAATAATATCATATATGACTATGTCAACTCCATCTGTTACTGACAGCAAAGAAGGAGACCAATGAAGCTTCTGGCCTGGAGTTTACACGATCATGTTTGGTAGTAACACGAACTGGAACAAGCCTCATCTTATCCCGTGTTTCGATCAGTTAACCTTATTCTACAGCCGTTTTTCTCACTGATTTAAACAGACCTAGTAGATATTCTTGTTATTTCAGTCATCTTAAATTGCATGTTAGCTTACCAAGGAAGTTTTAGGATGGCTGAAACCAAACTGAATGAGTCACAAAAGAGTCAATTTGCATCTCAGTAGGGCTACACATAGAAGTGTGAAGGGCATGCATCTCACTTATCTGTAAGTATCTTCGGTCAGACTAAATACTTTGAACCAGAACTGTTCTGGTGGCAAGTAATGAGTCAATAGCTTTTGAAACAGTATCATACAACAGAAGGCTTTTTCATGGTCTGCTCTCAAGCAATCAAATGTATCAGCAGATAGATAGCTAGAAATTTATGTCACACTCTGAATAAAGTGCAACGAATTTAAACATCTCTACATGTGTCATCTGTTTGTTTGTTTGCTGCAATTATCTAACTAAAAGAGAAGGATTTGGCCTGAATTATCCTGATGATTAAATCAGTTATATTGTTAATCCTTGTCTCTGGATACAAGTTCTTAAGTGGGGCTGTTTTGCTTCCAGGGGAAACGAGGCAACATCTGTAGAAATTTCTGGATTATCACTACTGGGGGGATGCTAGTGGCATTTAGTGGGTAGAGACCAGGAATATTGCTGTTTATTCTATAGAGAGTAGGAGAGTCTGCCCTCCTCTTCCCAACCAAGAATTATCTGGCCAAGAATCTCAACAGCTTTGAGGCTGAGATACCATGATGTAGATAGTGTGAACAGAAAGTAAAATGTTACCTTTCTGACATAGTGTCATTCATTTGAGGACAATGTTGCCAGATTTAGAAAATGAAAATAAGGGATGCCAATTAAATTTTTATTTCAAATAAATACCATTTTTTTTTTTTTTTTTTTTTTGGTGTAAATGTGTCACATGCACTATTTGGAATGCCATTACACTAAAGTAGTACTAGTTATTTACCTGAAATTAACATTTAACTGTGTATCCTGTATTTATTTATTTATTTACTTACTTTTTTTTTTTAAGATTATTTATTTAGATGTTTGACGGTGTGGGGGGGCAGGCACAAGCAGGAGGAGAGGCAGGCAGAGGTGGAGGGAGAGAGAGAAGCAGACTCTCAGCCAAGGAAGGAGCCAAATGTGGGGCTCGATCCCACGACCCTGAGATCATGACCCGAGCCAAAGGCAGGTGACTGACCCATCCAGGTGCCCTGTATCCTGTATTTAATCTTGCACCCTATCTATAGAGGAGCCAATAATTATAGATAATGGGTTTTTATGCACTAGTATAGATCTTGCCATTTTGTCTGTCAGTGTTGCATCGCACACATCTCAGCCATATATATGTCTCACTTAGACATAAGACAACCTGAGATACTGTTTTGGAGCAGAAAATAATTGGTAAGGGAAGAGAATGGCCAATTGGAATTAGCAAAATTAGGGAAAATTATTAAAATCAGCAAATTTTTTAGGACACAGGAGTGTCTTAGATATTCAGATAACTTTCAAAAATATTCAGATAACATTCATCGGAAGTGAGTGGTTCAATTGAATGATGAGGATTCATCATGAATTATGATGAATCTTCATTCTAAGAGGTTTTATGGGAGTTTGTGATATGCACACTGTTATTAAATTTATATGATCATAACAAATGACTTTACAGCAGAATAACCCCTCCTTCAGTAATTATTATATAAAAATGAGATAGATGATAAATATTAGTTGAAACCTCCAGACCACATTAGGATCCTAGAAGAGTTGTTCTCAGCACTTGTTCTATGAAACAAATATCCATACCTTCCTGGTTGATGGAGTTTTACTTGTAACTGTTAAGAGATTATTTTTCTCTATTCATGACTGAAACAGAATTCCTTGGCTTTTGGGGAGAGTTGGATCTGGATAGTTCTAAGCTATGTTCCTCTTGGAAAACTGCCTTGAAGAGATTTGGCTCAATTTCAGTGATTTGTCCCAAAGGCATTCAGTGATAGTTGATTACATGGTGTGAAGTCTGGTCCTCTTTCTTCTGCAGAACAATTTGGATGGGCCATTGCAAGCTCTAAGACCCCAGAAAATCAGCAAAATTATCCTTCACAATGGTATTGTAATCCAATACTACTTTCTACTCATTCTGACTTCCTTTCCTTCACCACAGAGCTGATCCCAAGGGACTTCTTAATAAACCTCTGGCTTGCAAATATCCATCTCAGAGTATGTTTCCCCTATGGCCAAATTAGGGGTCAGATGGGTTGTTTGTTGCCAAAGACCCTAACTAGTAAAATGTGGAAATGTGTATATTTTTGCTTTAAGTTTTTTAGAAATATGTGCCTGTTTGCATACATACACAGGTACACATATAAGCACATGTATGTTTTTGCTTGCATGTCAAAGAATGAGACACTTGTCTGTTTTTATTGTGAGCCTAGAAAAAAGGTTTGGGCAGGTCTTTGTTTGTCCTGTCTGTGTAACAGACAATGGAGAATTTTAAACTTCATTGGATTTCCCAGTAAATCAAACCATTCTTCTTGTGCATTAACCACATGCTTAAAATATCTTACCAGACACTGTGTAAAGTCCAAGCCGTGGATGACTCAAATTATAACTGGGAGGAAAAAAAATGTATATATTTTTCATCTTATTATTAGTTTTTTTTTTTTGTTTTGTTTTTTTTATTTTATTTATTTGACAGAGAGAAATCACAAGTAGGCAGAGAGGCAGGCAAAGAGAGAGCAGGAAGCAGGCTCCCTGCTGAGCAGAGAGCCCGATGTGGGACTCGATCCCAGGACCCTGAGATCATGACCTGAGCCGAAGGCAGCGGCTTAACCCACTGAGCCACCCAGGCGCCCTTATTATTAGTTTTATTTGTAATAATGCATTTATTCTGTATTATGATTAACAGGTACTTTTTCTCATTGTATTCTCATAAAACCATGTGAGCTGGCAAGTATTACCATTTTCCTTTACTGAAGAATGAACCGAGACTTGGTTACATTGATTATCTTGCCTAAGATCGCCCGCGTGAAAAGTCCCAGAACCAGGTAGCTCCAGTGCCTGGTCTTACACAGAACAAGCCACTTTAGGAATGAGTTTTCAGCCAGCCTTGGAACTTTAGACCCGAATCTGCTACAGGATTGTGGGACATTTTTGTGCAGAGAGTGATGAGGATGAGATATCTGGAGGTTTAAAGGAGAAAATAAAACAAGGAGGCTTTGAAAGACTTAATTCTATGGCCAAATGTGACATCTGCAATGTTGTAGTGTTGGCAGCACCTGACATACAGTAGCTCAGTACATAAATCAAGACAGAAAACTTGAAGCACAGAATCTGCCATAACTAGAGATTATCTGTGGGTCCAGTTGCCTAATGGGCCTCAACAACTATTTGTAGAAATTATTAATGAATAAATCTATAGAGGATGTACAGATTCAGCCTGATCTGGCCATCTAGTAAAGTCATAAATGTTTCAGTTTTTGGAAGAATCAGTCTTAATATATGTGAGGTATTTCCTTGGCATTGATGATGTGAGTCTATTGGTAATGGTCTTCGCTTGAGTCTCAAATGCACAGGGAGTATGCTGCTAAGCTGGGTGTAAGGAAGAGATGTTAGAAATAGATTTATATTATTGGGATATCGTTGGGGAGGACACTCAGTGCTCACGTATCCAACATCCTGCCTGAGAATAGACCCTCTAAGTGCTACAATAGAGCACTTTCTATACACATGGATTTGTCTTGCCATCACCTCCATGCCTTCATCAAAATAAATCTAAGTATTAACAAACTCACTGACCTGTTCTTTTGATTTACTTTGATTCAACCATAAGATTCTTGAAGGCAACTATAAATCTTGAAGATAATATTTAAGTATGCTATCCCTTTCATATGTTAGTCAATTAGTAAATCTCATTAAGAAGGCCTACAGGCACTGAACTTGGTATTGAATAATTGGAAAAATTCAGATAGTAGAGGCTACTGGAATAGGTATTCATGATGGCCAAATGCACAAGTAGGTTTGACCTATACTAAAAATGGCATAGGAAATTATCAGATAGAAATCATGCAGATGGGAAAGATTTGAGGGAGACAAAATTTAATTAGGGAAATGGAGACCATATTATAGAGGATTTTGATTGTCAGAGAGAGGGTTCAACATAGTTGGCCAAGAGACCCAAAATAGTTATTGGACAGAGAAGAGACCATATTAATTAGAAAACATGTGACCATGCAAGGGAGTTTAAGAAAAAAAAATCATTTGTTTTTGTTGTTGTTGTTGTTGTTTTAAGATAGATTTACTTGTTTGTTTATTTATTTATTTAATTTATTTATTTTACAGACCGAGAAAGAGGTACAGCAAGAGAAGGAACACATGCAGGGGGAGTGGGAGAGGGAGAAGCAGGCTTCCCACTGATCAGAGAGCCTGATGTGGGGCTTGATCCCAGGGTCCTGGGATCATGACCTGAGCCAAAGGCAGGTGGTTAACCGACTGAGCCACCCAAGTACCCCCATCATTGGTTTTTAAGTAAAATCAGAAAAGAGACAAGAAATAACAGCATAGAACATGTAAATACTATGGAAGTCATTGTTATTTCTGAGGACTGCATTTTATAACATTGAAAAAGCACAATTTTTTTTCTGTTCTTTAGCATTAAATTCTAAATTTTTCTTCACCCTTTTGGAAAACTACAATTCAGTTCAATGAGATTGATTACAATTTTGCAAAGTGTATAAAATCTGCAAAAATATAGAATATACCTCTGACTAATACATCTTCAAAGATAAATCAGAAGAAAGACATGAGACATAGTTATTTAAGGTCCTGAAATGGTTCCAAGGTCCTTAGATTGTCAAATATGAAGCTACCCAATATTTTCTGATTTATGCTCAATTTTTCAAAAAATGTATTTTTGCCTCATGGTTAAGAAAACAAAAACTATGTATTTACAGTGATGTCCATTACAATGAGGCTTCAATGATGTGAGATCAAAGTCCCCTTTCATTTTTAGCAGAAAAAAGGCAGATCTGAGATAAGGAGTTCATCTAGTTTATGTTTCGAGGCAATCATATAACTGTTAATTTTGGTTAGTGTAATATTTTGTTGACAATTAAGTCTTAACAATTTATACCATATCCATATAATTTAAAATTTTTCTCTCCAAATGGGTACTCCTGCTTATCTGATGTTTCTTCTCAACACACAGGTATCTATAGCTATTAATCAAAACACCTCTCTCTCCGATTCAAGTACTAACCAGGCTTGACCCTTCTTAATCCTTTGAGATCAGATGAAATTGAGCATATTTAGAGGGGTATGGCCTTAAATGATGAGCGTTGAGTAGTAAATGGATCCATTGAATTACTATATTGTACATCTGAAACTAATATAATACCATATATTAACTACACTGGAAATAAAAAAAAATTCTCTCATGACTTACACTGTGCTCTTTGCTCAATATACCCTATGCAATTCTATGCATAGATGACATGGTGGTGAATTATCTGAGTATAATCTTAAATCTCCGAAGTTTTCTCTTGAGACAAATCATTGAAGAATGCCCTACACATCCTCTATCCTTTATCACCCTGTCCACATTTAAGTCATTTCAGTACCATTATCAAATATTACCTGACTCAAGACACACTTCTTACATCACTTTCTTCAGAATAAATTTCTCATTTATATTTACCTCACTCCTATAGCTCTTTGTCTGAATATTTGTTGTACTATTTATATAAACCTGCTTTATATTATTAGCAATTTATAAATAATTACTTCATCTATTACCTTATGAGTCCCTGTGATATTAGAGAAGTGGTGATAGCAGATTGATTTTTAATTTATCACAGTGTCTTAGACATCCAACTTGAACATACAAAGCTATCAATAAATCTTTACTGAATTAAATAAAATGTCTTAAAGTCAATTCTAATAATTCTGTTTTGAGAAAAAATATTGATTTTGACAAAAATCCTGTCATAGATATGATTTCAAGAAAAATTATATATGGTGGACAGCAACAGATCCAAATATAATTTCTGTCACTTGATTTGTAACCTTGGCAAAGTTACTTTAGGGACGCAAAACACTGACACTGGATCCGGCTTATTTTTGTTATTTTCCATTTGTTAATATGTGATGTTTAGAAATGACCACCTGTATATATTAGTTTTGCTATTGAAAAAATTAGAAAAAACACAATATCTATTTTTCCTTTCTTCATAGATCAACATGAATACCAGAATGAGTGTAACCACAGTACTCTTATATTTGAAGTTATTGTTAGTACTGTTTCTATTTCATGATCTACTGTGTTAGATTAATACTCCTTGCCTTATCCAAGGAGTATTAACATAATAATTAATATAACAATGATCTCTGAGTGTTTTATAATATGTAAATCATGCTTATGTATATTATCTCAATCCTCATAGTAAACTTGAAAAGTTGACTTTATTTACATACTTAAAAAGCTGGTTATAAATTTTTTTTCTGAAATCTTGTCTGTGTGTATGTGTGTGTGTGTATATGTGTGATTTGTGTTTCCTTCCTTTTGCCATAAAAAATGTATATGGTAACTTCTTTTAATTTTAGTTGTTTTTTTTTTAATCCTTAAACATGATACAAATAGTATAGAAACATAACATATAAATAGAAAATATTTATCACATAATTCCTACTTCACACAAAAAAATAAATAGAATGAGTTAGCATCTCAACATAATAGTGAATGGTCATATTTTAGATATTATTATTAAGAAACAACTACTGGACATCTCTTGTGTTTGAGTAACTAGACGTTCTCATATGTATAAAATAACACCTCAATACTGCTCGTGAATATCATCAGAAAACTGCACATTTGCATAAACATATCTTACTAAAAATGTTAGTGTTAATTTTGCTCAAAACTGAAGAATAATTCTAAACCTTTAGGCTTATTCCATATGACATGACATAAACTCAGTAGGGACTCTTCTATTTTCCCATATGACACTGTTAATGGTCTTTGACAAAAGTTTTCAAACACAGTCCAAATGATATTCTTTATTTAGCAAAACTGATCACTCATTGCGTAAAACCCTTAATTTCTGAAATATTTAATGCTTTTTTTTTTCCAACTGGCAAATCAACTTTTAAAATTCTCTTTCTCTGGCTTCTAGGTTCCTTACAAATATCAATCTTATCTTCTATGTTATTGTTCTGGTCTTTCTCATATGGTCATCCCCAACCTAGAAATATTCATTCCAAATGGCCCTGTCTCCAAAACCTTCTTTCTTTCATTTTGTCTGACTCTATTTTGAATCTATTCCTATAGTTGAATTTGTATTCTTTGCATATGTGTTATCAACTTTTATAATCCAAAAAGACTCTCTTAAAGTTTAGGTTTGTAATTTCAACTATTAGGTATTACCTCAAATTTGCCCCAATGGAATATTTATCTAAATACATCAAAAAATATATTACTTCTGCTTCAAAAAGGCTACTGCCTTTTCAATCCTGATTTCTGTTAATTATACGAACATTACCCTACATATCTTCAATAACATTTCTAATAAATCCTTGACATCAACATCTAATGTTCCCCCGTGATAGGAACTGATCTAATTATGTAGATTCTGTCTCCATACTGTATCATGCATTTATTCACTCTTCCATGAATTTTTCTCATCCATTCATCATCCATTAATATTTATTATTCCTTTTTTTCCCATTTAAATAAATCTCATTTACTATATTATGAGACAGAATTACAACAGGTTTCTATACCTCTTTTTGATTGTTATTTGGAACCATCTTAAACCCAATAAACAAATAAATAAATGTTATTAAATAATGATGTTTTTAAACTAACAATAGAAAATAATAACAATCTATAGCATAAAACATATTTCATACCACTTTCAGCAATATCTAATTGATACTGGTCACTTAGGCAGCATGACCAGGACCTAGCAGGCCACCCAGTCCAATATCAACTGTCAGGAGCCTATCTAAGGGCTCAGTGTTGGAACATGATACCAAAGAGAACACTGACGCCAGCAAGCCCAATTGCATCCCCCAGCAGTCACCACTTGTGCCCCCAGCCATCAACATTCCCAGCTTGATCCTCTCATCACCTCATTTTCATGTGCCATGCTGCCTCTAGTCCATCTGTGTTATAATTGTGGCCATAGCACCATCTTAGCTACAGCCCCATCATGTCCTTGGCCCCAGTGGCTCTCATGGTCTGACTGCCCCCTGGCTCAGCTATCACTTCCATGCTGCTTACCATACACTCACCCAAGATCATTGTGGTGCACATGACTCCACTGGCCCCTTACCATGGCACCTTGTCCTCCCCTATGATTGTGCCAACAGCCTTTTTCCCTGCTTCACCTTTGTCACTGGTCCCAGCCCCAGGTGCAAAGCCCACTGTCCAACGCTGCCTCCCATGGAAGGCGCACAGAGAAGAGCCTCATGCCTGAGGAGGAGTTCGTGCACAAAGACAAGGCTGGTGTTCTTCAAAATCCAGGTGCCTACATGCAGGATAAGACAGAATGGAAACTGAAAGGGCAGGCTCTACTCTTCAGCCTCCTGCTCACAGATCAGTTCTCTAGCATCACGGAGAAGATTTCTGAAGCTGCAGGCATGCTTGCAGAGAAGGAGAAGCTGTCTTATGAAGGCATCTTCACAAAGGATAGCAACTTGGTGGCTTACTTCAACATGGCCAATGGTGCAGTCATCTGCTGACCCTCGAGGAGAGGGGTAAGCAAAAGAAGTAGGTGAGAGAAAGCTGCTGTCGTGTCCCAGTTGTTTTGATTCTCTTGTCCCCATGCTCTGCCCCAGACCCAGGAGACCCTGCCTCCAAATTTATTTCCCTCTTACTAAGTTTGGAAATTCAAATTGTCCCACACAGTTTCCTCCCCAGTCCCTCCTTTCATTGATAAGAAAGCAGGCTTTCTAAGGACTCTGCTTCCCAGTAGTGTCAAGAATGCCTTTGCATTAGGATCTTGATTTGAGGGGATTCATTTCTTGGCAGCCCATTAGGAAATGTGAGCCCAGGAGTATCTTGCAGGATTGCGTCATAGTGCCAAGTGGCAGATGGTTGATGAAATATGATTATTATGGTCACTGAGCATTTTGTATCTTGCCATGAGATGTCTAATAAACCTCTTGAACCCTTCTTGTATAAACAAAATAAAACATGTCATTCTCTAATTGACAAACTTAATGATTTCCTGTTACTTTTCAGCTTAACATAAAAGTCTTACATTGGCAACTCATGGTCTGTAACACTGAGTTAATTTATCTGACCAAATTTGTTTCCTAGCTCACTTGTATATATAATCTATGTTCCTACAAAAGTAGATCATTCACTGTTCCCTGAACAACTCTTGTGAGTCTGTGGTCCTAACAGTGCTCTCTCTATTTTTTTTATTTTTTATAAACATATATTTTTATCCCCAGGGGTACCAGATGAATGGATCAAGAAGATGTGGTATATATACACAACAGTGCTCTCTCTAATTCATCGCCACCACCCATCTGCGTCTGTCAAAGCTTATCTCAAATGCCATCCTCTTCAAAGATTGCTTTTGGACTTCCGTTAACACTACCTCTCTTCCTAGATAGTCCTATAAATCCTTATTTTTATATTTCTCTCTGAATTCATTATAATCAAGGATTTCAAACTGAAATTTCAGGAGCTGAATGTTCCCTCAGAGGTGCTCCAGGCATGTGACTTGCTTCTTTAACTTAGCATAATGTTTCAAAGTTCATCCATGTTGTAGTTGTAGTTAATTCGTTCCATTTTATTGCAAAATAATATGCTATTTGGGGAATATATACCTTATTTTCTATTTATCAGTTAATAGACATTTGGGTTCTTCCCATTTTTGACGGTTAATTTTGAGAATCATCTTTGAGATTTGTCCAGACTCCTGCATTAGGGCCAGGGAGAAGAGGATGTGGGTATAGGTTCAAAAAAAAATTTTTTTTAATTGAAGTAAGCATGACATTTATTTTGGAAGACAATGTTTCTATTCCTTGAGAAACTTCTTTTTATTGAGAAGACATTCTTTTATTTTAGTTATTTTGCACACTCATTTAGCAGGAATGCATTTATATTGCAAACTTGTTAAGAGCAGGAATTATATTGTATTCCCTTTTGCTTCCTACACCCTCCTAGCATCAAACACAACCCCCGAAGGAGGAAAATAACAGAATGTTATATAATCTGTCTATTTTCAGTGAGAAAATTTTCAGTGACTAGGAGAAAAAAAATATATTTCTAAGTACGGATCATGATCCATCTAGGAGAGCTGAGTTGAATCAAAAGACCTTTGTTTTTCAGACTTCACACAAAATTGATGCAAACAGTAAGTGAGTTAAAATACCAAAGGCTCTTGGAACAGTGTCTTATCTTGTACACAGTAAGAAGTGTATGTGTTAGCTATTATCGTGTTGAACCTATATTTCTACTTAAATAAAGTTAATGTATACTTATACAGTATATTCTATGTTCATTTATCTGTTTGTATTTGTCATCTTTATCCTCCCATCATCTAAGTCCCTTTCCTATGCTTGAGAAACTCTCACCTGGTAAGGACAAAAAGATGACTTCTAATATAGCAGAGAAAAAAGGCTTTGTATTTACACATTCTGCTTGGGCAGGCATGTAATGCAAGCTTAAACAATCAGATGAGTCACTCAGTGGTCTGAAACCTGAGCTAATGATATAAACAAGGGAAGTGGAGAATCTCTTTGGATAGTGGAACCAATGACAGAAGTCCTTGTATATAATATCCAAGGAGAGCTGGTAGTGGCAGGGAAGACTGTAGTGGTAAGCATGAAGAGCCTCAAATTTATGAATTCATTCAGCTTGGTTCTGGTAGCCTGGCCATCTCTTCTTCCTGATCTTTTTCAGAGCCTATTTCTCTAGTTACCCCAGTGATAAGGTGAACCACCAAATGTGTACTTAAATAATATTTGCATAGCAACTTCATTGAGATATAATTCACATACCATGCAGTTCACTGCCTTAAAGCATATAATTCAATGGTTTTTAGTATATTCACAGAATTGTGCAATAACCATCACATCAATTTTACAGTAGTTTCCATCACCTCAAAAAGAAATCCTGTACCTAATAGCAATCACCTTCGTCGGTTTCTCCCAACTCTAATGCCTCTAGCCTTAGGCATCCACGAAAGCTACTTTCTGTCTCTATGGATTTGTTTATCTTGAATATTCTGTGCTATTTTGTGACTTGCTTCTTTAACTTAGCATAATGTTTCAAAGTTCATCCATGTTGTAGTTGTAGTTAATTCGTTCCATTTTATTGCAAAATAATATGCTATTTGGGGAATATATACCTTATTTTCTATTTATCAGTTAATAGACATTTGGGTTCTTCCCATTTTTGACGGTTAATTTTGAGAATCATCTTTGAGATTTGTCCAGACTCCAAGAGGGCTCATCTCAGCTGCTTTTTACCCCTGTTTTGTCTGGTCAGCTAGCTAGCTTATAGCTTAGTTTGCTACACTGATAGAGTTGCCAAATTCCTTTTAATTGCTTATCACCAAAACCTCTCCTGTTTTTGAGATGCCCTTAGATTTTAATTCTCATATTCTGTTGAGAATAAGGTTAATTCTTTTTGAGAGAACTTGAGAATTCTTTGTTCTTTGGCCCCATCTCTCTTGCATGAGCAGAATCTCTGAGATAAGAACAACAGCAATGGTATACTGCTCTCAAAATGACACCCCCCATACCAGCAGGGTGTTCAGGGTGGGTGGCAGCCTCTGATATTCTCTGCTTTCTTCTCTCACAATTTAATTGCCACCCTGAGAGTTTTCTGGGTGTCCTCCAGCTCCAGGGTTCTAGACCTGTTAAGCCTGGGATAGAACCTCCATTGTAGGAGCCCCTAACCTCTCAGAAACATTCACTTGGAGCTCAGCTTCTACTATACAGAGATGAAGGGCCATGGAAAATGCTGGCGTACTGCCACTCTCAAGTTGGCACCATATCCCTTGTTGGGAACCGGGGGTGAAGAAAGTTTCCATCTTCTTAGCAACACATGCCCAGACTGGTGTTTCCCTCATGCTGAGCTCTACGGTGGGGGAAGGTGATGGGGTGAGTGGGATGTACTTGACTGCCACTGAGTCTTGCTATTCTTACCAAGATTTCGTTTCTTCACTTATTATATGCCTTTGGGACCATTTTGAAAGACTTTCTTTCTTTCTTTCTTTTTTTTTTTTCATGATTTTCACCATTTATGGTTATTTCACTGGGGAGCAGTTTTGCAGAGCTCTTCATACTGCTATTTTGAAGTCATACTCCTCCATATCTTATCAATAAATCCCCTTCCTACTTATACAATCCAAATTTAGTTTCATTTGTTGTTGTTGGTATCTCAGAATACTAGCTAGTATCCCACTGAAGCTCTGTAATCAGATATCCAGATAGAAAGACCCACTGTGGGAGCAGCCTGTATTTCTCACTCTTGAAAAACATGAAAATAGGACTTAAATGCATGTAGAGAATTTAATGAAATTTCACCTGAACCTGCAAAATTTAAGCTCTTTTGATTGCTTTTCTCAGTGACATAGTTTAAACTTATAAAAATGACTATATTTAAAAAAAAATTCTCTTAGCCCTTTTACTCTGCAAGTGAATTTATGTAATCTATCCTTAGTTGTATTGAAACTCTTTTTGATGAGGTCAAAATTCAAATGGAATTTTTTCTCAAATTTAACATAGATGGGTATCTGCCTATAATTAAAATCATTTGAGTTAAACTGCATTTAAAATTCTCTAATCCCTTTGAACACATCAGCCCTTAAGTTTGAAAAATATTGTGTAGAAATATCTCTTATATGACAGTTAACATTTATGAAGAATAAAGAAAATGTAATACCATGAGTATTTGTTTATTTCCATATTACAACTCTCATGCCTTAAAATGCCAGGTTTTTCTAAAGAGGACATTGAGGACAAGGTACTTGGGAAATGTTTTCTTAGTGAACAAAATTTGAAGTTAATTGTGAGAAGATTTTGAGGTAGTCTGGGGCACCTGGGTGGTTCAGTTGGTGAAGCAACTGCCTTCTGCTCAGGTCATGATCCTGGAGTCCCTGGATTGGGGCCCACATTGGGCTCACTACTTGGCAGGGAGTCTGATCCTCCCTCTGACCTCTCCCCCCTCATGCTCTCTCTAGCTCAAATAAATAAAATAAAATATACCTGAAATAGTCTGTATTTTCTTCTGATAAAATCATCTTGCTATATAAATGCACACTCATTCTGAACAAAGGATCTGGGTAGAGTGTGAATGTAAAGGGCGGATGCATCTGTCTGTCAACGTTCATCCATCTAGTAACATGTGTCAGAACCCCTTTCCTTTTTAAGGCAGTATAACATTCCATTGCTTATATATGCCGTAGTCTACTTACCATTCACTTGCTGATGGGTTGCTTCCATATTTTAGTTACTGTGAATAATGGATGTTGCTATAAATATGAATATACAAGTGCCTCTTTGAGACCTTGCTTTCCATTCTTTTGAGTATATACCTGGAAATGAAATTGCTAGATTATATAGTAGTTCTCTATTTAATCTTTTGAGAAATCACCAAACTGTTTCTCACAGAAGCTGCACCATTTTGAGTTCTCTCCAGCAGTGTATTAGGGATTCAACTTCTCCACATCCTCAACAAAACTTGTTTTTTTCTGTTTTTGATTTTCATTTTGTTTTATTTTCTTCTTATAGAAGCCATCCTAATAGGTGCAAGGTGGTATCTTCCTGTGGTTTTGTCTTTCATTTCTATAATGATTAATTATAAGCATCTTTTCATATCCTTATTGGCCAGTTGTTATCTTCTTTGGAGATATGTCTATTCCCACATTATAGTATCTTGCATGTGTATAACTCTCTACAAGTGAAGAAATGACTACTTAAAATTCTAGTCCTGATTTTCTGAACAATAGAGTTGTAGAAAAACTTTCCATTACTGGTCTTTACAAGCCAAGAGAAGAAGAAAAATGCATTATTCAATATAGAAGTCTTATATGTAACTCTTATTTGTTTACAGTCTGGGAAACTAGAGGAAACATTGATTGGGAGGCAGAGACCTGGGACCTAGCATTTTTCCCACGCTCATATTTTGAGCATGTCACATCCTCTTTGAGTTTCAACTTCATCATTTGCAAACTTAAATTTTTTACTTTCAGGTTTTTTTAGACCAAATAACTGTAATTCTGCCTTTTTAATATTCCAGTTAGTGCTTACTTTTAAATCAACCAGTTCTTAGTAATAAAGAAAATTATGAAATAAGTAGTATATATGTAGTAAAAATATATGTATGTATGTTTATTATATGTGTGTGTATATATAACATATATATAAAGCATATATATATAATCCTAGCCTTCTCATTTTCTTTTTGTGTATTTAATCTCTCTATTACTTATGTAAAAAAGAACTGCATTTCTTAATTACTTGATCACCATCTTGAGAAGTTCAGCCTGATACAGACTACTAACAAAGGAAAAAACTAAACTTTAAATAAATTATTCTAAATTTACCAAACTTTTCTAGAAGGGAAATGACCATGGATTTTTGCCAGAATATTCTTCAGTGCTCTGTAATGATCTGAAAATGCCCTGTGCCACTAATCAATTCACAAAATAGCACTTTGCACTATTGTAAGAAAGGCATTTTTCTCTTTGTTTGTTTGGTTTTTTTCTTAAAGATTTTATGAGAGCACAAGTGGTGGGAGGGTCAGAGGGAGAAGCAGACTCCCTGCTGAGTGGAGAGCCTAATGTAGGGCTAAATCCTGGCACTCATGGGATCATGACCTGAGCTTAAGGCAGATGCTTAACTGACTGAGCCACCCAGATGCCCCCACAAACGTATTTCTATAAAACTGCACTTCAGTTATTTAATGAGTTCATGCATATTTGTTAGATTTTTGTTTTATCTTTTTACAAAAGAAAACAAAATTATTCAACCACTGCTTATCATATCAAATTTTTTTGTGTAAATTATTGCCCGAAGAATGTCTAAATATGCAGACTTTATTAATATTACTGAGCAGTTTTAAGGGAATTACTCTGCTTAAAACATCCTGTTTAGATCATAAATTGTGCAATGTGCCATGAATTTTATATATTTAAATATCCAGCTAATTTTTGTGTTGATTATAGTCATGTAATGTTCTTTACTTCCTGGTCTTTTTTCAAAGTCTGTTAATGTAGAAAGATAGTTTTTAAATAATTATCATGCCGAGCATGTTCCATTAGCAGGATCAAGGTGTTCTGCAGCTGTAATTGAATAATGAGTCTCTTCCGAATTTGTAGAAAAAAATAACCTAATGGAGATTTTTTTTTAAATGTGTTTTTTTCCCAAATACATTTGTCTTAGAACATTGACTCTTATTTCATCTTATTTATATTACATCTGTATAAAATGATATTGAGTATGCCACAAAATTGTCTATGTGGAATTTAAAGGTACACTGAGTATCTCAGTATTTCGATGGTGGTCCACAAAATGCACTGTGACTTACAGCTCCTAGACCCATTGAATAATTTTAAGAATCACTGATCTAAGTCCAAGAACTTAAGGAAAACAAAGGAAAATTATAAATATGGAAAGATGAAATTAATATTCCTGGCTAATAAACCTCTTTGAGTTTAACATGTGCTAAGCCATTTAGTATAGTGTCACTATACTACATGTTTATTGAGTACCTTTAGCAATTTCACAGTAGGAATTTTTTTTTTTAAAGAACTCTCCATCCAAACAAGTGGATATTAAAGCTTAGTCTCTCCTTATTTGGATGAAAATGCTCCTCATGAAGAACCTTAAAACATTTACAAAAGCTCATTTACCAAAAGCAATGGCAGTTCAAATACTGTACCAAATTTTACTTTAATATTTACATTAAAAATACTTTGTTTCTATAGCCATAATGTTGCAGAGGAAGAGATAAAAATTTACTTTCAGTGCTAAGGATAAGAATCTCTGTTTCCAGGATACAGAATTACAATTGAGAGAGAGAGAGGAGAAAGAGAGAGAAGGAGGATGGAAGAAAGGGATGAAGGAAGGAAGGGGAAGAAAGACAGGTGTATAGAAGAACACAGGATGGAAGTTCTAGTATAAGAGTCATTATTAGCAATATTACATAATAATGTCTTAATTTTAAAAATTTTTGTTCAGATTTTCACCATTTTTTTCTTTATTAACTTGATTTTGACCCAGTACTGAAACGAATTTAAGAAGATAATGTCATTATTTGCATAATCAAGAAATAGAACATTCTTTCCTCCTTATGTCACTATGCATGCCAAAGATATACTTTGGAAAGCAGACATCTCTAAAAATCTCCTTACAATAGGGAATGCCAATAACATTAAACATATTTCTGTGTTTGTTTGACATCTAAAATAAAGGCTTCTTTTCAAATCTGGCCTAAGAATTTTTGATAAATTTACTGTTGCTATCTTACAATTAATTTTATTATTAATTAGTAATTTTACTATTAATCAACTCTACCACTTATCCTATCATAGGTTTAAAGTAATTTTAGGTGAAATTGTTCACCTCCTTAACAACAGTTTATGTGTATATTTCTTAGATTTTATCTGAACTTGGTCAAGGATACTTTTGCTTTCCATATGACATAATCTCCCTATGATTGGGAAATTTACAAAGCTAATTACCCAAACTTACAAAGTCTCTTAGGTAAAATAAGCCATTGTCATGGACCTACAGCCCATGAGGAGACTATAGTAACTGAAACTATCTTCCATGAGATAGTTCTTCTAGGGAAGAAGCAGAGATCTTCCCTACACTGTAACCTTTACTATACAGCACGATACAGCTACAGAAAGTCATCGCTGTCTTGCTAAGATGTATTGGTTTTGGTCATGGTGCAACAAGAACAATCTGGAAGAGATTAAAATCTGTTTTAAGAAAAATGATGTTAGAGTCCTAAGAAAAACATCCATGAAGCTATTTGACAATTCAATGTTTGAAGGACCAAAATCAGTCACTACCCACATTATTCTTTACGGATAGATTTCCTGCCCCAAAATCCTAACAGGGATCCAGGTTTTCATTAGTTAAAGAGAAACATTATAAAGTGCTACATGTATATATAAAGTGCTCAAACAGTATCCAGTGTACACTTTGTATAATGCTGAAAAACAAGTATCAAACTATCAGGTAAAGATGTAAATTGCTTTAAGACATTGCTACTTGGTCTCCAAAATATTAATATGGTTATTAGCAAGTAGTCATTTTACATGCAGGACCATGTTTTCCCTGCCAATTACTTTTCCCATCTGCTTTGCTAAATTTTGTACAGTTTTGTTAATATTTTCTCCACTTTTTCGGCATTCATTGTACTTTAATAGACAAAATAAGGACTAAATATAGAATCACAGTGAAAACATGCTCAGGTGAGAACAATATGGCAGAGAAAGGCTTATCTGGTATATTTTGATACAATGCCTACAATCTGCAAAACACACTTTCCAACTGCCAAGAATTCTCGAGTTTTTCAAATTTTCTATATGTAAGTATAACATTCTACCAATTATACCTAAAATGTAAGTCAAGAGTTTTCTTTCCTATCATTTTGATAAAAATGCAGTTTTATAGGAAATGCATTTTGGGGAAGTAGATGTAAGTATTTTCTACTTGAACATTGTATTGAGACATGTACCTAAGAGAAAATTTGGAGTTTTAAATCCCAGAGATGCTTTATCGGGAAAATGTTTAGTTATAGAGTCTTCAGAGGTCTGTCCAAATTCTTATTTGGCAACAGAAAATTAGCTGATTCTTTTTAGCTTACATATAGTAGAGCCCTCATAAAATTCTAAGTTTTCTCTGCAAGGTGAAGGTCACGAAGACATTTATTTTGTAACTGAAACAGGCAAGGATACAATCTTAAAATATTTGTTCCATATTTCAGAATTCTCAGGTATTTTTTTTGAACAAATGCATTTATGTTGCAGTTGTTTAAACTTACTGCCCATCCTTTACATAATTGGTAAAAGAAATACTGGATACCACTGCTTCAAATTTTTAATCAATGTTAATGTTATGGCAAATTCACACATTTTGACTTCACTAAGAGCAGAAACTTCTCTATTGTAGGATTTTAGCCTTATTCCATGATTAATTATTGTGCTATAGCAACACAATAGCTGTTTAGTTTAATTAGCTGTATGGTTTTACAGACAGCTGAATCGAGACCTTCATTTTTCTGCCTAGGATTTATGCCCTTAGAGAGGCAAGCTTTTTCCAGATGAAAGTATTTCTGGCCATCTCAAGAAAAAGAAGATCGAGCCAAGTAAGAACATAAAATGCACATAAAACATTTAATAATTTAATCTTAAAATCTTCAAATGATGATCGAATGAGTGATAGAACTATGTTAACCTTAATTAATAAAGACATTAATTGAATTTTAATTTGAGCAAAACAGTTATGTTAGTTGTATTAGGCACAGCATTCATCTATATTTAGGGATGTTTGAGAGAGGGAAAAAAACACAAGTTTTGAATATGCTTTTGGAAAATAGTTATCTATCTATCAAGTATCTTTATTGATGACCTTTTATTGATCATGTATAAGTTACTAAAATAATGCATAAATTATTCTCAGTTCCACAAGTTATTATATATATGAATGGTGATAGAAAGATTATATAAAAACAAACTAATGCTTACAAATATACAGATTATGTGTAACTATATTATACACACATACACACATTATACACACATATATATGTGATCTCCATATGTTATACATTGTAAATAATCTATAATCATACTGATTTAAACATTAGATTAAGTTTTTATATCATAATTTCATAACCATTCAGTGCTTCTGAAACTTTTGAGTTGAGACCTCCTTTGAAAAAAGTGATGACAGCAATAGACCCTGTTCTCCTTCAGTGTGTTTATGGTTTTAAGTTATTCAAAAATCTTCAACCTCCCCATTTCCAAAGCACATCTATAGAAACTTCAGATTAGTACCTTCCTTGTTGAATCACTTGGGATGCAGGATACAGAGTTTATGGTGTTTCAGGAGTAGGTGTTGGAGATGGCATCGTGCTTCTCAGCATTGAGGTTTTGTCACTCGGTTTCCCTGTAGTGTGTCCATAAGGACTTAATCTTGGTCTGTAGTGCCACCTTCCAAAAATATATGGCAAAATCAATACTTGTCTTATGCAAACTTAAAAGGGCATAAAATAAAAATTTCCTCCTACAGGCTCCACTCAAGATTTATAATGAATTCTTTTTTAAAACCAGAAACCCTTCCATTCTTTTCCATAACATTGCTAACCAAGGTCACTCTGATTTTCCTTCCTTGCTCTATTAATATTATTTGCTTGGTTATTGTTTTTATTGTACATTAAACAGAACATGTTTAAGTCAATTTGTACTCTTAGATAACTTAAAAATCAGGGTGTGGGCAGTTTCTTAATGTTTTATCCCCGTATCTGATCTTTGTCTTGCTCTAAAATGCATTCTTTTGTTCTCCCAGCATATTCACTTTCCCCCTTGTCGGTTATTTGCATGGATTTAAAGCATTTCAGCCTCTTGCCAAATCTCTTTTTATCTTAGTTTTTCTCAACCTTAATCTATTTTCCTGTACTAAGTCTGTAATTCTGCCTCCACATTCTTTTATTCCCCATGAACTTATCTCTAATCACAGGCATTTTTTTTCCTGCATAAAACCTCCAATACCCTGTGTTACTATTCATTCTGCATGGTTCTCACAGATTCAGTAGATCAGCATTTATATTAGCATTCTGGACCACACAGACCCATTTTCCCAACCAGCAGCTCTTCCTATAGGTTTCTCAGCCAAATAAGAGAGAGTGTCTGTACTGAAGTTTGTCACTATTAATATGTTATTTTTTTAGTCATTTGCAGACAATATCATTTGCCACAGGAATAATAAAAATCAAAAGAACAAATTGGACTAGATTGCAACAATTTGCTCCTTTCCCACCTGAAACATGTGAATAAAGGCCTTGTTGTTTAAAGAAATACATAAAGCAACAATCCAACTCTGACTTTATTTCTTCATTCTGGTTTTAGTGGCTTCAGGTTTACCCTCCTGACTGAATTCTCATAGTAGCAACATGCACGGTATATATATGTATACGTATACCTATATATGTATACGTATACGT
This sequence comes from Mustela nivalis, assembly GCF_964662115.1. NCBI lineage: Eukaryota > Metazoa > Chordata > Mammalia > Carnivora > Mustelidae > Mustela > Mustela nivalis. The sequence goes on along the minus strand of NC_139023.1, from coordinate 45,108,597 downwards.
ATACATATGTATGTATTTTTTAACCTTTTCCTCTTTCTTTTTTTCTTTCTTTCTTTTGTTTTTTCTTTTTTCCTTAGGACTTTGAGTTTCACCTCATTGCCTAACCTCTCTCCTTTCTCTAAGGAGCAGAGTTCTGAAAACAAAATCCAGCTTGTTAAAATTAGAATCATATATCCTAATGGCAGGGTTTCTTATAAGATAATTCCTTGCTCTTACATCTGCTGGAACTCTGCTGTAGGACCCATGGGGAGATGCTGCAGTGTTCCATTGATGTTCCCAGTGCCACCACTTTGCTGTAGGAGTGTGTCTCGCCTCTCATCCCAGCTACCTCAGAGTATGGGTGGCTTATGTGGACTTTTCACATTTCCTCTGGCTGTTTCCCCATAGCCTATGCAGTTATAGGGAGGAGGATAAATCCCAAGCACTCTGACTCATCCCCTGGCATACTGAATTTAACGGACTGCGGGTTGTAAATACGGCCATATGGATACAGGCTATGTCTCCACTTTTCCTATCTTACATTATTGATATGTGTGCCCCTAATGCTTTCCTTAGTCAGTTATCTCCCTCCCTTGATTCTCTCTGTTGGCTTTACCATCTCAGTGGCTTTCTATTTCATTTTTCTTCTCATCTGACTTGGGCTTTAGTGAGTCATTCATTCATTGGTTAGTGCATTCATTCATTCATTCATTCATTCAGTAAATGTTTAACAAACACAGCTGCCTGCACTGTGGGGGAGTACTGAGGATGCAAAAGGAAATAACACAAATGACTCTCACTGGTGAAACAGACTATACAAGGTAAATATATAAGAATTACAGTAATTTATTATTACAACAGGTGTGGAGAAAGAAATAAAATTCAAGATGTGATGGAACATAGAGAATGATGAAAGTGGGGAAGGAAGCCACCTGAGAGTGTATGGGTAGAACAATTCTGCCTACAGATGTCTTTTTTTAAATTTTTTAAAAGATTTTACTTATTTATTGGACAAGAGAGAGAGATCACCAGTAGGCAGAGCAGCAGGCAGAGAGAGAGAGAGAGGGAGGGAAGCAGGCTCCCTGCTGAGCAGAGAGCCTGATGCAGGGCTTGATCCCAGGACCCTGAGATCCTGACCTGAGCCGAAGGCAGAGGTTTAGCCCACTGAGCCACCCAGGTGCCCCCCTACAGATGTCTTAAAATAAAAAAAAAACTTCAACGAAGGGTAAATTGAAATATACATGAGATCAGTGTTCTAGAAAAGGTAAGAGAAAGCAAGGGCCCTGTGGTGGAAAAGAGGAGAATTGTTAGAAGAATAGGAAAACCTGAGGGGCGAAGCAAAGTTGTAGCATTGCAGCATGGGAACACAATGCAGATGTTATAAAGATGTTGTAAAGACCTTATGAAATATGAACATGTACAGTATTTTTTAATGATGCTAGGAATCAAAAGAGAGTTATAAACTGGAAGTTCAGTTGGCTGGCTTATGTTTATAACAATTATAGCTGATGAGGTAGTCCAAGGGAGAAATGATGATGTCTTAGACCTGAGTAGTGCTAATGATATTAACAGAAATCGATATTTGGGTGTATTTGTAGGTTTAGCTGATATGTTGTCCTATGGTTCTTTGGGACTTGTCATTCATCCTTCAATGTTACTTGATAATTTTTACATCTTCATAAGATAACCAAATGTTTTACTTTATGTGTAGAATGATCCCAGTTAGGTGTTCAAGTTGTTTCCAGTGACCTGTTTTGTCTGGGCCTAATATAATTATTTAGGAGGGAAGAACAATATTCATGTAGAGCTATTATTAGCAATGGGAAAATCAAATGATAGGCCAATGGGAGATTTGTTTGGTGACAAGAATCCATGACTTAGATTTTACTGCTATTTGTATTATACCAACATTTTAAAGAAGATGTAAGTGAATATTGTTAAATAATAATAGATAGCCTTGAAAATGACTATAAAATATTTGTCTCTGATATGAAAGATGCTATTGGGGAATCCATTTTAAATATTGCTTTTTTCAATCAAAATAAAGAAAATGTCCCAAGATGTAAAACATGTTCCCTCATGATTCCTTATTATAGAATATAGTATGTAAAAGTTCAGCACAGAGATCAAGGCTCTTCAAAATCTACCCTGCTCACCTTTATTGGTTGTTATTCCTAACACATGGTTTATGCTTTTGCCACATATTTTTTAAAAATATTTTATTTATTTATTTGTGTGAGAGAGTGAGCTGGTAAGAGAGGGTGAGAGGTAGGACAACATATCAGCTAACTCCCTGAGTGGGGAGTCTAATGCAGGATTCGATATTGGGACTCCAAGATCATGACCTGAGCCAAAGGTAGACAATTAGCCCACTGAGCCACCCAGGGGCCCATGCCACACTTGATTTTTAAATTATTCTTTCAATACCTCCCCCCCCCCCCGGTAAATTACTTATCCTTGCTATTGTCCTTACTTCGAATGTTTTCTTCTTGTTTAGCCAAGTCTAAAATTACTACATCAAGTACCTCTACAAATATAAACTCTGTGAAAATTACCGAGGTCGCCGATGACCTTTCCTCCTACATTCCCATAGCACTTACTACACATGTTTATTTATTTATTTTTTAAAGATTTTATTACTCTATGAAAGAGAGAGAGAGAGAGAGCCAAGCATAGATAGGGGAAGGAGCAGACGGGGAGGAAGAAGCAGATCCCCCACTGAGCAGGGAGCCTGATGTGGGGCTGGATCCCATGACCCTGGGACAGTGACCTGAGCTGAAGTCAGATAGATGCTAACCAGCTGAGCCACCCAGGCACCCCATATACATGCTCAGTTTGGCAGAGTCTAATTTTTATATAGACACGTTTGTATCTCTTTCTCTTCCACTGTTTAGAAGTTGCTCCTCCGAGCCACTGATACTCACTTTTTTCCTTTGCACATTGACTGTACAGAGCAGGAGGCTACCAATAAATAGGTGGCGAACTGAATAAAACCCTACTTCACCTTACCGTAATCTAACCACAAACCACAATAATTAAATTAACGTACAGTCTGGGCGAGATACAGGAACCACTGTGCTCTGGTTTCCCTGAGGTGACCCCTCAAGGCAGGCTCCACTTGTAATTCCATAGGGACCATAGTGATGTTTCCATGACATGCGTACATTGTCTTGGTTTCACAAAATAGTGGGTTGCATGCTTTCTACATTTGATCATCACAGAGGCCAAGACCCATAGCAGCTATTTTGCTAGTCGTTCTCCTGCATCATCTCAGCTAATCCCACAACGTCGGTTTATGTGGGTAGTAGCTAATTCCATGCTGGAAAGAGAAAGGGGTTAAGCAACTTTCTTATGCTCTCATAGCAGGGAAATATCATTCTGGATGCGTTTGACCCCAGAGTACATTTTCCTCTGCAATTCCACTGACCAGGAGAAACGCATCATCTTAGAAAGCGATAGGCAGGCATATTAAGTCTCTGTTGCCCACACTAAGAAACAGGGAAGCCCGCGTATACTACTTACCTGCAAACCTGCGGTGTTCAGTAGGTGTTAAAAGGTTTGCTGTTGGCCAACCACTAAGGGGCAGTGATACACAACAATCCGCTCACTGTGGCTCTGAGCAGTGAGTCATGGCAGCTGCGAGTCCATTGCAAGGAAAAGAATTGAATCCTCTTGGTTTTATTTCTCAGTAGAGAACTGGAGCAGAAACAAAGCAAAACACTTTGTCTCCCTCCAGGATCTAGTTATACCTTTTACTAAGACAAACACATCACATTCAATTCTTTTCTCCCACGGCTGATGAGAGAGAAATACATTCAAAGAAGCAGCCAGAGCCGCCAGATTACTCTCACACAAAAATAAACGGTAGCTTTGTTTACAGAACTCTTTCTCATTTTTGCCCACCGCCCCGCGATCATAGAGGCAAGCAAGTTAACATCTAGCCTGAGAAGATATTCTCTTTTCATGGCTGGCGTTTAAGATTTCAAATGGGCTGTAATGTCTGAATGCTCGGCCTCCAGCAATTAGTGTCCTGGTAGCTAATGTTCTCTGAGCTCTATCAGATCCAGGCACTTTGCATAATATCCTCAGATACTGCTTTTACACTAGGCAAGCTTTGGATGCAGGGAAATTGCTGGTATAAAGGTTAGGGGGGGAATCCTCGCACTAAAGTTGACATGCTGTATTGATCGAGCTCGAAATCCAGCCATTCCTGAGACAGATGGGGGAGCTCTGAGACTCTCAATCCAAAAATCGCATCAGCGGCTGCTGATGCCTCTGCATATGCTGACAATAGCTACAGTCTGAAAAGCAGGGTTTACACGCCTGAAATAAATTGTTTTGATTAGAACCTTTAGGAGAGAAAGTCATAAGGTACGGTTTTATTGACTACTTGCCAAACAACACAGACCCATGCACTGTAAGCTTGTTTTGCTCGTGTAAGTCAAGCACCGACTAGGCTTTTATTTTCTCGGGGTGTAATATATTATCATTTACTCTGAATTATTGTGCACATGGCATACGACGAAGCAGAATTAATTCTCAAGTATTGCTGACCTCTGTGTCCATGTCTGTTTGTTTATTACCTTATTTCCTTGCTGCAGGTGTATCCTGCTAATTTTGTGTAATGGAGACTGCTTTGATGACTTACTAATCTATTAAGAGTTGTGGCCCACAAAGTGAGTTCAAAAAGCTGCCAGTGGACTCCGAAGAAACAAATTGTAGAGAGAATAATCATATAACTAGCTGTATTAATAATGCCTTCTCTCCTTTTTCTACCCTTCTTCCCTGAAGCGTATTTTTTTCTCCTGCAGAGAGCTTCCTCTTAAGCTGTTGCTGTTTTTCAAAAACAAGACAATTCAGTGCAATCAACCAAGCAAAATTTGGACAAATCGTTGTAAAATGCAAAATTAGAAGCCAGCTTTTTTTTATTTTTTCCTCCTGAAGCTGGACCCGTGTTATATTTTCCCTCAAGAAAGGAATTGATTGTGATCCTCTTTTCCTGACTCCATGCAAGGAGATTACACTTCTTTCTTACTTTCTTAGCCTGTTTATGCAGGTTTCAGAGTTGGCTATTATAGATAGAATTTAGTAGACACAAGGTTTATTGTATTACTACCTGTAATGACACTATCTTGCATCTAGTGCACCTGCATGAAATCAGCATCTTGGCTGAGAGAGAAAATTGTGTGTGCATGTCTCCATACGCAGACTTTTTTGAGAACTAATAAAATGAAAGACAGGAAACCATATATTATATCATCTATTTTATTATGGACACTGTATTCCATGTTTTACATGTATCATTTCATTTTATGTCAAATCACCAAAAAAAAAAAAAAATACAACTAACAAATATATACTGCTATACCTATTAAGGGTAAACTTTGGCTCATCAGTCTTTTGGTATTTACTAATCCCACTACAGTCTAACGTTGTGTCAGTTTAATTAATCAATTAATAAAGTGAATGTAGAACATAATGACTTCCCTCTAGGATTTTATCATCCATTCAAGAGATATGAATCACTGCATTTCATTGTTAGCTATGAAATGCTAAATGTCAAATGATTATTAAAGCAATGTAATAAGATATCAATAAGGGCCAGATATTACTGTTCAAACAGAACAATAATTTATTTCATATAATAAATGCCTATTTAAAAAAGGACATGTAGTAATTAAAATGGCAACCCCAGTATATATGGCTAACATTTGACCAATAGGTCTCCACGTTTCATAAATTGTTCTTAATATGTGCTGACACCACCAGATTCTAAAGTGGTGAGATCCAGGGTCTCAATTTTTAATAACTCATTTGAATGACAAGTTGCCTAGCTTTCAATTTATATGCTGCAGGAGAGCTAAAGGTAGAATTAAATCTGCTAGAATCTGCACCTCGGATTTTGGGGGTTAGCTCTGAAATATAGGACCACAAATTCTGAATTTCATCGTGCAATTTGCCTTATCAGAAACTCACAAATGCTAATTGCAGAATGCCTGTCATTTTGCTAAAATACACCAACACAGTATTGCTGTAATGCATGCCATGGAGATTCTTGTTATCGTTATTACGAAAAAAATAAAAAGATTTTTACATGAAATTTCTTTTTTGTTAAGATTTATTTGACAGAGACAGTGAGAGAGGGAATACAAGCAGGGGGAGTGGGAGAGGGGGAAGCAGGCTTCTCGCTGAGCAGGGAGCCCGATGCAGGGCTTGATCCCAGAGTCCTGGAATCATGACCTGATCCGAAGGCAGACACTTAATGACTCAGCCACCCAGGCGCCCCTACTTGAAATTTCTAAACATATCTCTATATGCCAGAAATACCAGGTGTGATTTTATGGGGTTCACTTGCCTAGACAACGTCTCTCATTCAGTTATGCCCTGAGAATGTGGGGCTGTTGGATGAAGCAGGAATATGTAGCTCAAGCACACTACAAGGGTTAAATGCTGTCCCTCTGCTGTCAAGCATCCGGTAGGGTCATAAGCACTGCAGTAAATGGAGCATCATTTATTACCTCTGTCTCTTTCACTGTGTTTTTGAGAGGAAGTATTGGCACTTAGTTTGCAACAGATTTGATCTTCTGTTCTCTGAGGAAATGCTGTCACTGGTATTATTTACTCTCTGAGCAACAAATCCTCATAAATTATAATGGTTCTCCAGACAGCCATTTGCAAATTTAATCAGGGATGATTTCCTTGCCTTTTTCAATTAGCCCCAAATTATATTCAGGCTCTGTAATATACTAAGTCCTCTTCTATATTTATTCTGGAAATAGGACTACAACAAGCTTCCAATCTAAAAGAAAGTGTACAGATTAAAATACATCTACCTTATAGCCTATTTTAAAAACACTATATATATATATATATATATATATATATATATATATCTGAATGATACTTCTTTTGTTTTAAAGTACTTAAGTACTGCAAAAGATTCTAGGTCACCTTTGTACCAAAACATTTTATTGCTTCCCAAAGACAACACACACCACCCAAATAACCAATAATCAAAGAATGTTCACATAAACTTATCCCTGTAACACAGACTTTGAAGACAGATGGACCTAAATTTGCATTCTGCTAGGCATATGACCATTCACTAGGCATATGACCATGAGAATATTTTAGCTTCTCTAAGATTCCGTTTCTTCAAATGTAAAATGGAATAATACTAATACATCTCTCACACAATTATTAAATTAAATGATATAACAGATATAAATAATGTAGAGAAATTTAGACAAAGTGTTCAATAAATGATAGCTATTATAGATAGCTCACCTCACCTCTCTTTTTTAAATGAGATAACCAGGGTAACCTGAAAGAATTTAAATAACTACCAAGGATCATATGAAGAGTTGGGGTAGCCTCGGGTATTGAACATGTGTCTCCGGTTTGGGATCACTTTTTATTAAACTCTTTGCAGCAGCTGAGTTCAACACCCAGCTATAGATAATTCCCCGAGCAGTTTATTCACTGTTTAGTGAAGGTCCCACCATTTTTTTCAAATAATGGTGTAGAGGAGGAGGAGGAGTGGTCCCTCACCTCTGGATATTGCCCTTGAGATTTCAATTACATTTTTTTTTAAAGATTTTTTTTTCAATTTATTGGTTTGACAGAGAAATCACAAGTAGGCAGAGAGGAAGGCAGAGACAGAGAGGGAAGCAGGCTCCCTGCTGAGCAGAGAGCCTGATTCGGGGCTCGATCCCAGGACCCTGAGATCATAATCTGAGCTGAAGGCAGAAGCTTAACCCACTGAGCCACCCAGGTGTCCTCAATGACAATTTAAAGTTTATTTCAAACTGTTCTTACATTTGGACCTGGTACTGTTGGACACTGAGGCAGGATGGAGTTGAGCGGACTCAAAAACCAGGACTCAAGTCTGAACTGATGTTAATAAACTAAGTAAAGCATCGAGCAAGGGGCAAGTGTAGGGTAGCCTCTATCGATTGAAAGAATAACATTTCTCTTCAAGAGATGGAACATGAGGAGATGGTTATAGCTGGAAGTTGTATTTGATCTATTTTTTTTTTTTTTTTTTTGCATTCTTCTTATAAAGTTATTCTGGGAGTTAATAATGAGAGACACCAAAGAAATATGTGAAGAGGCAACCTGAAAGCTAAGCACACAGTAGCATACAGCTACATAAATACATTTCTTTTTAAACAATTAGATTAAATACTAGTAGAAATTGCAACAGGCAGACAATAACAATTTTTTTAAAAAATAAAGACAATAATCTATAATTTTTGTGTCAGCATCACCCCAAACCTTAGCATTGTAAAGATTTAGCAAACCAAATAGATAATTTTTTTAAAGATTTTATTTATTTATTTGCCAGACAGAGATCACAAGCAGGCAGAGAGGCAGGTGGGCGGGGAGGGGGTGTTGGGATAGCAAGCTTCCCGCTGAGCAGAGAGCCCGATGCGGGCCTTGATCCCAGGATCTAGGATCAGGAAGGCAGAGGCTTTAACCTACTGAGCCACCCAGGCGCCCCTAGGTAATTTAAAAGAAAAATAAGCCCAAGTCAAGGAAATATTAACAATAAAAAAAATGTTTGCCAAAAAAGAAATCTTGTAGTTTTAACATGCCCAGTACTACATAGGATTAAATTGAGCCAAACAGCAAAATAATTGCATTCTACTCCTGTCATTAATTTTGGCTTTGAGATTACATTATATTGTGATCCTTTTTTTTTTGATTAGGAAAGAAATTCAACATTCAATCCTTTTCTAAATCAGAAAAGATCCAAAGTATACAGACTTTTAAGCTCTGGAGTCATTTTATTAATCTATGAAAAACCTGTTTTTGTAAGTACGTATTTGTATATGTGGGTTGATGAATACTGGTAGGTATCAAAAATGGTATGTGGAAATAGAAATATATATATATATATATATATATATAGAGAGAGAGAGAGAGAGAGAGAGAGAGAATTAGAATCTTTAAGTCATCCTAATAAATAACACTTCTCTTCCTTCCCCAGATTTTTTAAATTAATATCTTTTTAAAAAAGATTCATTTATTTATTTGAGAGAGAGTGAGTGGGAGGAAGGGCAGGGCAAGAGGATGAAAGAGAATCTCAAGGGGAGCAGATTCCCCACTAAGGTTGGAACTGCCAGAATTTGTCTTGGTATGAACCATTTCAAAAGGATCTTTAATATGTCTTTGTTTAATATATTAATAAATAAAACATCAAGTGAACTGGTTTCCTTTATAGCCACGAGATATTGCTCTTCTTAAGAACATATATTTAGGTACATGCATTTTGACTCTCCACACTTTTTAATCTTTGTATTGTATTTATTATATTTCATTTTACACTTAAGCTGACCTTATCACCACCACCCCCTCATATCTGGAGAAAATGAGCGAAAGAGGAAAAAATTTTCAGATTCCCTTAACTCCCTCTTGTATTTTTTGTCCTTCAAGTATAGAATGATACATTATCTGCAGGCCAAGTGCTTTGAGTTCATTTCCCATTTATAAAAATCCAAGCATGCAAATATCCCTGTGCTCTCAGAAATGCAAGCTCAATTTAAGCTATGTCACTGAGGAACAAAAGCAATTAAATTAGCCTTCCCTGTTCTCCTTGATGCCTTTCTCCTGACCATACCACTTTACTGATAATTTGTCTCAAAAATCATGTCAAGAGAGCTCAAGATCAAACTCTTATGGTCCTCACTACCATAAGCCTCACTTCACCTCTGGAAGGAAAAGGTTTGGGTGAGACTGACTTCCCTATTTGCTTTCCACTCTGATGAAAACTTTCCTCAGGGGCCCTGGCTCTCTTCATTGACACTAATGTGCTCTCATTCCAAACTTAAACTTTCATTTCCACTTTAAAAGTCTTGATGTGACCTTCGCTGTGGAAGCATAATGATTAGAATTAACAAACACACCTAATATTACTGTCAGTTTACTTTTGCTGATGATTTCCCTTGTCCGTCTTATAATTTTAAACCTGGAAAGGAGCTAACCACCCCCCCAATAAATAAATAATAAAATAAAATAAAATAAAATCACTGTCATTTCATGACTAACATGCAATCATTTGGTGACTAATACAAATTCAGTGAATAGCCTGAATGGGAAAGTTACTTCCTGAGAATTTGGGAATAGTAACTAAGTCCTAATTAATGTAATAAATAAAGGCAAGAATATAATTTTAAAATCCAGGGTGATAATCACAAATAATCTTAAAAGTCTATTCTGAGTGCTTTGCACTTATAAAGAATCATAGTCCAGATTATGTATACATTATTATATGTAGACAGCCCATACCCAAATACCCAATATTAGCATTTGTTGATTGATTTAACATTTTTCTGGTGACTGATTTTTTTTTCATCTTCCCTAAACATTTTGATGAAATAGATTTATCCCATCTCTCAGTCAGATTACTTGCATGTATTCTCTGACATCTCAGAAGTAATCATAAAATATGGAAAATATAGAAGCAATTATAAAATATGGAAAATATAACCAAACCCATCAAGACATACCCCTTCATAGCAAAACTAAGCAAATGCACAAAGATAAAATACACATAGTGAAGTTAGTCTGTGGATTTCTGGATGGGAAACTGGTTGTTTTTATTATATGATTTTATGTGATTATATTTTTCCTTTTAAGAATATCAGAGGCAATGTCTCTTGAATGATAATGGAAAACCATCATTAACAAATTGAGAATCTATAGACATACGATGGGAAAAATGTGAATAAAATGCTAAGCATTGCTTTGAGTTGGATCAAGGAATACTGATATGCTTAACTGTCACTTTTTTAAAAAACCTTTTTGAACCAACCTGTGCAAAATAGCAGGAAGAAATGTCAACCAAGACACACTGTCCATCAGACTATGGCACAGTACAAGCATCTGGTAAATATATTAAAGTCCCAGAGGAAATCACTTGGAGCATTGACACTTTATATTTTTATACTTATGCTAAAGGCAAAAAGTTAAATGCAATTGTGCCCATATACATTTATATATCTTTTTACAAAGAGCTAAATTATTTGGGAGATGATGAAGCTGAATGACCCAGCGAGTAGTAGGACGTATTTAATGATGTTATAAGGGAGAAGAATGGCCTTCTCTACAGAATCACACTACTGTATTGGACCTCCTCTCCCTTTCTTGCTCAAAGGGGCTGTTCCTAGTGACACCGGGAATAGCTAACAGTTCTGCTAACTGTACACAGTTGGAGAAGAAACATAGCTAAATTCTTCTGCCCTGTCTTCAGAGGAGGTCATTCTTTCAAGCAGTAGCTTTAGCAATTCAGTTCAATTTGGAGGAAATGAGTTTTTGTTACTTGACTACCTGTTCTCAGAAATACCTTTAGCTTGTCAATAGGAAAGGTCCACTTGGGGTTCAGTCAATGCATAAAGGAGGTTTTTCAGTCACAAGAGATTCTTACCTTTCAATAGAGCTACTTTCCCACCTTTCCTTTCCCAGGCTATCCCCAGGCTTTCTCTTACAGTTGTATTGTTTGAAAACCATTACCCTTAGTAATGGTATGAGGATTGTGATCTAAAACTTGACTGTAACCATTTCAAAGTGCTAAAGTTAGTGGTAATGCCACCTCAGAGACTAAAGGAACACCAACTGAATTGAAATGTTCTCTTGTTAATGGAAAAGAAAAATAAAAAACCAAAAAAAAAAAAAAAAAGCCTTCTACAACTTCAGGGAGAGTGAGCAAGAATGATTCTCACAATGCCAAGAACAGCAGGGAGCTCTCCTATACGTACACTGAAATAATCATGTCTTGGTCATGTTGGGTATGAATTTCTATTAAGAGGTAACTTGGGTCTTTGTGCTGTAGGCTTTTGGGCTCTCAGGAGGAATAAAAAGGCCTCCCTGGGAAAACCGGGTACCATTAGATAAAGGATATCTAAATGGCCTGGGGTGGAAATATGACACATTTCCTAATATGTCAGAACAGAATCAGAATCTGACATTAGCCTCCAAATGGCACTAATTCAGAAACCCATTTTTAATCAACTTGGCTATTTCCATATGTCTATTTTTATAGTTCTTGCCTGTCACCCTAATTTAAAGTCACTTTGACAAGGGTGCTATTTTGGGCTTCCATTTCTAGTCCGTCTCTATGTCTCTGTGTTTTCTGACTTTTTAACTTAAGTTGTAATCCCAGCTAGATATGAGAATAATAAGGATGCTAGATTGTGCCTTATTCACAGTTGGAATTCAGGAAATGCCAACTATTTCTTATAAATATATAATTTGTTTCATTCCTGTAATTAATCGTGACCTCACGAATAAAATAGTAGCTTTTCTGACTCTAGATCAAAAGTCAGTATTCTGAGAGATCAGATCTCTTGTTAGAGTGGCATAGATGCTTTAGATGTTCAATGAATATTAATCGATGGTGATGGAAATATTAATGAATAGTAGAAAGTGATACTGTAAAAATGCAGTAGATAATATCTTTTTAAGTTAAAATTTAGGGATGGAAAAAGTCCACACACACACACACTTTCTGTTTTTGTTTTTGTTTTTTTTAAATAAACTAATTTTCGGATACAGAGAGTCATGTAAGGACTGGGAGTTTCTATTCCTTTTTGAAAAATCTCTTCCTATAATTTTTACCAGTCTGTTTCTAAAACAAGCCAGCTTTAAATTGTATTGTCAAAAGGGTAAATTTCTGTACATCAATGAAGCTGTTGCATTAAGTTCAATAGCCATTCTTTTAAAATGAATAGTTTACTAGAGCTGTATCCACTTTCCAATTTTCAAAAATGTATATAGGTAAATTTCTCATTTTTATTTATGGTGCCCTGGAAAAAATAATTGCTGAGTTACAAGGCACAATAGCTATGTTTCAGATTTACAGCACATGCATATATCTTTCAGGATGCAGAACTCTTGCACAGTGTGATATGCATTGGGCATGCATCAAAAAGAATTTCCAAACTGTGTATTGGCATGTGGAAGGGAGGTCGGATTATCACTGATATCAAGATATTAATTATTCAGTTTCACTGCCATGCATTATGAATAATGTATACAGCATTTAATGGCAAAACAGCAGTTCCCATCAGCATGCAATACTCTATCAAGTATAGGGACACCACGGCATTAATAATATAATTAATTGGTCCTGGGTCCTAGTATGAAGGCTTCATCTTCATCAGGACTAGTAAGACAAACCTGGGTTTTCATATGCTTCTGCTGTTGGCCTAGCAGGTAGCACGAGATAGGATATAGCTAACAAGGCCAAGTGGATTCATTCTGTGGGGAGAGAGAACTTAGAAAAGTTTTAACAGTGATATGTGGCAAATTGAGGTAGAGAAAATGAACTTTCTTTTCTTTATCCTTTTTTTTTTTTTTTTTTTTTTTTTTTTTAGTTTTTAAATGCTCTCACATTGTACCAGTAGAAGTTTGCCAGCATTTACTTAGCATCAGAAAATCAGACAGGAATGGCTATAAGCTCAGAATCTGGGGCAATTCAGAGCTTGTTTTGAATCCTGCTCTGGAATTCAGGAAAAGTTATTTCTCTAATATTTTCTTCACTTGAATAAAATGTTGAAAATTGCACCTGAACTAATAGATTGCTATGAGGTCTAAATTAGATAACTCTTGAGAACAAAATATGGACTAGAATTATTATTTTTTTATTGTTACTGAAGGTGGACCTTCTGCATGTCTATCAGGGTACGAGAGAACACCCAAAAGAAAAAGGAACACCCAAAAGGGAAACATTTCTTAAAAATAAGGGGATAAAAAGCACAGTTTATGACTTTAAAGTAAACCCAATACAATCAATTAAGAGTGAATTCTAATTTATTAAAGGCCTATAAGGATATGATGAAATAAACTATTTTTTTCTGGCTTGACTCATTGGCACAAACATCATAAGAAAAATGGTGACAGAGAAATCTCAAGTTTCAGGCAAAGCAGTTTAAGACTCCCTCCCCAGGACACATCTCTGGGGAAATTAACAACAGGAGGGAAACATGGACTCCAGGAACTAATCAATCAAACAATAACAATAAAATATGAGTTACAATACAAGACAATCCCAGGAAGACAAATGCTGTCTTGGACGAGGGTATTCAATGCATGGCTACAATCTGGAAAAGAAGACATCTACAGACAAGAGCGATTGAAGACAACATTTCAGGTTCCATTCCTGTCTTGGCTCCTGGTGACCTTACTCCTTCAGAACAAAACCCTAACATGAGAGCCTAGACCGTCCATGCTAGGGTCTGCAAGGTTACTCATATCTGTGCATGGGAGAAGCCTGAAGCTGATGAAAACAGGTGTGAATTGAATACCTCTTGGACCTGGGCCTCACTACTTCAGCCCCAACCATAAGACTTTCCTTTTCCTGATGAACTGGCCAAAAATGGGAATGATTAAATTGGCTGAGATCGTCACAGAAGGAAAAAAAAAGAAAGAAAGAAAAGAAAAGAGAAAGAAAAAAAAATGTCTGACCGAATCCATGCTCAACCCATGTTAGCAGACCATATCTGATAACTGGAAGGCAAGTGGAGCCCACAAGTCAAAACCTCAATATCTGCAGAGGACAAGCACCATAAAAGAAACTGACCAGCAGGAAGATTTGAATCAGCGTTATTGCAATAGACAATCATTTTTAAAAAGAAAATAAAGGAAAATACTAGAAAATAAAATAAATAATTTTAAATATTATATATAAAAATACATTGGTTGAAATAAATGCAGACCACATGCAGATCATAACAGTAAGGATACAATAAAGAAAACATCAGTGGGCTGGAATATCAGGTTGAAGAACTCCTAGATGATTTCAGAGAAGGATAAAGGTAGAAAATACATAAGGAAGCCTAAGATATATAAGGCCAAACTATAAAAATTAATAGTATTTTCTATACCAGCGATAAATAACTAAGACATATCACAAAGCCCTAGTAATAAAAACAGCGCCATTTGGTTGCAGAACAGATAAATAGATAAAATTGATTAAAGGACTTAGAGACAGAACCATATGTATGTGGACATAAAATGCCATAAATATGTTACTACAAATTTTAAGGACAAGGGCATGTTGTTAAAACTGCAAAAGTCCGCTCACAATATGAAGAAAACTAAAGCTGTATGTATCTTTATGTAACACCAGGTAGCTCCTATTAGATGAGTTACCTAAATAAGAAAAATAAAACTATAAAAGCAGTAGAAGGAAATATGAAAAATATCTCCTCCCCAAGGAGAAGGGATTCTTATGCAAAACTTCTCATCAAAAAGCTCTTTAAAAAGAATTAATTGCATTACATCACAATTAACAACTTCTGCCAGTGAATAACACTACAGACAAAATTAGAGGGAGGCTAGAAGAGGGGTTTGTATATACATATCCAAAACTGGCAATGATTGGATACAACGTCCCTTGAAAGTATACACACACAAAACATCAGAACAAAACAAAACACACAAAAAACAAGAAGGTCCTGTAAATCAACATGAATAAAACAAGATGGGACCGGGGAGGGAGACAAACTATAATAGAATCTTAATCTCAGGAAACAAACTGAAAGTTGCTGGTGGGTGGGGTGGGGAGGGATAGGGTGGCTGGGTGATGGACATTGGGGAAGGTATAAGCTATGGTGAGTGCTGTGAATTGTGTAAGACTGTTGATTCACAGACCTGTACCCTGAAGCAAATAATGCAGTATATGTTAAAAAAAAAAAAAAAAAAGAAAAAGAAGAAGAAGAAGAAGAAGATGAAGAAGAATGATACGGCTATTCCAATGATCAAATGAGCAAAACGTATGAACTGTCATATACAGAAGAAAAATACTGCGGTGCTGGTAAGCATATGAAGAAATGCACAGTCAATCCAAGTCAGAAGCATGAAAATGCAAGTAACAACGAGATATGAGATAGGAGCTTATACTTCTCTGGCAAAACTTTAAAAGGCTGGTATTTGGATACAGCAACTCTTATGCTGGTGGTGGCGCTGTAGACTGTGGGTCTATTCTGGACAAGAACCTGCCAGGACACACTTGAATTACACATATATTTTGTCCTAGCAATTCTGCTCCTGGGAATCCATAATGCAGAATTTCTTACACAGGTCCAGAGGAGGCATTTATCAGGATGTTCAGTACAGTGTTCTGAGTGGTGGTAAAGAATTACAGGCAATCGAGGTGCCTATCCCCTAAAAAGCAGATGGAGAAATGTAGTAGACACACATCATCTAGCAGTAGAAGCAAGGAATAAACACACACACACATAACACAACATGGCTGGATCTTATAAACACAGCTTTGAGTTAAAACAACAACAACAATAGAATAGAACTTCTTTTTTTTTTTTTTAAGATTTTTATTTATTTATTTGACAGAGAGAGATCACAAGTAGACAGAGAGGCAGGCAGAGAGAGAGAGGAAGGGAAGCAGGCTCCCCCCGCCCCCCCGAGCAGAGAGCCCGATGCGGGACTCGATCCCAAGACCCCAAGATCATGACCTGAGCCGAAGGCAGCGGCTTAACCCACTGAGCAACCCAGGCGCCCCTAGAATAGAACTTCTAAAACCAAAACAAAACAAAACAAAAAACCCAGGAGATACAAAGCACAATATTACTTATGTAAATTTAGAAACTGCTTGCATGCATAATCAATGCATGTTTTAAAAGGACACAAACAAAGATGCCTAATAAACATATTAGAATTTTAAGGAGAAATGGAAGAAAACTGTCTAGGAAATGAAACAAGGAAGTAAGGAAGAGAGGGAGGAAGGAAGGCCAAAGGGACCAGGGAAGGAGCTCAGAGAGAGGAAGAAGCAAACCAAAGAAGAGAAGGGACTTGAGTGTCTCCACAATGGTAAGGTAC
Organism: Mustela nivalis; assembly: GCF_964662115.1. Taxonomy (NCBI): domain Eukaryota; kingdom Metazoa; phylum Chordata; class Mammalia; order Carnivora; family Mustelidae; genus Mustela; species Mustela nivalis. The sequence continues at coordinate 45,091,779 of NC_139023.1, read as the reverse complement.
CACGAGTGGTATTAGCTCAATTTTCTTAATTTGAGGTTTAAAAAAAATGAACCAATAATTTGTAGGAGAACACCCCTCCTTTCAATGAATGTTGCATGTGCACAAATGTATGTGCTATTTTGTACAAATAAACCCTAGAGTTATGCATAAGTAAACAGAGGAATGATGAAGAAAAAGATGAAATCATACATTTTCTTCCTAAAATCTCAAAGAACTTAGTTTAATTTGTATGACATTTAATAGCACATTATCTGACAAATAATACATGTAGTACATGTTTGATATGGTATCCATTAATTAAATTCTTTATGCCATAATTATTTTAAAAGAAAAAAATCAGTTTATTTGTTCTTCTGAAAAAGACAGAGTAACACTTCAGGATCCATAGCTGGGCATCTGTCACCCCATGTTTGGTGGGTAAGACTCCTCCTGGTCTCTCGGATATGGCACAAGCAACAGAACCAAAGCTAAATGGGTCTGTAGCTGAGTCCTCAGGGGTACGATTTAAAAATCGGACTGAATCTGGGATTCACTTGATTCTGCTTTGGGCTGGCTTGGGTCTGGTGGAAGGCCTCGAGTGTATATCAAATAAGGGCTAATTGTTCAAAAATCAAAATCAAAAATTGTTCAGAAATCAAAAAGGCCACAAATATTAGTGGACAGGGTCAAGCATTTAAAGGTTGTTAGAGCCCTCATCACCTCAAGAGGATTCCTGTGATAGGTCATCATAGATTTTAGTTTGACTCTGGGAAGCCCAGAGTCCTAGCTAAAAGAAATTTGATGTTTTATATCCGAAGAGTTTAACTCACCACTTCTGGCATGGCTATTGCTTTATGTTTAAGAACTGTAGCCCCAGAAGCTGCAGATTATCTAGAAAAATGACAAAATTTTACTAAAAATAACTTAAAGATATCATGGCCATCTTGGGGAACATTCCAATTAGATAAGATCACTCATTTAAGAAATTCACTTGAGAGCCTGGTTTCCCAGGTTGAATAAACAGAATGGAATGCCTACTTTAATTGGTATGCAGAAACTTCCAAAAGACTTCAAGATTCCAAAATAGCTTCATTAAAAGGCTCGTTACAAAAGGCTAATGGAAATTTAAATACACAAGAGGTACCTAAAACAAAAGATCATAGGACTAATGTGACTCCTACTGCCTGCCCCCCTATTCTTTTTCACCTGAGTGCTCAAGTTTTACTAATTCTTTGTCTGAGCTGCCTTTCCACTCCAAAGAGACTATTATTAGACAGTTACTTTTTAAAATAAAACTACCTGAGGTTACAGATGAACTTCAGATATCCTTCATCCCTTGGTCAAAAATGGAATTAAGAGTCCTAGTTAAAGAATTTCCTAAACCTAAGGCAGAACCCCAAAAAGTTTTTTGAAGAATTTAGAGCTATTATGGGGCCTATGATCCTGGGTTGCCAGATCTTTGTCAGCTTGTACACATGTTGGGAGGAGTTGGTGGAGTCCACAAATGGTTGCAGGAAGCAAGATGGCAAAACCCGGAGGATGATTTCCAAGATCCTTGGTCTTCTACATCTCAGAGACCAGAAAAAAGCTCACATAGCAGCAGTTGAACTTTTACAAGCCATTTTTAGAGTTTTCCCTGCCCACCCTGATGGTCTATTTTTCAAACATGCAAACAGACATACAAAAATGAATTCATGCCATTCTTTAAATCCCATTTGGAAATCCTTTTTCTATGGCATTCACGGTTCCATACAATAAATAAGGTCACACAGCCTGCTCCAGCTGCCTTCTTTGTAAATAGATTATCTCTTAAGATCAATGGATTGATAAAAAGGAAAATAAAAAAAAAGGAGGCTACAGTTCTGCTGGAACTCATGACTTAGCTGAGCATTTTGAAAGAACCCTGGAGCAAGATTGAAAGCAAAAATCTGCCCAAGAATGAGCTTTCCTGCTATAAAAGCTCCAAGGCCAAAGACCCAAAACAACACCTGGGCTTCCTGCACTGCACCCTCCGCAAGGGTCCATCATCAAAACACTAGTCCCTAGATACTTGACAGGAGTCTGAGGGGTTCTCACACCTTAGATGGATTCATCTTCCAGAAAACTATCACCAATAATGCCCTTAAACAACCAAGGGGAAACGAAAATGAAAATTTGACAAATTTTAGTTGATACCAGAGCTACACTTGCTACTTTAAATTTCACCCTTGTAAAGCAACATACACTTTGGAATAAAAAGAAAATTTCCATAGTGGGGGTATCTAATTAAGTTCAGGGATAATTTTTTTTAAAAATATTTATTTATTTTAGAGAGAGAATGTGTGTGTGAATGGGGGTATGGACAGAAGGAGAGGGAGAGAGAGATTCTTCAAGCAGACTCCCTATTGAGCAGGGAGCCCAACATGAAAAGTGGAAACAAAGGTGCAAATAGATTTAAATAAACCTCCTTCTAAATCACCTCCATGTCCACTAAAGCCTGAGGCCATCCAGGGCTTCATATCTGTGATGGTGGACTTCACTGCCCAGGGACCAATCTTTCCCACTCTGCAACACTCAGATCTTGCCAGTCAGGAAACTCAACAGGTAGAGACAGAGTTTTGTCCAGGTCCTGAGAGCTATTAACAGAATAGTCAGTCCTGGAGCATCTGGGTGGCTCAGTTGGTTAAGCATCTGCTTAAGCTCAGGTCATGATCTCCGTGTCCCGGGACTGACCCCTGCATTGGGGTCCCTGTTCAGCAAGAAGTCTGCTTCTCTCTCCCCCTCTTCCCCTTCCCTCTGTTCATGTTCTCGCTCTCTCAAATAAATAAATAAATTCTTAAACAGATAAACACAAAAATAGTCATTCCTATTTTTCGATTGCTCTAAACTCAAACACTCTTCTGTCACAAGTTCCGTCAAACTCAAAATGGTTCACTGGTGTAGACCTTTGTTCAACCTTTTTTTAGTATCCCTGTAGACCCCAACAGCCAATATTCATTTGCCTTTACTTGGAACAATTGACAATATACCTGGACAGTTTTGCCTCCAGGGATCATTGAGGTCCTTTCTTATTTTCCTCAAGTACTTCACTGAGATTTAAGTGCCCTCCAGATCCCTGGGAAATCAATTTTTGTACAATATGTAGATGACCTTTTGCTGTGCTCAGTTACCAAAGAGGCACCCATACAAGAGTTTGCTTATTTGCTGCAACAGTTAGCTGAAAAAAGACACAAAGTCTTCAAGAAAAAAACTGCAATTATCTCTAGACACTATTCATTACCTGGGTCATGATTGAAATACTGAAGGAACTCAGTAATCTTCAAAAGAATTAAACTAATCCAGAAATTTTCTAGACCCACAACTAAATAACAGCTTTGTAGATTTCCAGGCTTGACTGGTTATTGCAGACCATGTGTTCCTTATTTCTACCTAACTATTTATCTAACTATTCAAAATCTTTCACGATGTTTATGCACAAAAGGGATAAGTTAGCCCTGGGAATGCTCATGCAAGAACATGGTAATAAGCATAGGCTTATTGCCAATTACAGCCTACAAGTTGCTTCAGTTGCTCATGTGTATTTCAGCTGTCTTAAGGTTCTATGCCTGCAGCTGCTAAGTCAGTGAAAGCTCCAGCAGATTTGACCCTAGGAAATGATGTTTATTTACAAACTACACACTCTGTCCAAAGCCACCTTAACTCTGAATTAACTCAACATTCCTCTGCAAGTAGACTAACTTCTTTGGGGTTCTTCTGCTTTTGCCACCTAACCTACATCTTAAATGTTGTAACGTCCTTAATCCCAGTATTATCACCCTTGTCTGAGGCAGGCCAGCCCCATGACAACAAGGCAATTGCATCCCATTTTGTGACATTTCAGACTTATCTACAAGACACCCCTAAACTACTCCTAATCTAATTTTGTTTGTGGATGGGTCATATGTAGAAATGAAAAAAGGAGTTTTTAGGATGGTCGTGCTCTTACTACCCAATGTGACTCAACTGAAAGGAGAACTAACTACTCTCAAGCTAAGTTCTCCCAAAAAGCAGAGCTCCATTGTCTTAATGAGCATGCGAGGTATCAGAAGGCAAAACCATTATACTGATGGCAGGTATACCTTTCAGGTTGTCCATGATTTGGGGATGCTATGGAGACAAACAGGTGATTTCTGTTTTGTTTTGTTTTTTTTTTCCTTCCTCTGAGACCCCAGTCAAAACTGGGCAGCAAATGAATAATTTCCTTACTGCATTTCTCTTCTCTTTTGAGATTGCTGACTTTAAAATTGAGGCTTGTATGCAACGACTGAACCTCAGTATCAGCATATGGAATTCTAATATATATCTGGTAGGAATATAAACTATTACAACCCTTTGGAACAAAAGTTTTACAATTTCTTAAATATAGCCATTCTGTTTCTAAGAGTGTGGAAAGCCTATGTGTATGTAAAGACTTGCACACACGTTCATAGCCTCTTTCTTTTGATAAATGTTTAATTGTTGCTGCATACAACAAAATGGATACATTTTAAAATCGTTATGGTGAGTGAAAGAAGTTCAACAAAAGAGAGTACATATTGTAGTACAGCCACATTTATGTAAAATCCTAAAAAATACAAACTAATCTATCTTGGATAAAAGCAGATTAATTGTTACCTGGGAAAGAGGTGTTCATGGGATGGTAAATGTGCAGGGAGGACAAGAGAGAGGCATCACAAAGGGGAATGAGCAAACTTTTGTGAGTGACATGTTCATTATCCTGATTTCCATGGTGGCTTCATGGGTGCATTTGTATATCAAATCTTACGAGTTATACCTTTAAATGTGTATAATGTATTATATGTCAATTGTACCTCAATAAAGTTGCATTAGAAAAAATGCATTGGAACAATATAAAGGTACATTTGAAGAAAATCATCCAGTAGTGTCAAGAGGGATCTTTTTTTTTTTTTTTTAAAGATTTTATTTATTTATTTGACAGACAGAGATCACAAGTAGGCAGAGAGGCAGGCAGAGAGAGAAGAGGAAGCAGGCTCCCCGCTGAGCAGAGAGCCCGATGTGGGGCTCGATCCCAGGACCCTGGGATCATGACCTGAGCCGAAAGCAGAGGCTTTAACCCACTGAGCCACCCAGGCGCCCCAAGAGGGATCTTTTTTTAAGGAAACATTCCTTTTCAGATTTTTTTCTTAAATATTCATTTATTTACTTTAGAGAGAAAGAGAGAGAGCACAAGCTGGAGGCGCAGAGGGAGAGGGAAAGAGAGATTCTCAAGCAAACTCTGGTGAGCATGGAGCAGGACATGGGGCTTGATCTCATTACCTGAAACCGAGTCAGACATTTAACCCACTGTGCTTCCCAGGCCCCCAGGAGAGATCTTTATGGAATTAAAACCAAAACAACATAATTAAACCTGAGTGAAACGTCTAAAATTCAGTGTGGGCTTGTTTTGGTACCCATGCAGGTCAATGTCTCAAAAGCCTGGAGTCCCCCATTAGCTCTTTCTCTGCAGAGGTCATCAGGACATAAAGCTCGTGGCCTATACTGGTATTTTACTACCTGTATTCTCTCACTCCTAAAGTCCTGCAACCACAGGCTGTATTAGATACAAATGTATGCAATAAGGCTCATTTTCCACAAGGAAGAAATACCTTAATTTCAACCTAATTGTTTTAAAAAACAGTCTAATTTGACCTATATATCTCCTTTCTATTTGACAGAAAATTCATCTTTGGCCATGGGCGGCAGGAAAAAAAAAAAAAAGTATCCTAATAGTTGCCTGTAGTTCCTGATCATCAGAATCCACTGTTGTCTCCAAGAAGCCTACAGAATCATTTCATAGGATTCCTTTAGTCCTCTCTGCTCTGTTGAATCTCTGACTCATGTATCTTTACCAAGGCTGGGAATCATGATATTGTTCCACTTAGATTTCTTGAAACTGTCCTGGGAATTTTCTACAGATCAAATTAAGGAGCCCCACTGCTTGTACTAGCCATAGAACGATACTCCACTTTGCTTTCTCCAGTTTCCAGATTTTGTTTTTCGCCTGAAAGAAACCCTCCCTTTCTGTTCATGTTGCTTTCCAGTCTCTTTCCTCTGGGGAGCCTAGACTGATTGCTTCAGTGGATTTTGGTTTTAGGAAACAAATGCCAAATAAGGAGAGTGTCATGCAGACAACTTCTGCTTTTTCTTCCTGCCAAAAATGCCTCAGTGAAGAAAAGGCAGCTCAGAGACTGTTACCCGCAAAACAGAAGAAAGGAGAGGAAAAATTACAAGGAGAAAGATAAATTGATGTCTCTAACATTTCACAAGAACAAAAAAGTTGAATTTCCGAACTGTTTTGCTGCCATTTGCTAAAATCTCTCTAGTAGCCAATCTATTGAACAAAATCAAATGAATCCAACAGGCCTCCCAGAGCATTACATGGTTCTACATCATGATCAAGACCAGTAGAACCAGTTAGAATGGAAGTGAGAATCTACCAGGTAACAACTCTAAGGTCAGCCTGTGAGAATTCACACGAATGTGAGTCTGTGTGTGTGTATGTGTGTTTAAGGGAGGGAGACAGACAGAAACCTAAACTCTTTGTGCATGAAACAAAATTACATTAATTATTTTACATTTATTTAAATTATTTTCTCACATACTGTACTACTTAGTTTCACTTCAGTCTTTGTAAGAAAATATTTTAATTTTAGTATCTTTTTAAAAAATCAGGTTTAGGAAGTGAAATGACTTGCCAAAAAAGATGTGATTTATGTGACAGGTGGGATTTGAAAACCGGTTTCTTTCTCTCATTTAAATCTCTTAATATCCTAGTGTTATCAACAGTATTGAATTCAGATTCTGGCTTGACAATTTTGCATGTCAGATGTCTTTTTCTTTTCTATAAAATGGGGATAACCAGTTAGGGAGCCACCATACTTACATGCCTACATAATACAAAAAGATTGACAAACCAATTTGTCCTAACTTGGTCAATTCCTCTGCTCTTCCTGAAGAAATTATAAAAGTATTGCCAAACTATTTTGATGGTATATATCCTTAAAATTTTTTAAATATTTTGTCTATTAGGTATAATTCCAGACTTAATATAATGGAATAACTACATTTACATGAGACAAATTGTGAAGATCTTTCTAAAAGAAGTTATCCACATGCTGTTGTTGTTAACTATTTTACGGGTAAACTCTTGTTATGAACAATTTTTAATAAATAAGCAAGAACTATATATGCAGATGCAAAGTGATTTACACTCTAAGATGCCTAATGCAGCCGAGTAGTGTAATTGATTTCTTCCATTTCTTTCTCCAGACCTGCTTTCTACCTCCTACTCTCTCCTTTTTGCCCTGAGAAGGTGACCCATGGGAACTGCATAACCAGTACACCCAGGACCTCAGGGTTGGTTTTGTTGGGGTGGGTTTGCTGGATCCCTCTTAGAGAAGAGAGAAAGAGAGTGACCTCAAGGTCCTTATTCATCTTGCTGTCTACCACTAAGACCAACCTAGGTTGTCTGTGCCTTAAAAGACAGCCTGTCCTATAAGATTGTTCCTCTTTCAGGCATTGGATAGCTTTCCTTTTTCCTAATCCCTCAGCCTTGGTAGTGATAACTGTTCTGCCACTAAGAGTCAAGAATCTTGCTTGATCCCTTTCTTTCAGTTTTCTATACTCATCCATACCTTTGTAATTAATTTCTGTGTAAATAAATCTTCTTCAAATGACCTTAATTTGAATGTACCATCAGTTTCTTGTTTGGGCCCTGACTGATACAAATTATTATATAAACTTTCAGAAATTTTCTTACAGGTAAAAGCTTATATCCAAATATATAAACTTTTTTTCTTCACAATTACTAGCATTCTCTGCATACTTTAAAAAAATAATAATGTATCTTGCAGATTTTTTTCCATATTAGCACAATAGAGATTTACCATGTTAAAATAAAGTAGGTTTTAAATAGTATAAACTTTGGAAGCTTTCAAAAGAAACCTAAATGTTATGTATAATAGAAATGCTTATGGTCACAGAAATAGTTTCATCCACCATCTTTTTGTTTGTCTCCCACATTTTCATCATCTATTAAATGAGAACTTAACATCACCCTGGGATTGATAATTATTCAACTTTTGAAAACAAGTCATTTTTCCTTTTAATCCCTTGTGTCAATGATTTTTTCAAAGTAGGTCCTTTCATAGACAGTTCGTAAATATAGCGTATTTACTACCTCAGTAAAAAGTGTGTATCACTTGAAAGTGAAAAATATCAAGGAGCAGTATAGCTATAGGTAGGCTTCATTACTACTAGAATGAAGGTTGAAATGTATAAAATCAGCACACTGAATACCTTAAATTTATACAATGGTATATGCCAATTATATCTGAATAAAAATTTTTCCAATAAAAAATTTCAAAATATAATTTATTTATTTATTTATTTATTTTTAAAGATTTTATTTATTTATTTGACAGAGAGAAATCACAAGCAGATGGAGAGGCAGGCAGAGAGAGAGAGAGGGAAGCAGGCTCCCTGCTGAGCAGAGAGCCCGATGCGGGACTCGATCCCAGGACCCTGAGATCATGACCTGAGCCGAAGGCAGCGGCTTAACCCACTGAGCCACCCAGGCGCCCTCAAAATATAATTTAGATTGAAGCTTATGAAGCCACTGTTTATGTCACTGATAATAAGTCTTTTCCACATACTAGTTTATCTTCTGGACACACTTAGGAGCAATTGTAGAGCTTGGGAGGGAGTAAGAGCATCTTTTTGACTCTGAGATTGAGTTAGTAGGGTGTGTGTCTCCTTTGTTCAACTTTCAGGCATCTGCCACTATCATCTAACTCATTTAGCTACACCTCACTTATGTTAATCAGGTTCATGGAACTTCTGAATAAACCCTCACAGGTTTTCAGTGTCTTGACATCTTCTTCACTTCCATTGATATATTTATTATCAGAATGTTCTAATAAAATCATTGGTATGCCTTTACAACTATAAATATTCTGTTGAAGTGTTAAATAACATTAGCAAAGGAAATACAGTATCTTGAAATCTAAGAGGAATAATATAACTCTGAGCAAAAATTATACTTTCACAGAAAATAAAACCATATGGCCAAGTGAGAACCACTTTTCCTTGTTTACATCATCTTATTATTAAATATTCCGTATGCTATTGTCTGGGCGACTGGAACCACATTATGTTTAAACAGATTCAAACTATTCATTTATTCAAACTGACAAAACAGAACAATTGTTTATTTCCCAAAAAAGCATACCATTTTCTCCATGGCACTTTTTTTCTCTGTGGATTCCATCAGTTTTTGGCTAGGAAGTGTGTTCTCTCTGCCCTGGAGGAGTCTGCTTTCTTTTGGTTGGCAATTAGCCCTTTCTCAGTGTTTATTTCAGCACTAAGACTCAGGAGTCTTGTGGAACCCATCTCTAAGCTCATATAATTTCTTTTACTATTTTAAAGCTACATTAGTCTTTTAAAGCCAAAGAAGAATGGGCCTTCTCTGCGAATTTCAGTCCTGAACTATACTATTAAAAAGAACACTGTAATTTCCTACAAAATTACATTAAAACACTGATACAGTCTTCACTAAGATTAGAATTAAATATTCAATAGAAATGACAAAATCATGTTTTCAAATAAGTAATCTAACAATTGAAGACCTATACAATTACTAAAAACAATTCAAGTGATACTTAGATAAAAAAGAGCATTAGGTGATATACACATTAATTCTATCAGAGGTTCCAGTGTATTTCAATATTCACACATGTTAAGTAAAATATGTAGTTATAGTATATCTTAACTTAGACCTACATTTATGATGGTGCACTGGGAATAATGATGCTGTCCCCACCCAAATATCATCAGACCCTAATCTCTGAGAGCTGTGTTACATATCATATTCAGATATTATTAAGGTTACTGACATTGAAATTGGGAGATTATTCTGGTTTATCCAAGTGAACCTGAAGTAATCACATGGGTTCTTAAAAAGCAGGAGATGAGAGCAAAAGGGATGAGTTAGAGAGACGCAGCAGAAAGGGGAGACAGAGAGAAGATTCAAAGCACAACAAGGACCGGGCCATGATCACTGGCTTTGAACACGGAGGAAGAGACCTCCCAGGAAGTTTGAGAAAGCATCCCAGCAGATAACCAACAAAGAAACAGGGACCTAATTCCTACAACTACACGGAGCTCAATCTGCCAGCTCCATGAATTACCCCAGAAAAACACTCTCCAGAACCATCAAAAAGGAAGGCAAGTCCTGCCTACACTTTCATTTAGACCTTGTAAGATAGGGACTTTGTAAGACCAGGACAGGCAAGCCAAGTCCACTGACTACAGAACTGTGAGGTACTAAACTGATGTTGCTTAACCCACTGACTTTGTGGAGATTTGCTAAGGCAGCAGAAGAGAAGTAATACAGTAGCTGTGTTTTGCTTGTGACACTTTTGCTGGTTCAGAGCCTTCTAAATGACCTGATCAATGTTCTTTTAAATCATTTTATTTTATTGTTCTAACTGTATCTATTTTCAACAGGTAGAAGGAGGCCAAGAAGAAAGAGGTATTACTACACAATTAAGGCATTTTCCCTAACTTTGTAAAAAATGATTTGAATTATAATACCCAGGATTATGTGTGAACCATAATTCATGATAGTGAATATGGTTCATTGTGGATATGGTTCATTTTTCACATATGGTTCAGTGTTTGAACCATAATACCCAGTTTCAAAGTTTTCACAAATATATGGATGGTAACTAATTGAATGCACTAATTTGCTATGGCTACAGAGTACAACAAACTGGATGGCTTAACCAACAAAAATGCATTGCCTCACAGTTCTGGAGACTAGCAGGGCTATCTATGTTCTTTTCTGGAAGAATCTGTTTCCATTCTTTTTTCAGCTACTACAGAACATCCTCGCTCCTTACCTCCTGGCCTCCATCTTCAAAAGCCAACAATACTGCATGACCTTGTGATTAAAGTGGACCCACCAAAATAATACAGAATAATCTCTCTATTTTAGGGTCAGTTGATTAGTGAACTTAACACCTTAATTTCCCATGTGTCATGTAACCTAACGTTCCCATGTTCTGGGAATTAGGACATAGACATCTTTGTGGGGTCTTACTATACATATTTAGGCACTAAGGACTCATGGAGTAACAGTCAAGATAATTGGTTTTGAAGTACAGAAAAATGGGGCTCGTATTCTGCTTCTTTTACTCTATGACCTTGGTCATGTATTAGTATATTTTGAGCCTCAAATTTCCCAGCTGCAAAATAGAGGCAAGAGGAGCCACATTGTAGAGATCTTTGGAAATTAAATTAATGTAAAGTGTTTAGAAAAGTGTTAATACTCTAACAGTACAAAACATGATTATTATTGTAAGTGTTGAACAAGAAAGGGAGATATCACTAGACTCCTGGCTCAGAGGAAAAGAAGACAGTGACCATGATGAGGGATAAAAACAAGGACTCTCCTAACTCTTTGGAATATGAATACTCAAAGAGCAAGAGAGACAGAAAAAATGCCCCTTCATTACCAATCTTTTCATTTAGGAATGCCTACCAGGTGAGAGCCTCTAGGTTTAGTGATTTCTTTGGTGAGTTAGGTTGAAAAAAAGACCACCCCTAGTAAAAGTAAAAATTGATTTAAAGGATATTTGGTAGTGTCTAGTAAAGTTGAAAAATGCCCAATCTGTTAGTTTTCTAAGGCTACCATAACAAAGCACAAGTACTTTGAATGGCTTAAAAAACAGAAATTTATTGACTCGCAGGTCTGAAGGCTAGAACAAGAGCAAGATATTGTCGAGGTTGTTTCTTCTGGAGAATCATGAGGGAGAATATATTCCATGTCTCTTCTCTAGCTTCAGGTGATATACTGGCATTTTCAGATGTTCCTTGGCTTATAGAAGCATCATTGCTATCTCTGCCTTCATCTTTGCATGATTCTTTCCATGTGTGCATGTTTCTGTGTCCAAATTTCCCCTTTTTATAAAGACACCAGTCAGATTAGGGTCTGCCCTAATGACGTCATCTTAATTTGATTTCTCCAAATAAGGTCACATTCTGAGATACTTGGGGTGGGGAATTAAACATACAAATTTTAGAGGGACACAATTAAACCATTAATAATCAAACTCATTAACAGATTCCTTTTTCTTTTTATTTTTAAAGATTTTATTTATTTATTTGACAGACAGAGATTAAAAGGAGGCAGGGAGACAGGCAGAGAGAGGAAGGGAAGGAGGCTCCCTGCTGAGCAGAGAACCCGATGCGGGGCTCAATCCCAGGACCCTGAGATCATGACCTGAGCCAAAGGCAGAGGCTTTAACCCACTGAGCCACCCAGGTGGCCCAACAGATTCCTTTTTAAGAATGCAGTAGTTCCCCCTTTATCCACAGGGGATATATTCCAAGAGCCCCAGTGAATACTTGAAACTGCTGATAGTACCAAACCCTATATATGCTGTTTTTTTTTTTTTTTCCCATATGTGCAAAGCTATGATAAAGTATAATCTATAAATTAGGTGCAGTAAGATGAAAGTTACTAAAGTATACAATAAAACAACTATAACAATATAATAAAAGCTATGTGAATATGGTCTTTTTCTTTCTCTTTCTCTCTAAATATTTTAGTGTAATGTACTCACCCTTCCCGTGAGAATGTGAAATGATAAAATGCCTACTTATGAGATGAAGTGAGGTGAATGATGTAGGCATTAGTGACATGGCATTAACTTACAATTGACCTTCTGACAGTATGTCCGAGGGGAAATCATCTCTTTCTGGACTGTGGTTGACCACAGGCAACTGAAAGCATGGAAAGCAAAGTCATAGATAAGATGTAGATAAATAATAGATAATTGTAACAGAACATAAGCATAATGATTTCCATTGCTACATTGCTACTATGGTTTTCATGGTAAACTACTGAGGGAAATGTCTGTTATGCTCATGGATAATTTTTTTAATTTTAATTTTTAATTAATCAATTTATTTATTTATTTTGAGAGAGACAGAGAGAGAGTGCAAGAACACGTGCACATTAGAAAGGGTGAGGAGAGGCAGAGGGAGAGGAAAAGAATCTTAAGTGGACACTGTCTACACTGAACGTGGAGTCCACTGTAGGGCTCCATCTCACCACTCCGAGAATGTGGCTTGAGGCAAGATCAAGAGTCAGACACTCAACTGTATGAGTCACCCAGGCACCCCGATGATTACTTTTAAGTTTATATGTACCATATACTATCATGCAACATTCAAAATTCTCAAATTTATACATTTTAATGTGTCTCATTTACCAAAACACAGTGTAAGTGGAAAGAGCCAGTTACAGTAGGAGCATTTAAATGCAATTTTTAAAAGTATACAAAGAAGTGACATGTATTACTTATGTAAACATAACCACATTTTAAAATTTGAAGAAACAAAAAAAGGAATAAATCCATGAAAACCAGTATGTATCCAGATAGACGGGAGGTGAACTGATGACAGAAAACACAAACAAACCTGTTTTACCTATAATGCTTTATTTCTTTGTTTTAAAAGGTCTGAACCACTAAAAAATTATATTGGTAATTCTAATATAATCATTTGGTATCTTTGTCGTTATATTATTTATTTACTTTTCTGAATTTTTTAACCTAAGAAAATTTTATAGAAGGAGAAAAAATTGCAACAACAACTCCAAACTTGGAATTATTACTTTAATGTTTCTCAATTGGCATGGTACCCATGGATAAGCCACAGCAAATGAGCAGGCTCTTAATACCCTCATTTCTATCTTAAAGCTACCAGATGTTTGTGAAAACACTAGGTAGGCACGTTTGCATTTTATTTTGCATAAATATACATACAGATTTGCTTAATCTGCATACTACTTCTGGTTTTACATGGAGCATATAAGGAAAAATAAAATGCTACAACTTTTGCAACAGAATTAAAAGTACACCTTCCAAATCCAAAATTATAACAATTTTAGAAGAATCCCATCGCAAGTGTTGCAATGTATGTCTCCTGATAACAGAACTGGGGGAAGACAATGAAGGGATTATCTGGGGGAAGTTAGGAGGAAGGGTGATGTAGTGACTGAGCTACAGTTAGTACACCCATCTAACTGGGTGCTAAACCTGTCAGTGTTCTCATCTATTAAAAAAAAAAGGCTAATAAAGATATATACATCTTAAAGTTATAGACAATCCTCTAGAGATGGTTTATGTTAGGAACCTGGCACACAGTAACTTGGAAAAAAAAGGGAAAAAAATGTTGAAGTATGTATTTTTCTGACATACCAGTGTATCATTTTCTGGACTGTGGGATGGAGTTGCCTAACAAATACCTTGAGGACTGTCAAATAAAAAACAGATTTGAATGTAGATAAGAAGTTATTTAACTCAGATAGATTATTGCACAATGAGGAAAGTGACTCATAATAGGGAGGACTTTGCTAGGGAGATTCTATGCTTATCTTAAAGGTTAAACAGAAGAGACTTGTGTTTGTGTAAGGAGTAAAGTAGGCTAAAAAGGGATGTGTGGGAAGAAGGATGAACAGATGGTATGATCTCATAGTTGATCTAGTAATGTTTTTCCCTGAGGGCAGTCAGTTTTCAGGAGTGCCCATCTAAGAGGGGTTGTTCTTAATTCCAATACTTTCTTAAGTTCAAGGACAAGTCAAGATCCAAAGACCTGTGGGGAAGAAAGAAGACTGACTAAAATTTGGCCAAGTTAGAAGATATTTTGTCCAGATTGCTCAGGTCAGATAACAAGAGTTAAACCATCAAAATAACTTACAGTAGAAGCTGATTAACACAAATATGGGTGTAACTAATTATAATTTGGAAAATGCTTTTCTTTTAGAAAATAATTTTATATGCATTTTGCTAAAAAGCAAACACAAGTTAATTAACATAGATTTGGTCATAAGCAAATAACACTAGCTTTATTAAAGAAAATTTATAAAGAAAATTAAAGAAAGTAATTTTTTTCTTAAATGTTTGCTCCAAAATTACTGGCTTAACATTTATTATAGTGATTTTAGTGGAGACTTGCTAAAGATACACTGGGATTATTTAATTTCACTTCATGCCACTTAAAATTTTGCCCTCTTTCTATCTCAGATGTTTGTGTCTGATTGTTAGGTTTATCATTGTCATGTTTTATCTTTTTAAATGTTAGCATATCATCCCTTTGCCAATATAGGGATAGAAGGAGAAAGAAAGCTGCTTTTGGAAAACATAAGCCTTCATTTAAACAGGAAGAAACTTAGTTAAGAAAGTAGTGAATAGAATAGTTATAGAAGCATAACTAAGGTAAATGGAGCTACACAAATTTGTTTGGGGATATTTTTCTTTCTCTCTCAGGCATGAACTCAAAATATTTAACTCACTGTATCTTATTTTGCTTTTAAATTTTATTTTAAAACTAAAAATATTTTAAATATCAATGGAAATAATCACTAATGTATGAACCAAGGAGTTATTGAATTTTATAAAATATGTAAATAAACTCCATGCAAATGAAATTTCCCAGTATAAACAAAATAGGGGACAATCATTCATTCTCCTATTACAAAACAGCTCTATGAAGTTAGAAAAAACTAAACAGGAAAATACAAAAAAGAATTAAAAGTACTAGAAATATATATACATAGATATATAATATGTATACACATATATATGTATATACACACACGTAATCTGAAAGTTCCTTTTAGAAAAAAATCATAAAGTTATTTTATAGATTTTTATTAAATATAAACTGGATTCACACTGTCTCCTTTTCCTATTTTAAGATTCTGAAATTCAAGCTCTGTATTATTCATGTCTTCTCTATCTTCATTATTAGCTCAGAATAGACCTATGTGATTATATAATTTTTAACAAGCTATTTACCCTTAAAGTCTTGTTGTAAAAAACTATTATACCACATTTGAATCTCAAACTTGGGATTGCTAATGGTTTACACTGAAAGAAGTCTGAAGCATGGTCCTCCCTTTCTCTATTTGAATGATCTTTCTTTCATTAATAACTTGGATTTTTTCATTTGTCAGTTAGTTTCTTTGTTTAAAAAAAAAAAAGAAATAATAGCAATAACAGAGCAAAAGCAATGAAACTAAGAAAAAACTCCAGCATCTATATTCAGGTTACTTGACACACATATTCCTTATCATTCCCTTTTTTAATGTAGAAACCTCTATAGCTCTAGGTCTCTTTGAATAAGCAAAACAGAACTGAAAGTGAGCTTAGAGGTTTTCTCCTAAGTGAGAAGTGTATATAAGTATGATAGGCAATGAGGCCTTTGAAGCTCTTGATGACACTCTATAAATAATCTGGCTGAATTAAAAGTATCTTGAATAAGTAGTAAAACGCTCAATGTGGAAACAGCCACCTTGAGAGTCCTAGACAAATCTCTCAAAGTCTCTCTACCTCAGAGTGCCTAGGCAAGCTTCAGAGACTGGCAAATGCCTTATAGATTTGTTTCTAAAAGATCTGTACATGGGAAGATTAGCTTAATGCAGGAAGTGGAAAGTGGGTCATATTCATTTTTTCATGGTAGTTCAACACCTTCTGTATGTCAGACACTAATAGGTGCTTTATATCCTAACTAGTTCAGTCTATTTAAATGCGAGAGACAACTATACCAAAAGAAACCTCCAGTTTCTGTGAAATTATGTAATACAATACTAGTAATAAATATATAATACAATATGAATACAAGCAGAGTACTAAGGAAACACAAGACGAGGATCCAACATGCCCTTAAGAATCAGGGATTATTTCCTGGCTGGGATGGTGCTTTAGGGAAAGCGTAGAACAATACAGGTGGGTAGACTTTCAGTTACTAGAAGTAACTTCCTTTGTCATTTTCTTAATTATTTCTATGGCTACCATTATATGATAAATATGGCATTTGTAATTTTATTATGCTTAAATCCAGCTATTGAGGACTGACCCTAAAGTCCCAAATCCGAAAATACCAAATTCTCCTAGAATTGACTGAAAACCCAATGAAGCTAGTTTAAATAATAAGGGGAAGTAATTTCAGAGTATCATACATACTTTAGAGTTTTTAATTTTTGCAATCCTTTGTTTAGCTCTATGCTTTGACTCTGTTTTGCTTTATCTTCTGATACTGCCTTTTTTTTCCTTTTCTTTTTCTTTTCTTTTCTTTTCTTTTTTTTTTTTTTTTTTGAATATGAAACTTTCAGAATCAGGTGGTTTTTCCTGAGGCAGTGAAATAACTTGCACTGCTCTAGTCCACACATTTGTAAGGCAAACCATTCAGAAGAAAAATTACCTCACTCCAAACATCAACTACGAATCCTGGACAACAAAGTGAATGTTCTAAGTTGGACCAATCCCTTTTGATGGAGAAATGCACAGAGAGATTACATTAATTTTAGGCTAGTACCATCCGTGAAATAATCACATGGCTCTAGAGCAGGACCTGGAGTGAGATGCATTCTGAGTGTATGGGAGGGAGAGTGGTGTCTTTCCCATGGAAGAACCTAGACAACTGCCCAACATCTGCACTGAAACTTCTCTTTACTCTTCTCTACTAATTTTATATTCAATACCTATCAAACTATATTTTCTAAGTTTGGTATGTGGAAACTAATATGCTAATTTGGTATATGTGAACTAGAAGGCTTTGAAAGATCTCCAGGTGTATCACTTAGAAACATCTATGGACTTCAATTCTTAGGTGTTTTGTGTTTTTCATCACCACTAAGCAATTCTCCAATTCTCAGCAGACACTGACTGGGTGTCCTATAATCTTACTCAATTCTGATACTATCTGCCTACAGACATGAGCTCCCACAATTTGAAGACATGGTCCAACAAGATTGCCACCCCCCACCACATTTCAGCACCAATCACACACCCAGATTGTCACATATGCTTCTCAGCAACTGGTTATATATAAACGAGAGGTTCCCATGACCTCCTCCTTGGGTGTGCTTAATGTGTTTGAGCAGCTCACAAAACTCAAGAGCAACACTTACTTACATTTAACAACTTTCTGTAAAGGGTATTATAAAGAATAGTCAGAGGAAGAGGTACATAGGATGAGGTCCAGAAGCCACAGAACTGAGGTGCCACCTTCCCAGCAGGTGGACACATCAGTCTAAAAGGGCATCAAGTCTCCTTGTTCAGAGTTTTTATAAAGCTTAATCTGTAGCCCAACTCCTCCTCTTCCCAGAGTCAGGGGGGAGCTGAACGTTCTAACCATCTAATCATTTGGTCTTTTTGGTCACCAGCCCCATCCTGAAGCCACCTAGAGATTCTACCCTGCGACACCTTGTTACCATAAACTCAGATGTACCCAAAAGTGACTCCTTATGAATAACAGACACTCCTGATCTCTCAGGAAATTTGAAGGGTTTTAGGAGTTCTGTACCAGGAACAGGAGACAAAGACCTAACATTATTTATAATACCAAAATATGAATATTTAATTTTAGGCAATTAGCTTCTAATATGAAGGTATACATTCCAACACTGACACCTTCATTAGGCTTTCGAAGGCTGGCACAAACTTAGCAACTTAACACATTTTTTTTTTTTTCAATTTAACTTTGTGTCTGTAGTTGTAAGTAGGACATGTGTCTAAATAGGCTAAACTAAATGTGTCAGCAGAACTACTATGCTCCTTCTGAGGGCTCTAAGGAAGAATCTATTTTCTGCTCAATTGGACTGTTAGCAGAATTATTTCCTTGTAGTTGTAGGACTGAGGTCCCCAGTTTCTTCCTGATTGTAACCTGAGACATGTTCCCAACTTCTAGAGCCCACCACATTCCTTGGCTCATGCCCTTTTCCTCCATTTTCAAAGCAGTAATGATCAGATCTACCTCTCTTCAAATCTTTCTGATCAGGAATAATATGATCTAATGTGACTAAATAGGGCTTACCCAAATAAACCAGAATAATCCCCCCATCTAAAAGTTCCTGAATTGTATTATATCTGCAAAGTCTCTTTTGCTATATTTAAAGATTTGGAAAATTAGGACATGGATATTTTTGGGGATCATTATGTTGCTTACCATAAAACACACTAATCTCCCATCATTTATTTCCAGAGTGATCCCCTTAAAATTATTATAGTTACTGTATTGTTTTCCAAATAAACAGAATGAATGGAAAGCATGTGTCATGTTTGGTAGAGTGTCTTATCTTCCTTGTCTTGCTAGTCTGACCATGTGACTGAGCATGGAGACTTTAGGTCGTGTGGTATCTATTTGACCTCCAAGGGGCAAGAGTCTGAGACTGGTCATGTGGTCAGTCAACTATGCTTATTTGGTGGAGCCCCAATAAATATCTGGACATCAAAGCTTAGGTGAGCTTTCATGATTGACAATACTCTGTATATAATCACGCGTCCTTAATGAAAAAATAACACTCTCCATAGTTCCACAGAGAGAAAACAACTGAAAGTTCCATAACTGGCACTTTCCTAGACTCGACTGTATTTGTTCTTCCCTTGATGGATAAGGTATCCTCTGGCTATAATAAACCATAACCATGAGTATCATACTTTTTAGTAAGGTTTATGAGTCATTCTAGAAAATTAATGAAACTTAGGGTTGTGTTAGTAACCCCCCTAATGACTTGTAGTTGATGTCAGAAGTAAGAGCAATTTTTTGGACTTCCTCTAATTTTTCAGCTTTCCACTGATAATTTGTATATTTCTTAATCTGGTATTTTACCATCTGGTTTCTCTATCTAACCCCAATCTGGTTTCTAAGCTTTTCCCAGATATGTACCTTCTACTTGGGCAAAATGCTTCAGTGATGCCAACTCCTCCCTGCTGTGTATATGATTACAGTAATGTCCCATACTGTTCATACCTTTTTTTTTTTTTTTTTTAAGTCCACATCTTCTTGTAGTGATTAGGGTTTACCCTCTTATTTGCTAATGGACAACAGATATGATATAAGGAGAGCCTTAACAAGTGCTAACTGATCAAGATTTTCTTCTGCTGCTCTTAAAACCCTTGTGTTTCCACGTAAACAGCCTGCTGGATGATGAGAGGCATGTGGTGACCCAGTTGCCCCCGTGACCCCAGCTGACAGCCTTTCAACCAGCAGACCTGTTAATGAGGGCATACAAGATTATACAGTAGTCAGCTGATCTGCTAGATTAATACAGGTACATGGCAAGCCCAGCTGACATAATTACTCAAAGCTCAAGAAGGGATCAGAATTTATTAGTACTGATACATGAAAAAAGGACTTATAAGGGAAGAAGAGTATAAGGGGGGATAGTCCATTTTGGGGTCATGTTATCTGCATATTATGCAAGGAATGGAAGAAGAAGTAGCTTATCTCAGACCCACTGAATGAACGGAACTTGTATTGACTAGAAAATATATGGCTCCTTGAATAAAAAGAGTACTGGATAAATGAGTTACTTATCCATTATAGTTGTTCGCACTTTCAGCACGAGCTTTGTAATTCATAAGGTACACTATACTGAAACATTATCTCAAGGCAGACATATTAAGAAAATAGATTGTTTAAAGAGGTCCAGTGATATTCCAACTAGATGCACACTCTAATCTGTCATTTCTTTTTTCTGACTCCTCTAAATATGGGACATAGTTATAACCCTTTAGAGAACAATAGTAGAGTAGTGGTTTCTTGCCACTATTTTCTTGGACTATTTCTTGGACTATTACACGAGAAATAGTAAGGTAGATATAATACATTAATATGTACATGGGTTTTATCTACTGCCCTCTGCAAAATATTTAAAGTTTATGCTTAAAATTATAACACAAAAGTTTCTAAAACTGAATATTCGACAACTGCATGAGATCAAAGCCTTCCAAAATCCATATGTTGAATCCTTACACCCAAGATGACTATATTTGGAGATAGTACCTTTAAAGAGGTAATTAAAATTAGAGTAGATCGTAAGAGTTGACACCTAATCAAACAGGACTGGTATCCTGAAAGGAAGAGGAACTATAGATCTCTCTCCCTCATCCCACATATACACAGCAACAAGACAACCAACTTCAATGTAAGAAGAGAGGACTCACCAAACACCAACTCTGCTGCTACCTTGATCTTAGATTTCCAGCCTCCAGAACCGTGTGGAAGTTAATTTCTGTTGTTGAAGCCACAGCCTGAGCAGACTAATAACACTCCCTGTTGGTTAAAATGGGTCTTTATAATTTCTGCATCACGGGTTCATGTTTGTTACTCATCCTGTTTTACTTCATTGTTGTTAGGAACTGTATGATGCTTGTCTTCCTAGAACTTTAATTAGAGATTGTAAATCATTTTAATTAGACCTTTTAATGAAATATTGAATAATGGAAATTTCATTATCGGCACATCTTTTAAAACGATAATTAAGGATTCAGTAATCTTTCAATAATATTTATGCTTGTTTTATGTGCTTAAAATAAACTAAATAATAAGCATTATTTTTTAAATTCCATGTACATTCTGAATATTTGGGTTTAGACTCGGGAACTGAATATTTGGGTTTAGACTTAGAAAACTGGAGGGCAAATTGCAATGAAGGCAAATTTCTATGTAAGTTTCATTAGGTCTGCATGGTTTTGCTTTGCATGCCCTTATAAATTAATATTATTGCATAGGTGAAAGAGCAATCGGACCTTGCAAACTATGGACTTGGGGTGATTATGATGTATCAATATAGTTTATCAATTATAAGAAAGGGATCACGGGGGGCCTGGGTGGTGCAGTGGGTTAAAGCCTCTGCCTTCGGCTCAGGTCATGTTCTCAGGGTCCTGGGATCGAGCCCAGCATCAGGCTCTCTGCTCAGCAAGGTGCCTGTTTCCTCCCTCTCTCTGTCTGCCTCTCTGCCTACTTGTGATCTCTGTCTGTCAAATAAATAAAATCTTAAAAAAAATATATATATATATATATATATAATAAAGGTATCACTTTGGTGAGGAGTGGGCTATGCATGAATGGAGGCAGGGGGATGTGGGAAATCTCTGTACCTTCCTTTCAATTATTTTACTGTGAATCTAAAACTGCTCTAAAAAGTAAAGTTTTATATATATATATAATTACAACCTAATTTTTTAATTCAAAATTCCACAAAAAGCAACTGACAGTTTTATAGCAATGATAGTATATGTTGATGATGTCAAATTTTCATAAATCAAAATTAAAAACATCATAAGCCATGGGGGGGAATGGATGCTATAGTTATTACCATACAAAAGAGTGGATAAGCTATTATTCCTAAAGATGTTTTGTTATTTTGTTCATTCAAAAACGTGTTAGGCACCAATGAAATGGAATCTTCTGTTTCAAAAATGTAAATTTCTGAAGTACCTGAGAAGATCTTAGTGGGAAAAATGATGAAATAAGTTAAAAAATAATTTCCTGCTCAGAATGATTAGAAATTAATTATGAATTAATGAGAATGGTTCATAATTTGAATGAAGGGCATGGAAATATCTGGAGACAAAGAAATAGTTTATTCATGACTCAGTGTAGTAAACAGGCCTCTATGAGGAGAAGAAATCTCCAAGCTGGTCAGTATGTCAGGACAACAAATGAAATATGGGAAATTTATAATTAAAGAGACTTTCTGGGATGCTGGGGTGGCTCAGTTGGTTAAACCGCTGCCTTTAGCTCATGCTATGATCCCAGTGTCCTGGGATCGAGTCCCACATCTGGCTCCTTGTTCCGCAGGGAACCTGCTTCTCTCTCCGCCTTGCCTGCCACTTTTCCTGTTTGTGCGTGCTCTCTATCTCTCACAAATAAATAAATAAAATTCAAAAAAAAAAAAAAAAAGGAGAGAGAGAGACAGAGAGACTCTTTCTTTTCAGAGGAAAGAAACCAATAGGCAGCAAAGTTATATATACTGACAGAAAAAGTAAAATTCTGCCTATGTTTTTGGCTGATTAGGTAATAGGAATTATGTGGAAATCTGATATAAAATGACACAACAATTTTCAACCCAAGGTTGTGTTAACATTCTTGATAAAAGGAAGACTTACTCTATTGGGAGCCAATGTTCCCTATGTAGAGTAAATTTTTCTCTTCACTTTTGTAGCATCCTGTGTATAAATTCTTACAGCTTCTACCACATTGCATTGACATAATCTTTTTAAATGCCTATCCTCTGCTTAAGGTCAAATTCACCAAACACCGATGAGTAGGCTTTATTTCATTGTCTCTCCAGTACTGGGCACATGATCTAACATCTAACATGTGCTCTGTCAGTGTATACAGATGTAAACTATAAATTCATCCCATGATTAACTAAAGGACTATTTCCCCCCAGTGGAAATGATACAGAGAAATGTTACCTTCATAGGATTTTGAAGATACTAGAGTTAAATAATGTAAGCATCTAAAATCCAAATAATGTTAGAGAAAAGTAGTCAATCTACCCTTTCTTTTAAAATATTTTAAAAATATTTTCTAGTCATGCTATTTTATAGTTTTATATTACTATTTTTTAAATCATTTTTTTTTAGGGGTGCCTGGTGGCTCAGTGGGCTAAGCTGCTGCCTTCGGCTCAGGTCATGATCTCAGGTTCCTGGGATCGAGTCCCGCATCGGGCTCTCTGCTCAGCAGGGAGCCTGCTTCCTTCTCTCTCTCTTGCCTGCCTCTCAGTGTCCTTGTAATTTCTCTCTGTCAAATAAATAAATAAAATCTTTAAAAAAAATAAAAATAAATCATTTTTTTAAAATTTTAAAATTCTGAATGAACTTCTGCATTAACAATTGATTTAATTGTTAACTTTTTATGTATGCTTGCCTGCAAACAAGCATAAATCTCTACTTGCATTCTCAGCTTTTGGCACTTACTATCCTGTTGTTAATATGTTGAATGAATCATCAATGAGCTGAAGTACTTAAATGTCAGGATCAAGTACTTCGATGGCATTAATTAAAATTTTAAAAAATCTCAGATCATGTAATTTGTTTTGCTTCTAATTTGTTCTGAGATGCAAACAAATCCACTTAATTTTCATAATCTAAATTATAAGTGAATGGAAAACTACATAATATGACTATATCTAAAAATTTAGAAGACATTTATTGATATGTAAAATTAAATACACTGTAAGTAGAGAAATGGCTGCTACTATTATGAAATGGAATATGCTATAAAATGATTTAAAATGTTTTTATTGCTGTTGAAGATCTTTAAATGACATTCAAGGTAGTTGAATATATTTTATTACTAAGATAATACTTTTATAGTTCTGCTTTGGACTAAAGAGAAATTGTTGGATGAGTCAGATGTACACTGGCTGGATTCTTATTTTTAGGAAAGGTTGCAATACATATACACTGCTGACATATGTTAAAGACCTTTTAATTTGAATATTTTATTTTGCATTGTGGAATTCCTCTTCCTGTACAGAAAAATCAATCTATTTTTAGGGAAAGGGACTGGTTTCTACTAATCAATTCTCAGTATATTACTTCTGGGAGCATGGCACATAGATGGATTTGTTGGGTTTGAAAAACAAACCAGCAGATGACATACTTAAAAGAGGATGTAAATGTATATTCCTTTATCGCTCATCCAATAAGTAAGTTTCTTAGTATACCAGGCAAAGTCCATCCAGGTTCTGTTAAAAAAGATAAAATATATTAAAATAGAAAGATAAAAAGAAGCAAAATGAAAAACTCACTACATTTTAATCCAAACCTCTTCAATTTATAAAATGTCCTTGTTTTTCATAGAAAGGTGAAATCTGTTTTCCCTTTTCATTTCTTTTTATTCATTAAATATTCATTTGTTTGCTTGTATAACTTTACTTTCTTTATTGTGAATTACTTTAAATATGTATTTTAAAAATTCCTAACAAATATTTAAATATATAAAAATTCATAATACACAGCAAGCCCTCTATATTATTATTTCAGAATATTATATATATAATACATATACATATATATGTGTGTGTGTATTAATTGAAACAAAACCTACAAATATAGGAAGAAAAGGCCAGTGGGACACCCTTCATCATACTATTACCTCTCTCCCTTTCTCCCCAGAATTAACCATATCCTACATTGGTTATTATTTAATAGGCCAAAACTTATTAATGTAAACAATATTTGCTGAGTGCCCATTATACACCAAAGATTCCCAAAGACACTAAATGGAAAGCAGAGTACAGCATTTACAAAATTTACAAATAGCACATATTTATGCCTCCATACAAATATATAGTATTGTCTTCATGTTTTTGAAATATTTTAAATGATGACAGAAACACACACACACACATATTATATTTTCAGTAACTTACAAAATTTTTACTAAATATAAAGTTTTTGAGAAAATCCATATTAAAACATTTACCTTTTGTTAACTAATGTCATGGGTTATACTGAATTCCCATGTATACCTTACTGAAAGAAGATGCTATATGTATCCACATATTCTATATTTCTGCTTTTCTGTTGATAATTTGTTTCTTTTGTTATGAAAATGATGTTTGTTGCCATGAGCATTCTTAAACACCTCTTACAAACTCATAAACTTTAGTTTTGTTAGGCTAGATATCTAGGAGAAAAAGTACTGGCTCAAGGGAGATACACATCTTCTATATTAGATGATATAGATAAAGTGCTCATCAAAGTGTTTATACCAATTTACTCTCCAAATAACAGTGAGGGGTTTTGCTCCAACATATCTTTGGCATCAATTATTAATGCCAGTTTTTCCCTTTTTAAATTTTGACCTATAAAATACTGTCTCAATGTGATTTTGAATTGTGTTTTCTGAATTATAAGTGATATGAGAATTTTTAATATGTTTGTTATATTATCTATGATCAGCTACTCCTCTTGCCTATTTTGATAATTATTTTTTTTAATTATTTGTGTTGTTAGTATCTTGCTAACATAAGAACATAAATATATTGTCTAAGATTTTTAAGAGATTAAAATATCAGTAGTTTTGAAACTTTGTTGTTGAAATAAATAGCAACTGGAGGTTTACAGGTATGGGAAACTAACAAGTACAGGAAAAGAGTGAATCTGGTTATATATATTTGCCTATGTATATATTTTGTTAGTGGTAGAGAACAGACATAATAGCATGGGGGAATTCGTTTACTAGTCAGTTTTAACACATGTCTAAGCCTCAATTCTAGAACTATTGTTTATATTTCTCTTTTTCCACTTGTAATTTTTGTTACTTTGTTATATTTTACATTTTACAGTCTTAAGCATTTCCTAAAACTACAGTGAAGAGGAAAACTAATAAATTAAACAATCATGTATGTATGTATTATACATACACTCATATCTGTATTTCCCATCCACCCCTTTTTTACTTGCCTTCAAAGGGACCATGTTGTTGCGGAAAGCCATACTACCCAGGAATATATATGGACCAGATAGGTTATATTAATCCAGTTTTATTATTATCTTGCTATTTTATTAATCTCATCCTGGGATGGGTATCATAATAGTGATGAGGGTCTCTTAGCTGCTAATTAGCAAGGGACAGCTTAAATTATATCTAAAATAGGCTGATTTCTGGCTCTGTTGAGAATAATGACTTTCTGAAATTTTTTTTTTTTAATTTCATAGCATACTTGTTATAACATTTCAAAAATGTTTTTCCTGGTTTTGAAATTAAATCCTTTACTAGCATGATTATATTTTAAATGATCTTTCAGCTTCTAAACTTATTCTTTACAAATCTATATTGTGATTAAATACCCAGGCAAAAGGTGTGAGAACAAAACCGTTAATTGTGTACGGATATTGGCGGTTTCTTAATTATACAACTGGTGAAACCAGAGGAACGGTTTGATGTTTTCTTTTCTTTTGTAGAGAAATTTTGAGAATCACAACCAGTAACTGTCTTTGCAAAACAAAGAACTGATTACATGTTTAGTCAATAAATAAAGAATGGCTGGTTACACATTATGTTTTGTTCATTTATTTTCCCACCTGCATTTACAAGGTTTCTTTTGAAACAGCAGTCAAATGAGATAGTCTCCGGATAGAGAATAGAGAAAACAGTGTTTTCTTGTTTTCATAATGGCCCAGCACTGCAGAGTACCAGGTACAAGCAGGCTCTAATTGCAAGGAGGTGAGGGCACAAAGAACATGTTTCCTATGGTGAAGGTTATGATCTACTTTAGGAAGGATTTAACATGAGAAGGGCTGCCCTGTATGTGGGCCCGGGGCGGGGGACAGACAGCAAAAGGAGGCAGAGGAAGTCTGCTAGGAAAATGTGCCAGAGAAAAGTAAGAAGTCAATGATCTTTATATTTGTTCCTTTCTCAAGGATTGTATCTATTACCACCTTACTTGCATTTCTGCTAAATTTTCTGGGGCATTCATGCAAGGAAATCAGGTATACCAAAGCACATGGACCTAATCCAGAAACGTGCCTACCCTAAGAACAGGACCTCACACCAGCTCCCACACTCGCTAGACACCAGAAAGAAGTTCAGTCGGCTCTCCTCGCTTCGCCTGGGCTCGGGTATCAGAGTATTCGCATCTGGGAAGAAAGCCTCCCAAATGAGCCCAGAATGAGCCCAGAATGGCTCATTTGCCGCAAAGTGAACAGTGCTGGAGTATTAGGTTGGAATATCTCCCGGTTTTCTGCTAATGACTGAGTTGTTGTCCCTCTCGGCTCTCCACAGCCGTGGTCATTTGAAGGTGGATTAAGAAGCCAAAGGTCACTTTATCAAACTGATGTGAGTCCCACCACGAGTCTGTGGTTTCTAGGTGGAATAATGAAGCTCAGTATTGCAGGTCCTGAGAAAGACCTGGGAAACGAGGTCCCTGTGCCCGCCTGCCAGGGAGCCAGTCGCTTACTTTTTTCTGGTTTGGAGGACGGTGACAAACAAACAAACAACAGAAACTAAACTAAACTAAACTAAACAACAACAACAACAATAAAAACCAAAGTCCTCACAGCAACAAAACCAAACATGAACCTAGTTAAGCAGACTAAGCAGGCACACACATACGCATCTACCGACCTGTTTCCTTTTCTGTTTATTATGACTTATCTTCAGGAAATATTTTTCAAGGTGATTCAAAGCTGAGGAAAGAAAAGTGCACACACGTCCCCAAACTAATGGAACATGGTCAGCATCTTCGCAGAATATTTTCAGCATTCTTATCATAAAAAAGAGAGAAAATAACAATCTGAATCTTTTGTTGCCATTTTTTTTAAAGATTTTATTTATTTATTTGACAGAGAGAAATCACAAGTAGACGGAGATGCAGGCAGAGAGAGAGAGAGAGGGAAGCAGGCTCCCTGCTGAGCAGAGAGCCCGATGCGGGACTCGATCCCAGGACCCTGAGATCATGACCTGAGCCGAAGGCAGTGGCTTAACCCACGGAGCCACCCAGGCGCCCACCGTTTCTTTTTTTTTTTTAATTTTGTTTTGTTTTCTTTTCTTTTCTTGCCTCTTTCCCCTTTGGAGAGTAGACTTGTACCTTTTGTGCTATAAATTCTATAAGGAGAATCCTACATATTTGTTCCAGTGTAATATAAAAATTTGATAGTGTTTCATTAGATTTTTATATTTGCATATACACACATACACATATATACACATATGTGTATATGTGTGTAACCACTAACTCTACACTGAATAAATATAATGGTATATCTATAAAATTAAAGGTTTGGGTTTGCACTGGATTAGTTCATATAGATAGTATATTGAAAATTGATTTTCTGGAGTAAATACCATTGTACCATAGAGGCTTGTGAAACTGGATTCTGAGATTTCAAATAGAGGCATTTTTCTACATTTCTGTAAGAACCAAAGATTTTCATTGTGATTCGAATGAGAATGACAAAGGTAACTTAGGGTTTCCTTCTTTGATTTTTGTAGGGAGTTTTCATTACCACTGCTTTAAAGATCCCCCTTTCTATAAATCTGACAATAGATTATTCACCTTAAATCTAGGAAGCCTAACCATTTGGAGATTGAAACTCCTGCATCTGTCTGTCTTGGAATCACTGTGAGAGGAGTCAAAAGGCCAGACACTATCTCATTGGGAAAGAAAAATTATCATGTCTGAGTACCAGGGATAATGATTCTAAACATGGACAGGTCTAATTCATTCATCACTTCAGTGATGGCCAAGTGACATGTGCTGGGCAGGTTCTGCCTCTACAGCTGGGATGTCAGCTCTTTGGAAAAACATGGCAATGTGCATCTGTTGAAGATAAATGATGCAAACTTTTGGGGGAATGAATGGATTTTCAGAGAGGAACATTTCAGAAAACTTTGGGGTTATATTACTTTCTTTTTTCTTAATTTTTTAATTCTCTTAGTCCAACAAAAGCCACTCACACCCCACCCACCACCCTCAGTCATAGCTATTCTTGATATTAATTTTTATATATTTTTATTTAAAATATTACTGCAAAGATCATATTTTATCTCCTTTGGCAATTGCATTTGCATTTTTTGTAGAGGGCTATTGGAAACAAATGGGAAAAAAACGGATTTAAACAAAGATTTACGAATATATATAATAAAAAGAAGTGAATCTCAGAAATGTAAAATAAGTTATGTAATATCTCTTATTTGCAGCCTCCCACTAAAGGAATAGATTAAATGCTAATGACAGATCCAACAAAAGTGAGATACCACATTGCTGTTGCCAAGCCTCTGGTGTTACCCGAATGACTACCTTTCACACCATTATCATTGTACAACCATCTCTAAAGGTGTATTTCTGTACCACTTTCAGTCTCAGAAAATTGATACTCAAAAAAAAAAAGAAGGGGCTTGACAAAATCACACACAAACCTGGATCTTTTATATGGTCTAATAAAATAGGATGATGTGTTTTATATGTAGTGAATTTTGGTATCTTCTTGGTCAATCACAAAATAAATCCTCCAGCACTGTCCTGGAATCCTAAATTGAGAATTAGGCTGTGACAGTGATGAATAAACTTATATATAAGTGAGGAATAGACACACCAGATAAAACCAAACTTCTAAAGCCAAAGTAGTAACTTCAAAAGATACAAAAAATACAATATATATTTTCCTTTTATATTTGTAGAAATAAAAAAGCTGATTTTAATTGATATTATTAAATATAATTCTAATGTATGGATGTGTTTTTTTTTTTTTCCAAATATAAGAACCCTTCAGTGGCTAATGTACAAAAAGGAGTTGAAATACTAGCAGAAAAACAACTTTCAGGGAAAAACTTGTTTTATGGAAATACAGCTCATTAATGGACTTTCATGAACTATATTCTTTAGATTTCATCACCAATGTAAACCATTTCCATAGTTTTACTACAGGAATATAGTCAGTTAATATTTTCAATTCATCTAACATGTCTTTGTCTAGTATCTACTATCTGTCTGGAACAGTAGAATACACTGGGTATGCAGCAATAAACAGAATATAAGTCCTACTTTAAGTTTAACTGGAAATGATTTTCACTTAATATGAAAAAAATTTGCTAACATTTTAGCAAATGATTTATAAAATACTTTTACGATCATTAATAAATTGAGACTTCCTATGACCTATGAAAAAGTGTAAGTATTTACTAACATTATTTCCAATTTCATGTGAAGAAATCAAGCTCCAAAAGCTTAAATAAATTTACAATTTTTTTGGCTGGTAAATAGTGGAGTTTGGACTTACCTGTAATTTTATACTCACTGTAGCATGCTTTGCAGATGCTTTATGAAATATAAAGAAATGCTTGTTTACTTTCTAGATGTGCACGTTTTCACTCTCTATTCTTCCTTTAGCAGAAAGTCCAAGTAATATCTTCCATGCTGACATGTAAGTAGCTATGCATTTAATAGGACTTTAATTAACCAATACGTGGAATTATTCCCAGAATCACGGGGTAAGGAGGGATTGCACTGTCTGGTCTCACTCACGTTCTCCAGATAAGTAAAAACATCAATAGTCCTAAATCCGAACAATTTATCCTTATTTTTTTAGGCTTCAGCAGAACTTTTAGCTGCTTATTGTAGGATTTAGTCATCCTAGGAAAGAAAAAAATAGTTTTTCTAGACAAAATATTTCCTAGTTACAACGGAAATCCATTTTTTCCTAACTTCAAGTTAAGAATGATTGATAAGATCCTATTAAAATGTTCCCCATCTCTCTAGAGCCAGGTAGGTTTCATCTCTGACCATTTCAAATGTCATAACTTATTTTCTTTGACTCTTAATATTTATAGTATTTCATAAAAATCTACATTACATAAATAGGGTAGTATGATTTAGATCTTATTTTGCATTCATTAGAGTTTCATTTCCTTATTTTGTTAATTGTAAATTTATTAGGGCTTTGTCTTTCGCTGTATCCATCTTTAGCTAATTGCATATTACTAACAGTTGTTTTATTTGGTTGGTTTCTCAAGTAGATTATATAGAGGCTAAAATCCAGAATTATATTTCATTTCCCATTTTTTCATTTCACTTCAGGCTAAGGTCAGTTACAAACAATGGTTAATGAGGATATCTTAGAGGCAATGCCCCATTCTAACTAACGAACTCAATTGAAGCTATTCTCCATAGTTTCAATTAGCAGGGCTTAAGCAGGGCTGTGTGGATGTTAATAGAATTGTGGGGATAGTGAAAGATCTTCTGTACAGGAAATAGTTGTCATCCATTGATTGTCTATTTTGACTAAAATTTTGACTATTTTAGTCAAAATAGACAATTATAGATGTCCAAAAATAGAAAGCTATTTTAGCACTACATGTGGAGATCCAGTGATGTGGAAAAAAGTATGATAGAAAGAAAAAAAAAACTGAATTTTGTTCTTGATTTTATTTCTAATTAGACTTGGATATTTGCTAAATCTGTGTAGGTTTTTCAAAATTCAGTTTCCACACCTGCAAAATAAATAAGATCACTTAATATTTATTCACTTCCCACCAGAATATTCAATAAATTTATGTTATCTTAAAAATAAATGCAATTATGGGGCACCTGGGTGGCTCAGTGGGTTAAGCCTCTGCCTTCAGCTCAGGTCATGATCTCAGGATCCTGGGATCGAGCTCCACATTAGGTTCTCTGCTGAGTGGGGAGTCTGTTTCCCGCTCCCCTACCTGCCTCTCTGCCTACTTGTGATCTCTCTCTCTCTCTCTGTCAAATAAATAAATAAAATCTTAAGAAAAAAAAATGCAATTAGGTTTTCTGCTTTTCTCCTTTTTTTTCTTTAATCTATCATGATATATTAATTTCAGTCTTTCCCATTTCTCTTTGCATATGTCACCATACAATCCTGAATTTAACAATGTTTGGTATTCACTCCACACTACTCCAGTTTGACCCATCAGGGCTGAGCCAATAGGACATAAGAAAACAAAAGGGTGAGGGGTTCCTGGGTGGCTCAGTCAGTTAAGCTTTGCCTTAGGGTCTGGTCATGATCTTTGGGTCCTGGGATGGAGCCCCTTGTAGGGGGATAGAGCCCCCTGTCAGGCTCTCTGCTCAGCAGTGAGTCGGCTTCTCCTTCTCCCTTTCCCTCTGCCCCTAACCCACACTCCTGCTCTCTCTGTCTTTCAAATAAATAAAATCATGAAAAGAAAACATAAGGGTAAGAAAATCAGAGTGAGGTCAAGTAATTGGAAATGTTTTCTATGAGACTGGCTTGTAAGAAATTAGATGTAGAAATGCAGGACATGTAGTCAGTGATATAACATGCCATTTTATTTTTAAATTATTTTTAAAATGCTATTATTTGTTTGTTTGTTTGTTTGTTTAGAAAGAAAGAGGGAGAGAGAAGGAACCAAACAGGGAAAGGGGCAGAGGGAGAGAGGGGGAGAGAATCTCAGGCAGACTCCATGCTGACCTTAGAGCTGGCCAGGGAGTTTACTGTCAGGACCCAGAGATCATGACCTGAGCCGAAATCAAGAGTAAGATGCCCAACTGATTGAACCACCCAGATGCCCCATAATGTGTCATTTTGAAGAGTTTGGATTTAATTCTCAAGAAACAGAAAACCATTGAAGAATATTAAAGAGGGGAAATGGTATGATAGAATTTGGATTTTGAAAAGCTGACTTAGGACTTCCCATTTCACATCTGGCACATAAAGAGCTTGAAAGTCACCACTCCATCTTAACAACAACTGAAAAGCAGAACAGACTGAAAAATCCACAGCTCTTCTTAGATCCTTAAGAGAAGTGATATAATAGGGCAAACTGCTGACCCTGAATTTGAGCAAAGACACAAACAGATACAGAGAAGCAAAACTTACCAGTGCAGCAACACAGCAGCAAAAACTTATACATGTACCAATGCCAGGATAGCAAAACTGAAGCTATAATTAATGAATCGGTGGAAACAGCCTGGAAAAGCCTATGAGTCTAAAACTCCAGGTGAACCTAGTCCCCACACCTCGAGGAACTCCACCAGGTCCTTGAAGAGAGTATCAGAAAGATTCGCTCATGTTTCTGTCAAGGAGAGTGGAAAAGTCACTATTTGAAAACATTGTGCATTTTGTTTCTCTTTACAGGTCTGGTCACAAGAAAAAGTATTTTAACCAGAGCTTAACCTCTTCACCTGCTGGGAGTTTTTTCACAGCCTAACCTGCCTGGGGGAAGGGCAATACCCAATTCCACCTTCTCTAGCTATCCCATCACCACCTAAGGTAGTGGTGGTGAGAAACAGAGCGCTTGGAGAGTTCACAGCGCAGAGACACAGACATACTAAATTATTAAGCCTGAATCACAGGGCTACAGAGCACTCCCTTCTTCCTCACCCCTTTCTACTATATTATTAAGGCCTTTTTACAGAAGTTCCTTTTACCTAATGCATGTCTAGCTGTCAAAAAAATAAAAAATCACAAGGTATACAAAATGAAAAAACAAAACAAAAATAGTTTGAAGAGACAGAACAAGCATCAAAACCAGACTCAGATATGGCATAAATGTCAGAATTATCAGAATTGGAAGCCTATCACGCTTTACAGGTGATTCTGATGCACACTTACATTTGAGAACCACTGGTCTAGAGGACTGATTTGGATACTAAATTTTCTGATGTGATTTTTCCATTCTGCTTTTTTTTTTCTTTTTTTTAAACTCACAACTCTACGCACCACAGACTTCAAATAATTCTCTTTATTCTACTCCCGTAATCCTTACCTCTGCAAAGTTACCTTAAGTCTGCTAAGAGGTATATGATGTCTATGTTTTAAGTTCCTTCATGGTCTAGCATAATGATGTTAAGGATGAAGGTAAGTCTTTAATGAAAGAAAAGTTAATAACTTGACTCATCTACTAGCTAAAGCTGGTTATGCAGACAACTTCTCTGCAGACAGTGACCTGGATAGAACACTACTTACTAGATGATGTTAAGTGTCAATGTGATGACCTCTAAGTTTCAATGGACCAGAGATGACTCCCTTTTATTCAGAGATATTTTGTCCCATTTAAGACAATCTAAATCAGAAACTCCTATCCTGTCTCTTGCTGTTATATAGCAGATGTACAGAAGAGAGGAGAGAAAATCAATCTGGTTTATTGGCATGTTGCTGTTTAGTATCAGCTCTGGGAAAAAGTTTGATGGAAGATGAGCTGTGAGTGTTTGATAAGCACTAAAGGTCCTGATTAAATGGTAGGTACATTTCATTCATTAGGCTTGACTGAATGTAATGTAAGGTATCATAGGAAAAAAATGATCTTTCCAGCCAATTCCACCTTGTTCTCAAATTCCCAAATGAGTATGTACTTGGACCTTGCACAGCACTTGTTCTTCTCCCGAATTCACTTTTGTGATGAAAACCCTGAACCATCTAATTACCAAAGAAAGCTGCTTTGTGTCAGAAAGTGTATATGGGCCATCTATAACTGTGCATACCTCCCAAACAAAAAACAAAATTTGTGTTCACACCACGATTTCTTCTTATTTATCTAACATGAAAACAGAATCTCAACTTGATATCCTAGCCTCTGTGGAAGCTAAATACATATAAGTAAAAATTTTTAATTTTAAGTTGACTTTATGCCCAGCATGGAGCCCAACTTGGGATTTGAATTCATAATCCTTTTTTTTTTTTTAAGATTTTATTTATTTATTTGAGATCGAGTGAGAGTGAGAGAGAGAGGGCACAAACAGGGAGAGCAGCAGGCAGAGGGAGAAGCAGACTTCCCGCTGAGCAGGGAGCCCGGGATCATGACCTGAGCCAAAGGTAGACACTTAACCAACTGAGCCACTCAGGAACCCCCTGAACCCACAGTCCTGAGATGAGAGCTGAGCTAAGATCAAGAGTCATTCACTTAACTGACTGAGCTACCCAGGCACTCCTAAAATTGTATAATTTGTTTAGAATTTAATATGTTTGTTCTGCTGTTCTCAGCAGTTTTTTTATGTATTTAATCTATACGATGTTTTAGTAAGAGATATCCAGTTACTGACTGATGAAAAACTGAGGCTCAGAGACCTTGATTAATTTTCAACAGGTCACACAACTAGTAAAGACCAATAAAAAAAACAAACAAGATGGGGCGTCTGGGTGGCTCAGAGGGTTAAGCCTCTGCCTTCGGCTCAGGTCATGATCTCAGGGTCCTGGGATCGAGTCCCACATTGGGCTCTCTGCTCAGCGGGGAGCCTGCTTCCTCTTCTCTCTCTCTCTCTGCCTGCTTGCCTCTCTACCTGCTTGTGATCTCTGTCTGTCAAATAAATAAATACAATCTTTGAAAAAAAAAAAAAAAAAAAAACCAAGCAAACAAACAGACACATTCATTGTGGCAGAAAACCTGATTTCTTAACCACATTCCAGACCCTAGGTAAACGTTTATTCTTCAGACCTTTTAGTGGATACAGCCAGTTGCCTGCATGCAATTTTGAAACTTCAAATTATTTTGCTGTGGAAGCCGTGGTTTGTTTTTTTTTTTTTTTTTTTTTTTTTTTGCTTCCAAGTAACAATTTTATTTAGTGTTCCCTTACTGGTCAAGTCTCCTGTGAATTTCCTATTTACTTCTTTGGCCAGGAAGAGAGGGGTGTTTGCTAACCTGCTTGTACAGCCCATGAGTTGACCTTTCAGTTTCCCTTCTGGTCTTGCTTGTTGGAGATTGTCCACTTCCCACCTGCTTTTGTTTGTACTCTCTGAACCACTGTTTGCATTTAATTTTAAAATGTCTCCTTCTATTAGCTCCTCGGGTTTTCAAGTCTTTTTTATGCCACTTTCTTTTATACCTTTCATACTTTCTATTCATATAAAACTTTTTTTAATATATTCTAGAGCATGAGAGAAGATGCCAACTGGGAGTTTACTCAATGAAGAAGAAAAAGAAGAAAAATTAAAGTGGACAGAAATGTCAAAAAGATTGAAATACAAAAAATACTGGATTGATACCTGAAGAACTTCTTAAACAGAAGTAAAAGAAATAAAGTAAAAGTGAGAAAAATACCATAGCAAAGAGTTTTGAGACAACAGTTGCCTGGGTAAAGTTGTTATAGCTTCACCACTGAGTCCTAGAAACATAACTTGTGGATCTGTCTCCACATAAATAGGAGAGAAAAATCTGAAATGACTTTGTGTTTAAATGAGAAAATAAAACAAGTATATGTATGCACAAGCATCGGTTTTTAATTTTTAAAAAATTTTTTATAATCCTGTAAATGGGAATTTGACTTTAATAGTTCTTTCCCTAATACTCCATGTATTGGGTGGACCCTTGATCAGAGAAGATGCAATATGAGAAACACGTGTTCTCATTTACTGAGGTAATGAGGGATGATAGGGCTCATTTCTGTCTCAGAATGAACTAACCCAGACCAAAATTACATGATCAATTTCCAGACTTCGCTTTTCAGTTTTGTACCTTTCTTTTCTTTATTTCTATTAATGGAAATACCAGTAACTTTCTGTTTAATGTTTTCTCTTTTAACAAAATTCTTTTGGTCCTAACATTATTAAAAATATTAAAATGTCATTAAAATCTATATTGAGTGTTTATTGTTTATTTTATAGATATAATGACCTATATAGATATTTAGATAAAGGTATATAGGTATAATGATCCAGTGCCCTTTTGTAATTTGGGGTATATAGTATTTTAGGGCCCACTATATAATGAGAAGGAACAGACTGTGTTAAGTATTGTATATTTGTCATGTCGTTTAATTGAAACAACAATCCCATATAGTAGCTATTGTTATGAAAGTCCTAAAACTTTGGAATACTTGCCAAGTTGTAGATAGTGAACACTTAAAAATTTAGATTCAGATTCAGATTCAGATCACTCTAGTTTTTTTTTTTTTTTTTTTTAAGATTTTATTTATTTATTTGACAGTCAGAGATTACAAGTAGGCAGAAAGGCAGGCAGAGAGAGAGGAGGAAGCAGGTTCCCGGATGAGCAGAGAGCCCGATGAGGAGCTCAATCTCAGGACCCCAAGATCATGACCTGTGCCTAAGGCAGAGACTTTAACCCACTGAGCCACCCAGGCACCCCAGGTCACTCTAGTTTTGAAGCAAGAACTTTTTACCAGAGGTAGATTCAGGTTATGAAAAATCTGGGGCATGTACAATTTAGAGGAAACTAATTTAAAAAATTAAATTGATATCCAGGATCTATAAAGAACTCTTCAAACCCAACACACATAAAACAGACAATCATATTAAAAAAATGGGCAGAAGATATGAACAGACACTTCTCCAATGAAGACATACAAATGGCTATCAGACACTTGAAAAAATGTTCCTCATCACTAGCCATCAGGAAGATTCAAATTAAAACCACATTGAGATACCACCTTACACCAGTTAGAATGGACAAAATTAAGAAGACAGGAAACAACATGTGTTGGAGAGGATGTGGAGGAAGGCAAACCTTCTTACACTGTTGGTGGGAATGCAAGTTGGTGCAGCCACTTTGGAAAACAGTGTGGAGATTCCTCAAGAAATTAAAAATAGAGGCACCTGGGTGGCTCAGTGTGTTAAAGCCTCTGCCTTCAGCTAGGTCATGATCCCAGATTCCTGGGATCGAGCCCCGCATCGGGCTCTCTGCTCAGCAGGGAGCCTGCTTCCCTACCTCTCTCTGCCTGCCTTTCTGCCTACTTGTGGTCTCTGTCAAATAAATATTCATATTATAGAGATTATCTATTGTCCTTTTCTATAGAGAGAATAGTAAGATAACTCAGTCCACTATCAAGGTTGATCATATATATTTTTTATTAAAAAATATTTGAGCTTCACAACTTGCTATTGTTATATTATTGTACTAGGGCTACGATTACAAAATACCACAGATTGGATGACTCGACCAACAGAAATTTATTTCTCACAGTTCTGGAAGGTGAAAGCCCACAATCATTGTGTTATCTCATGGCATTTTTTCTGTATGCACACATTTCTGGTATCTCTTCTTATAAAGCACCCTGTTCTATTGGTAAATTCACCTGTATGAACTCGTTTAATCTTAATTGCCTTCTTATAGGCCCTATCTCCAACTATAGTCACAATGAGGGTAAGACTTAAACCTATAAATATTTTTGGGAGGGGACATAATTTCAATCAATAAAATTGATATTGTCACGCAAATATTTCAGGTTATCAATTTTGAAAAATTTTTGTCAAGTTTCTTGCATACACGAAAATTACACAAAGATTCTTCTTTCATAGTACTGTAAGAAATGTGTGCTCTATGAAAATAAATTCTATTAAATTGTACTTCCATAATTTTTATCAAAAACTAAAAATTAATAATTGATGGTATATTTACAGTTACATACCTCATGTTATCAAGTAGACCACAGATAGAAGATATATTAAATATATACTATATATTAAATACAGCATATTATATAAATATAACATTATATTAAATTTAAATTTATTAAATAACAAATAAGAAAATTAAAAAATAGTTTATATAGGACAGTCATAAGAGCTCTAAAGTTTACTCATAGGAAAGCTACAACCTAATTTTAATTGCACACTGGTCCACATTTTTATACCTTATTGGTGGAACACTGTCTATCTCATTTCATCTCATTCTCTTCTCACCCATGGCTTGAAATTATTTAATCACCTTCCTATTTTTTTTTTTCTTCCTCAAACACATAAATGTCATATCCACCCCTAAGCTTTTTTCACTGGTTAGTTTTTCCATCTAGTATATTCTTCTTCTAGATCTTCATATAATATTGCAATATGACTCTAGACTGCTTCTAGGAAAATTGGTATAACAAGGACCCAATTTACTTACTTCCTAAAAGAACACTAATACTTCATGTAAAACATACAAAAGTGTTTTAGATATAGAACAGTATAAGATAGTGATCACTTAGACAAGAAGACATGAAGTGATCCCTAAAATTGCCATAACTTCCTAACTGGAGCGAGATTTCTGGCAATGGTTGAGGGAGGAATTTCTCAGTTAGAGCCTAATGATCTCCCTGAGCTAGAATTTGGATATGGAAACCTAGAGAAGGCAAAGCAGCTAGAATTTATAAGGGAGAGTGTCAGAGAAGAAAATGCTTCATAGAGATAGTTCTGGAGATATCTTCTGGATTTACAGAGAATCCACTGTAAGTTTTCAACTGAGCCCAGATCAGTTCATGTGGATAAGAGAACTAACCAATGGTTTGGAAAATCTACCAAAAAAGCCTGACAGTAGAATCCCAGAAATTGCATAGGTCTGAATATAATTTATGTTCCTACCAGGCAAAGTTGAAAATATCATAATTTATGGGCCATTGAGTAGAGTATTCAAAAGCTTACTACCAAAACAAAAACAAAAACACCTTATTACCTTAACAGTATGACAAAATCAGCCTTAGAACTAAAGGCTACTCTGGTTATAGCTAACAAAATTTAAAAAGCAAGTCTTAAATGGATCAAACATTTTCTAACTAAATTTGATTAACTAAATATATTATGGAGTAAAACTAAAAAAACCTATAGGAATATAAAAATATCCTGCATCAACATAGTAAAATTCACAGTACTTGTGACTCAGTCAATAATTACTATAAGAAATAAAAGAAGAAAATATATGCCGTATTAAGGGAAAAAAATCCATAGAAAGAAATATACCTGGAAGTTAAATAAATGATAGAAATGGCAGAAAAGCATATTAAAAGTTAAAACTGTATCCCATGTGTCAATAAGGAAGAGAAAAATTAAACACTTTAAGAAAAAAAAAAGAAGAAGAAATGATGAAACAAATTGAACTTCTAGAGAGGAAAATCATGCCTGAGATTAAAAAAAAAAAGAAATACAGCGCTTGAATGAAATGGTTAGGAGTTTAGACATCGTAAAGAAACAAAATATTGCATGTGAAAACAAAACAATAGAAGGTATTCAAAACAAAATACAGAGAGTAAAGAGGCTTAAAAAATAAATAATCAACAAACTGAGAAAAAAACTTCATGAGTATTAATGCATTTATTTGAAGTTCCCAAGGGAAAGATTGAAAAAGAAAAAATATATATGAAGATATAATGGCTGAATGTCTTCCAAATTTGGTTGAAAGTATAATCTCATACACCTAGTAAATTCAACATACCCTTAGCGCAAGAAAAAAAAATGCGTAGAAATAAGAAAATATTAAACATTGATAGAGGTAAACACATACACGCGCACACACACACACACCATGTACAGAGAGACAAATATGAGGATGACAACAGATTTCTTGTCATAATGCTAATCAAAAGACAGTAATACAATTTAAAAAGAGAAAAAAAAATTAAGCCCAGAATTCCGTAACTGGCAAAAATATATTTCAAAGATGAAGGGAAAATAAAAACATTTTCAGACATAGAAAAACTGAAGTAATAACTATAGTCTAACATGAAAAATGTTATGGGAAATCTTTCAGGAAAGTTATGAGATGGTAATTTGCATTCTTTACAAAGTAAAAAAGGACACTAGAAAGAAAAGACATGGTGAAGAAAATAGTAAATAAATTGCTACACAGAAAACATTGTCTTACATACTTAGTTTTTAAAAAAATGACCTACTAAAGCAAAATAATAATCCTGTATTATAGGGTTTAAGATATGTAGATTTAAAACATAAAAATCAATATAACAAGCCCCCAAAATGAGGAAGCCTTACAGGGTTTTTATTACACATTTAGTATGCATGTACTTGAAGGTTAGCTTCATGAAGTTAGAGATCTATATTCTGAAATGTAAGGCAAACAGTAAAAGGAACAATATAAAGAGACAACTAATAAACCAATAGAGAAGATAAACCCACAAATATCAATTAAGCCAAAAGAAGGCAGAAAAAGAAGACGATAAGAATAACAACAGCAAAATACACGTGACAAGTAGAACACAAAGATGGTATACTAAACTCCAACCACACCTAGAATCACATTAAATATAAATGGTCTAGGGGCACCTGGGTGGTTGAATCTGTTGGGTGGCTGGCTCTTGGTTTCAGCTCAGGACATGGTCTTCCAGTGGTGAGATGGAGCCTTGGGTAGGGCTCCGTGCTTAGAGCAGGATTTGCTTCAGATTCTCTCCCCCTTGCCCTCAAATAAACAAATAAAATCTTTGAAAATAAATAAATAAATGATCTTGTCATATTATTTTAAAGGCAGAGTTGTTAAAATTGATTTTTAAAAAAAGTAAGACCCAAGTCTTTGTTTTCTACAAGAAGCAAACATATATAAAGACACAGATAGTTAAAAATAATTCATTTAAAAAGCATTAGCATGCTAACACTAGTCAAAAGGAAGGTGAAATGGCTAAAATAATATCAGATGAAGTAGATTTCAGAAGCCTATTATAAGGGATTAAAAAGAAAAAACCTCAAACTCATACTTACAAAACTAAAACCAAAACACCTCAAATCGGTCAGAAGACAAAATGCTTTTAAATGTTTTGAACCTAATAAAAGGATTTCAAAATACTTGAAGAAGAAATTTATAGAATTATAAGATTAGGTAAATCCACAGGCAGAGCAAGAAATGTCAATAGCCCCTTCTCAATAACTGATGGAAAAATTAAAAAAAAAAAAGCAGTGACATAGAAAACTTAAACAACACTACTAATGAACTTCACTTAATTAACATTTATAAAAGACTTCATTCACCTACAACAAAACACGCATTTTCAGTTGAACATGGAGCACAAAGCAGCAAAAATTATATAGTAACCACAATGAAAGTCACAATGGATTTTAAAAGATTTAAACACAAAAATATAATCTTTATCACAACACAGAGTTGAAATCAGTAACAGTTAGATCTCTGGGAAATTCCCAAATATTTAGAAATTCAATAACCACAACTTTGAGTTGTATGTCAAAGGACAAATTAAAGATGAAATTGGGAAAAAATTTTAAGCTGAAGAGAAAATAAAAACAGAACATGTCAAATTATATGATATCAGCTAAATCAGTACTAACAGAAAATTGCATGGCTCTTAACATCCGTATTAGAAAATAATCAATAATTAGAAAATAATCAGTAAACCCAGCCTATTTTCAAGGTTCATTTCTATTACAGCACATATTATACTTCATTTCTTCTCATGACTAAATAATGTTCCACTGAGTTGGCATACAGCATTTTGCTTATAATTTATCAGTTTATAAACATTTGAATTACTTTTTCCTTTTGTTATTATAAATTTGTTGTTACAAACATTTATGTACAAGTTTTGTTATTTGAATGCCCAGTTTTCAATTCTGGTCAGTATATATGCAGTAGGAAAATGGCTAGGTCACATGGTAATCTATGTTTGCCTTTTTGAGAAACAACTACTCTGCTTTCCACAGAAGTTGTACCATTTTGCATTTCCCACTAGCAAAGTACAGAGGTTACAATTTCTGTACATTCTTGTAAATTTTTATTGAAACTGGGATATTGATTAGTGTGGCAACTATGGAAATTATAGTCTCACCCTCTTCAGACTTCACTATTTCTGCTCTTTGTGGATTGTTGTGTGGTGAGTCTTCTAGCTATTTTTTATGATGTCTATATTCTTTGCATATGTGACTGTTAAAGTCCCCTGTTCCATTGCATTGATGGTCAACTAGAGATTTGACACAGATTTCTTGAAACACTTAAAGCAACATACAAACCACCACCACAACAAAACCTCCTTTCTGTCTTTGTAGATTGCCTCTGGATTTGAACACCACCTCTCTGCTTAGCCAGGCAGTTTATAATTCTGTCTTATCTTTTACTTTCTACAGATTCCCCCAAGTATCTCTGTCCTCTCCTCTTTTCCCCAGAACTTTTAATCTGTCTACTGCTTACCCTGTTACTCTTTTTTTTTGGTCGCTATGGATGATACATCTGCTTAAAAGCTTTTGACCATGAAGCTCCTCGGCTCAGTTTACTTTTGTTTTGTGGACTTCTCCTACTCTACCATTTTCAGAGATGTCACTGTTGGTATTTGTCATTTTTCACTGAACACAATCCCCTTTACCAATGTTATTGTGTACATTGATATACACAATTTATTCTAATTGTTAAGTCATGTTTTATGCTATGGATGTACAATTCACTTAACCAATCAATCATTAAATGAACTTTGTGTTCTTTTTCCACACTGGGCTATTTGAAATAAAGACACTGTGAAAATCTGTTTACAAATTTTAAGTAAATATAATTCTACTTTACTCTGGAATAAATACTCAAGATTGTGACTTCTGGATGGTATGATAGATGAAGGCTTAAGAAAATGCCAAACTGTTTTTCAGACTTGCTGCATTATAAATGATCAAATTTCTTTGCATCTTCACCTGTATTTGATGTTGACAAGGTTTTTTCTTTTAATCATTCTAATAGATGTGTAGTCATATCTCATTGTGGTTTAATTTACATTTACATTTCCCTAATGGGTAATGAAATTGAACATATTTCCATTTATTTATTTGCTATATGTACATTTTTGTTCAGTGAAATTTCAGTTTATGTCTGTGGTCCATTTTCTAGTTG
The DNA here is from genome assembly GCF_964662115.1 of Mustela nivalis. Lineage (NCBI taxonomy): Eukaryota > Metazoa > Chordata > Mammalia > Carnivora > Mustelidae > Mustela > Mustela nivalis. Next base: position 45,047,959 of record NC_139023.1, on the reverse strand, counting down.
TATTGTTTCATTTTATCTATCTATTCTATCTATCTATCTATATACACCCACACACATTATATATATATATATATATATATATATATATATATATCCTATATACTAGTCTTTGTCCTTTGTTGGAAATGTGGTTTACAAGTACATTTTCATAGTCTTTAATTTGATTTTCATTCTCTTACTAGGATCTTTTGTAGAGCAAAGTAATTTAATTTCAATGAAGTCCAATTTATCAAGTTTTTCTTTTATATATCATGCAATGGATGAGAAATTTAAGACTTTATTGCTCAGCTTTAGATTCTGAAGAATTTTCTCCTAGGTAATTGCTGCAAAATGTAATAGCTTTACATTTAAAGTCATGATCTAATTTGAGTTTGTTTTTGAATAGTATACAAAGTTAGAGATTTTATTTGTTTGCTTTGTTTTACTTTGCTAACAGATTCTGATTATCATCACCCTTTTTTAAGACCATTCTTTCTCCATTAAATTACTTACACAACTTCATAAAAATCAGTAGAGCATGCCTGTGTAGATCTATTTTGGGGTTCTTTATTCTCCATTGATCTATGTATACAGATCCCTATGGGAATACTACATTGTATTGAATACTGTAGTAGGACTTAATAACTTATAGAGTGATTCCTCCTATTTATTCTTCTTTCTCAATATTGTGTTAGCTATTCTAGGGCCTGTGCCATTCCATATAAACTTTAGAATAAGGTTGTCTCTGCCTTCACCAGCACTTGCTGGTATTTGATGGGAATTGCATTACATGTATAGACTAATTAGGAAAGAACTGACATCTTTACTATATTGAATTACATATGTTGTGATTTGTCTAATTTTTCACTGGTTTCCACAATTAGAAAATGTTTTCACATAGGTAGAAATTTGGTTTTATATAGTAACTTAATCTTCAACAAAGATTATGCAAATTTATGCATAAGGAAATTATCTCAGGAATACAATTTTGGCAGTTTGGTAGGGACAGATGTTCTCTTTTTAGAATTTGACTTATTTAAAAGAAAGATAATAGGGGCAAAAAGATATTTTATGTCTGACGCAAAAGCCATATAATTCTTTAGCTCATGGATCAGAAATTCCTCCATTTATACTTGACATAACACTTTGTCCTCTAACAATGCTATCAAAGTTTCTTTCAATAATTAGAATTGACTTACTCCCTCACTCCTCCATTTTGCTTTATGTAATTGTATTTAAAACAATTCTGGCTATGCACACATAGCTCCATTGAAATTTATTTTATACTTGTTAGCATCATCATTTCCTACATGTAGCTACAGTGCAAACAATTTTAAATTCATGAAACTGCTTAATATTTTTCTGCCAAAAATGATTTCTTTTTCTTCCAAATTGTAGTTTATGTTCCTAAATAGGTGAAAGAGAAGTACTCGGCACACCCTGAAGTGGGTACTTGACCTGAATTGATCAAGTCTGTTGGAAGGAAACAACTTAAATGCTTGGAAATTGTTATTTCTCTCTTTCTCTCTATGTAACTCTGTCTCTCACTCTCTCATTCTTTTCTACAGAACAAGAGACTTAGTGGACTCAGCTGATTCAGTAAGCCTACTTGTGACAATAAAGGACAAGATGACATAATAAGAAAGGAACCTAGAAATATGATGTGATGAACAAATCCTGAATATGTGATACTCTGTATTCCTTGTTATGTGAAATTAAAAATTTCCTAATTTTTTTTTAAGATTTTATTTATTTGACAGACAGAGATCACAAATAGGCAAACAGAGAAAGGAAGGGAAGCAGGCTACCTGCTGAGCAGAGAGCCCAATCCCAGATCCTGGGATCATGACCTGAGCTGAAGATAGAGACTTTAACCCACTGAGCCACACAGGCACCCTAAATTTCCTAATTGTTAAACCAGTTCCAGAAGGAGTTTTATAACATTCACAATGAATGCTAATAATTAAGAATTCTTATAAAATGCTTATATGTCATTGAGGAAAAGAAAAATATTTCAAGAGGGAAAGGATAAGGAACACAAGTGCAATACATATAGGGAGAAGCATAAATAACCAGTGAGTTGTTAAAATTTGTCTCAATTTTAAAATTAAAATATTACATCATTTCTTTATAAATTTTAATTTTTTATCATTTAATATAACCCTTTCTTAAAGAAAAAAATGGATGTAATTGTGAATATGTGCATATTAAATGACTTGATTTTCATGACTAAATTTGAGGATATTTAAAGGCTTTTTTTTATGTTCATGAACTTTCTAAATATTTACCAGTACAAATAACATTTTTGTACAAATAGATATAATGAGAGTTATTTCTGAAGTATAAGTAAATGTAACAGGAACAAAATATTAAATGTGTGCATTATAATTATGCTATTTTGAGCCATTTTTTTTCTCACAACATGAATTAGCTATATCAAGAATTCCTAGTTCTCCCTCTGTCCCCACCTCCAACCCCACTTTTTCTCTTTTACTCCCTCCCTCTCTCAAATAAATAAAATTTTAGAAATAAAAGAATTTCTAACATTGTTATCAATAATGTATGCATGTAACAGTCAATAATTGTTCTTTTATTTACAGAAATAAAAATGTTTCCCCTTACACAGGAAAAAAAATGTTTCCCCTTACACGAGACCTGTTTGCATAGTGAGCGCCATGACTTATTTATAAACTATATCTCTTTGTTTCTTTTTATATGCCTATATTAATGCATCTATATATCTATATATCTATATATTTCTATATCTCTATGTAAAGCATCAGATATATAGTTAGAATTATTGTCGGAGAGAAAATTTGTTTGGAAATTTACCATATCCAAGCATGTCATGAATAATGAATAATACATCAGACTCTGAACACAATAAAGTGCATGAGAACCCAGAATAAGTGTGTGACCTTGGTGTACATGTGCAAGTGTATGTATTAAATTATCATTTATTTGTGCAGGGCTATTTTATAAAATCAGGCATGTTCTCATAATCCAATTTTTAGTTAATAAAGATTAGATCTTTTTTAAAAGATTTTATTTATTCTTTTGACATTCACTTATTTATTCATTTGAGAGAGAGCACAAGCAGGGTGAGCACAGGCAGAGAGAGAAAAAGAAGCAGGAGAGAGCTTCTGAGCTCTCTGAGCAGAGAGCCCAACATGGAGCTTGACCCCAGGACCCTGGGATCATGACCTGAGCTAAAGATAGAGGCTTAACTGAGACCCCCAGGCACCCTTAAAGATTGATCTTGATCTTATTTTGATTTGTTTGATGTTTGTTACACGTACTCTATGAGTAATCTCCTTAAGGAATATAGATGGTTGGTTATTTCTGTTTACTATGAAATCCTAAATCTTATTTATTCATTTACTTATTTATACCTTTGGGGATGACATATTAGGTAGGTAAGAGGATGTTGGATCAGCTCGCTATACACTCTATATTTTGTAAACACCTTATGTTAGGATGATAACTTGTTAAAACCACAATCAGAAAGAATGAATTTAAATAACCTGCTTTAGCTTTGACATTTCAAGAAAACTAAATATATCTGAAAAAGAAGTAGGGCCTTTTGATAATATCTTCAAACAACAAATAGTCTTGAAGTATATTTTATAGATTTTATTAATTTATAGATTTTATAGACCATATTATACAACCATAAACTTATGAAAGAACTTGAAGTTAACACTTAAAAAATTACCTTGGAGAGGTGCCTGAGTGTCTCAGTCCATTGAGCAACCTGCTCTTGGGTTGAGCTCAGATCATGATGTCAGGATTATGGAATTGAACCTTGTGTCCCTCTCTGCATACAGCAAGGAGTTTGTTTGCGATTCTCTTTCTCGTCTGCTGTCCCTCCCCAACTTGTTTGTGTGTGCAGACACACTCTCTCTCTCAAATAAATAAACTCTTTTAAAAAATTACCTTGGAAGAAAGTAAATGAAATCTAAAATCACATACTGTTTAAACTTAAAAAAGGAGATTATTATGTCAAAAGTATAAAATAGAACTAAAACTTCATTTGGAGGAAAATTAAGAGTCTTGAATGATTTCATTTTTTTAAAAAAAGAAACTACAGATAGTAACATCAATAATAATTTAAATAAAGTGAATAATAATTTAAAAATATAAGTAAAATGGGAATAGAAGTTACTAATTAAATGTGTGAAGTCAGTATAACAGGAAAGTTACAAATATTAAATATCGAAACTGTTACAGATTTTAGGAACAGACTGTGAATGTCTTCTCACCAATATTATTTAAAATAAGACAGAAAGAAAAGAAAATAAACAATAAAAAATCATACAGAAGAATTGTAAAAAAGTTACATAATTGCAGAATAAGAAAATTCAAGATATTTAAAGACAAATGGTTCTCTCTTAAGAGATAGGTAAGAAAATATATACAAATGAATAGTTTTTTTTATTATTATAGCACCTTATTTGTTTCTAAATGAAATGGAGAAAATATCCTACTTATTATAAACAACTGTAAGCATGTAGAAATAAATTAAAAACAAAAGTTAGTTACTTGCATGAATCACACTAATTTTACTGAAGAACACAAAACTTAATCTGGAAGAAATGCATAATGCTCTAGAGTGAACAAAATGTCAAAATACTTGTTTTCATGAATCAATCTATGCATTAAATGTATTTCCAATAAAAATTTGTTCTTAAAACTGGATAAAATAATTTAAGAATGCATGTGGTAAAGGATAGTCACTTGAGAACTGCCAAGTTGTTTCATATTGTTTTATTTTTAGAGAGAGACAGAGTAAAGCAAGTTGGGTGGGGAAGGTCAAAGGGAGAGAGAGAGTCTTTTGATTTTTCATGATTTTATTTATTCATCTGAGAAAGAGAGATAGCATAGACGTGGTGGGGGAGAGGCAGAGGTAGAAGCAGACTTCCCGCTGGGCAGGGTCCCTGACGCAGGGCTCAATCCCAGGACCCTGGGATCACGACCTGAACTGAAGGCAGACAATTAATTGACTGAGACACCTAGGTCCCTAGTTCCCTGAGAGAGAGAATCCTTACACAGTCTCCACATTCAGTGTAATTTGATCTCATGGTTCTGAATTCATGGCCTGACTGGAAATCAACAGTTGGATGCTTAACTGACTGAGCCACCCAGGCATCCCAGAATTGTCAAGTATGTTTTGGAAAGAGAAGACAAGTGAGAAGCAATTTGAGTAGCACATATAAAATTATGCCATGATCTACTATAACAGTTAGTAGAACAAGTATTAGATTAGTGTAAAAGAATGAAGCATAGAAACAGATTTTTGTAATCAACTATATATAAAAACTAAATATGTATATATTTTCTGTTGGATAAATTACTCATGTAAAATAGAATATCTCTAGTATTATCAAACAAGCAAACCAAGAACAATACAGAAAATACTGATTGACAAGGAAACCAAGGAAAATCACCCATAACCTGTAGTGACAACTAATTTAGAAACAAAGATTTCTAAGCAACTTAATTTTTAATAATCCTCTGAGACCTTCTGAGACCAGCTGTGTTAACTCTGTTGCCAAATCAAAGACAGAGAAGCAGGTTGGGGGAGTGTGGATAAGAAGAGTGGGAAATACTGAGAATAATTTTAACACCTTTCGGTGAGTCCCATGGCCCTTGATATATGAAAGAAAGAGGCTTGAAAAGTAAATGTTTCAGTGGTGGTGGTGTTCGAAAGATCTCACCTCCAGAATAAAGAGAAGCTCTGTTACCGGAAATATCCCCTACAGAACTGATCGTGAAAGAAAGGGAAAAAAAAAAAAAATCGCAACTGAAATAAGATAGCACCTGTGAATCAGAAGGAAGCATATATTAGTTTCTAAAAATCATCCCTCACTAAAGAGAATCAGATCTCCTTGGAGAAATGGCTATTTCCTAAGCCAGGAAAGGAAAGTACTAGCTACTGGCAACTCTTATGTCAAAAATCAAGGAAGAACTACAAATATAATAGGAAAATTCACCAAAAAACAAAGAGGTCCAGCCTAAAAGGCTTCCCGTGGGCTAACTCTGGTACATTAAATAACAACACTATTAGTAATTTATTATTATCATTTTTTATAATTGATAATAGAATCATAAATAAATAGAAATGCCAGAGTTGATAACATCTCCACCAGGAGTAGATTTCATTTCAAGAAACCACTTTCTTTGCCCACCTGTTTGAAGAAACTCCTCATGTGTTCAAGTTTTATCATGATATTGTGGCAATGTAAATACAATAATTATGAAAAAGTTTGAAATATTGTGCAAATTACCAGTATGTGACACACAAATGAAGTGAACAAATGTCATTGGATAAATGGTGCTGGTAGACTTGTTCAACACAGGGTTGCAACAAGCCTTTACTTTGTAAAAAAAAAACAGAGTATCTACAAAACACAGTAGAATGAAGTGCCATAAAACAAGGCTTGATTGCAGTGAAGAATAATGTTGGTCATAAAATAGTAATAATAATGAGTCCTGTGTGTGTGTGTGTGTGTGTGTGTAAGAAACCGAGAAAAATACGGAGAGAGAGAGATGGATGCTAAACCCAAGGATTAAGGTGTTTCAGAAAAGATAGAAATTTGAATAGTGCCAGAAGATACTCCACAATTTGTCTGGGAATTGCAAAGGGAAACAATAAGAAGGCTTTTCCCTTCCTGGTGGTCATTTTCTTTAAAAAGCAATGAAATTTAGCATCTGTAACACTTGAATCCTGATTTAGGGGAAAAAAAAAACAAAAACAAATGAACATATATTTTGAGGATAAAAGGAAAAAACAACAAAGATTAATAGTAGATGATATCAAGAAATAATTATTGATTTTCTTTATTTTTAAGGTTTTATTTATTAATTTATTTATTTGAAAGAGAGAGAGAGCCCAGCGGGGAGCAGAGGACTAGATACAAGCAGCTGTTCCGCTGAGCATGGAGCTCGATCCCTCAACCTTGAGATTATGACCTGGGCTGAAATCAAGAGCTAAACACTTAACAGACTGAGCCACCAGGAGCCCCGGGAGTTAACTGTTCCTTCGGGTTGTGAAATGGAACTGACCGAATAAACTACTAAAAATTTCTTTATTTTTATAAGATGCATGTATTCTGGGTAAAAAGTCAAGATTTCTATAATTTACTTTTAAATAGTTTAGCAAATACAACATAGAGAAATGGGTAGAGAAAATATAGTAAAATATTAAGAGTTATTGATTGTAGATCTTTCTTGCAAGAATGATCTTTGTATCATTATTTTTTACTTTAGGGTATACAGATTTTTTTCATAGTAAGTGTTAGAAAAATTAACATATACATAGAAAACTAAGAAAAATACTGATATATTTTTAACTTAGAAAAATTAAATATTAGGAAAATCAAGGTAAAAATGGTCACATATTATTGTAGAAGTTATTTCTATATTAAAGAAAATTAAACATAAACATAATAAACCAGGGATTAAATTCACAAACACAAAGAAAAAATTGAAAATCCATTAAAATACAGATTTCAGTAAAAAGAAACATATTTTACGAATTGGAAGCACACACACAAAAGAAAAGAGTCAAAAATCATATTAGAAAACTGATCATTGCTGGTTTTTAGAGCAATGAAATTAAAACAATAAAAAATGACTTTAAAAAAAAAACTTAGCAACTATTTTAAGATTGATAACATTTGCTGCTTTTAAACATATGAGGGTAAAACAGATTTATGCATTGTTGGTAAGAGTGTATATTAGAAGAAAATTTTGGGAAAAGACTATATCAGTATCTATTAAAGGTAGATTTTGCTACTGAATGTACCAACAAACAAACGAAAACACTGTCAGATTAGGGTTTTTATACAAGGATATTCCCTGAAGCAAGTTATCTAATTGGAAACAACTTGAATGTCAAATAATAAAGAATTGTTAAATAAATTGTGCTACATCTGTGTTTAGAAAGAAAATGAAGCAACTTAACAAATTCGTTTGTTATTCACATATTGACCTACAATTATGTCTATAACACATGATTTGGTGGTGGATTATTCTGGTTTTATAAAATATAAAAAGGAAAACAGAAAAAATGAACCATATGCGTATGTTTATATATAGGTATATCTGTATCTGTATCATCTATAGGTAGAGTTATCTTTGACCAAGGTTAAAAAAGACTATAGCTTGAAAGGAGACACCCAAATGGCTAACACTGTTAACCATACCCCAAGGAAGCAGGAGATAGAAGAAGAGGGAAAGCTAAGACAATTGACAATTTACAAATATCTATTCTTTGAATTGTTGCAAACATGTATTCTTTCTCTGATTAAAAAATAATAGCACTGGTTTTGCATGCCTGGGTGGGTTAAGCCTCTGCCTTCAGCTCAGGTCATGATGTCAGGGTCCTGAGATCAAGCCCCAAATCGGGCTCTCTACTTAGGACAGGGAGCCTGCTTCCCCCTCTCTCTCTGCCTGCCTCTCTGCTTACTTGTGATCTCTCTGTCAAATAAATAAATAAATAAAATCTTTAAAAATAATAATAATAATAACAGAGTCTAAAAAATACCTCAACAAAAGCAACAAAAGAAATTACTACTGAATGAATTATATCTATTCAGGCACAAATTATTATTTTCTCATGTGCAGAAGTTTGACTACAGGCGTATTGCAAAGAGAAAGGATGTATGAATCTTTTCATGTAAAATTAATGATGTAGTATAATGTGTGGTCCTTTTACTTTAAAGAAAGGTATCACAATGTGATACTTTATTACTATGCCATTTTAATTGCTGCAGCTCTGTGTGCTTTATTGTGAATACTTTTAGTTTTGAGTTTTTGACCCTAGGCAATTTCATTATGAGGTAGGGTTCCTTTTCATAGATTAGAAAATGTTACAAATCAAAAGGATAAATTATAAACACAATAGATTATAACTCAAACTCTTAAGCTTCCTTATATTTTTCTCTTTATTCTGGTGGAACAAAGTGAAGACTCCGTAAGCTGGTGTAAAGTGAATAAATGAAAGAAAGTGCTGCAATTTTTCTTAGAAAGAAGTTTAGGGGATACTGTCACTTCAATTAGTAAATTAGAGAAATCAGGAAGCAAATTGTGTCTTTAAGGCTAAAACATAAAATGTTATCCAGGGCCTAGAAAAACATAATATTATAATATCTTATAAGAACTTAATAGTATTTATGATTTATAGGATTAGTAGACCTCAAATCCTCCAGTCCAAACATTAGAACAGTATTGTAAGAATAATAATTATATGGAAACCTCATCTGAGGCTTTCTTATTCCCGTTTGTTATTTTTGTCTTTCTAGACCCTGCAGAGTAGTGAATCTGTTCTATAAAACTACTTCTGTCCACCAAGTTAGTAAACTCTGCTTGGGTTTTGTTTTCCTCTTGGGTGTCCTAAGACACAAGATTCATATCTCCCTTTTGAAGTCACCATCTGACTTGGCATCTCACCCATCAGACTGTGAAACCTCGAGAGTAGTAATCATATAATTAATCTTTGTAACTTCAGGAGTGAGCAAAGCATATAACCTATATCAGGTGTTGAATACTGTTGGCTGCATTCAGTGGATTGATATACATGACATTGGACGCGCTAAAGGCAATTATGAAATTGAATGGGATATCTTAAATTAAGTGTGATGATTTATATTTTCCTTGGAAGGACGAACTTACTCTCACTTGATGGCAATGACCCTAGAATGTAACTGTCCCATGTTGTAAAAGGATTATCTCATGTCTATTCCTCTCTCATCAATTATCTTTTGATCTTTTTACCTCTTAATTTATAGCCCATGTAATAAATGATGGAACTCTGTCATATTTACACCATCGTATCTGTCTACAGATCAATCTGCCTTGTCCTCTTTACATTGGATGAAATGTCCTCATTTCTGTCAAAGACCATCTCTTTAATTCACTTAGAATCTCATACATATTTGTCTTTTCAGAAGTTTCATTAATATGATCATAATCTACTATGAATTATTAATTTCTCCCCCTTTACTGAATCATGTTGCTTGTGTTGGCTTCTACTGTACAATTTTTTACAAGTATGTCTTAAACATTAGAAACTTATTACCTAACAATTCTGGAGATCAAAAGTCCATAACCAATTTTACTTGACTACAATCAAATAAAACCAAAATAAAATCTGGAGTTTTTAGGAAAAAATCTGATTTTCTGTCTTTTTTCTGGTTCTGGAGATGGCTCATATTCCTTGCCTCATGGCCACATGATTCCGATCTGTTTTCAGTCACATTTTCTTCTAGGGCTCTGACTGTGTTTGCTCAGGTTGCTATAACAAAATACTATAGACTGGGTGGCTTGGAAACAACAGCCTTTTTTTTTTTTTCCTTATAGTTTTGGAGGTTGAAAAGTCCAAGAAAAATATGCCAGCCTCCGGGTTGATAAATGGCTGTCTTTTCCCTGTGTCCTTACACAATAGAAGGTGTGAGGTATCGCTCTCGGTCCTCTTATATATAGTCACTAATTTTATACATTAGAGTACCATACTGATGACTTCATCACTTCTCAAAGACCCTACCTCCAAATAACCATCATATTTGGCCTTAGGGTTTAATACATGATTCTGGGGAGAACTTAAACACATAGCTTGACACTGCCCTGCCCTCTCCCTATTCACATCCTCCTGGCATATAAAATTGATTCATTCCATCCTAATCGCTTCAAAAATCTTATCTCTTTACAGCCTCGGCTATAATGTAGAAATCCAAAATCTCATATAATTACATCTTAATCAGATATGGGTGAAATTCCAGGTATGACCCATCCTGATACAAACTCTTCTAGCTGTGAACCATAAAACCAAACTGTTATGTGCTTCCCACATATAATGATGATACAGGCTGAGGATAGACATTCCCATTCCAAGAGGGAGAAATTGGAAAGAAGAAAGGGAGGGCAAGTCCCACATAAGTTGAAAGCCTAATGGAGCAAATCTTACTAAACCTTAACGTTTAAGAATAAACTTTTTAGACTTGGTACTCTGTCCTGTGGACACACTGGGGCTACAGTCCTGCTTCTGAGTTGGAATGACATGCCTTCAGCTCTTCCAGGAAACAGTTCTGCCTCCATTGCTCTCTCCAGCTGGGATCATGCAGGTGACTCTGCCCGATGGCTCTGTGATGAATCCATTCTTTAGATTCTAGATGAAGGCAGAGATGCACCTGCACACATGCCCCTATCCTTGCACTGTGTGTGCCATCAGACACAGTGCTGCAGATGCCCCCAGCGTTTGCTGCTTGTGCCATCTGGAGGGGATGACCTCTGTAGCCGGTGCTGCCTGGGAGCCTACGGGAATCACCCGTAGGACAGTTTAGGTCTGCTGCACCTCTGTGCAGGTAGAGGTCCATGATGGGAGATGTTGCCAGGCAATGTGCCCCAGGCAGTGTGCTCCTGGGTAGCCCCTCTGAAACCCTCTACCTCAAGACCACTCTTCCATTGTCTTAGAGAATTGCTCTTAGATTCAGTTGAGAGTGCTTATCCATGCTAATTTTCTCATTAAATGGTCTCTTGGTCAAATCATTTGTGTTCTTTCCCTAAAAAGGCCTTCTCATTGTTTGTAATATGAAAAGGCTGAGAATGTTCTCAATCTTTAAGACCTATTTCCATTTTGATTAATAATTCACCTGTAAGTCATTTCTCTCTTCTTATATTTTAGTATACATAGTCAGGAGGAGCCAAGCTGTATCTAAAACACTTTGCTTAGAAATAGCCTCAGCTAAATATCTGATATCATTCCTCAACAGTTCTACTTTCTGCAACACATGGGGACATAAACACAATTCAACCAAGTTCTTGGCCACTTTATAACATAGATGAGCTTTTCTCCAGTTTCCAATAACATAGTTCCCATTTCCATTTGAAACTTCATCTGTGGCCTTCACTGTCCATACTTCTATAAGCATTCTATTCAGGATTATTTAGGTGTTCCTTGAAAGGCTGAAGACTTCACAGCTCTCACCTATTCCTTCTGCATCACCAAATTTCTTTCACAGCAAGGTAGACTTGTGCCCTAAATTCTTCCAGCACTGCCCATTACTCAGTTCCAAAACCACTTTCAGGTTTTAAGGTGTTTGTTACAGCAAGACTTCACTTCTCAAAGGCAATTTTTATCATAGTTTGTTCAAGGCTGCTTTAACAAAAATATCATTGATGTGTTTAGAGAGAGAGAGAGAGTTCACTGATTGGGAGTTTGCAGAGGAAGAGTAACAATCTGAAGCAGGCTCCATAATTAATTCAGAGCCCAAAGCAGGGTTCAATCTCAGGACCCTGAGGTTATGACCTGAGGAGAAATCAAGAGTTGGACAGTTAACCGACAGAGCCACCCAGGTTACCTCTAGGTGGTGGCATTTAAACAATAGAAATTTATTTCTTACAGTTTTGGAATCTGGAAAGTCCAAGATAAATGTGCTGGCAGGTTTGGTATTTGATGAGAGCCTGTTTCTAGTTCATAGAAACAGTCTTCTTGCTATGACCTTACAGGATGGAAGGGGTAACTGAACCATCTGGAGACCTAATACCTTCCAAAGGCCCCACCTCTTAATATCACCACATTGGACTTTAGAATTTAATATATGAATTTGGGGGGCAGGTCACAAACATTCAGTATATAACACTGACACTCCTACTTCCCTCTTATAAGAACATTTGCAAGTACACAGGGCCCACTGATATAATCCAGACTAATCTCCTAAAATTCTTACTACATCTACAAAACCCCTATGTCATTGAATTAACATATTCATAGGGGATTAGGGTGTTGTAAGGGTTCTCCAGAGAAACAGAATTAAGTGTAGTATGTGTGTGTATGTGTGTACATGCATATTATCTATATATGTATATGCAGAAAAGGAATTGGCTCACATGGTTATGGAGTCTGAGAGTGCCAAAACCTGCAGTTGGCCAACTGGAGACTGAGGATAGCCAATGGTATAGTTGCAGCTGCTGTCTGAAGACTGGAGAGCTAAGGCAGCAGATGGTGCCAGATCTAGTCTGCGTCCAAATTTAAAGGCAGGCGATGACCCATGTCCCAGCTCAACGACAAGCAGAGAGAAGAAATTCTCTCATATTCAACATTCTGTTCTAGGCAGGCTCTCAGCAGATTGGGTGAGGCTGTCCCCCACTGGGGAGTGCAATTCATTTTATTCAGGTCTACCAATTCAAATATTAATCTTACCAGATAATGCCCTCACAGACACACCCAGAATACCACTTACCTAAATATCTTGACAACCCATGGCTCTGTCAGTTAGCACATAAAATTAACCATCATAGATGTGTGCATGTTTGGGGGGCCATTTTTCAGGCTCCTGCAATTCCTGTATGCATAAAACAGGCTCTAGTAGAATTCTCTGAACCTAAGGCTTATCTTGCTTTATTGTGCTTTGTTTTATTGTGCTTCACAGATATTGCTTTTTTTAATATATTGAAATGTTGTGACAAACTACATTGAGCAGGTTTATCAGTGCCAATTTTTCCAACATTTCCAGCATTTGCTCACTTCGTGTCTGTGCCACATTTTGGTCATTCTCACAATAATCTAAACTTTTTCTAGCTGCATGGAGAATATTCGCGATTCATGGCAAAAGGTCAAAACACCAACATTAACAGGAATGTCAAAGTTGGTGATTCTGACTTTCGTGTATGACATTGGTCAAGGCTTCAATGGAAGAAGTGACTGAAGGTGTGGTGGAAATAGCAAGAGACCTGGAATGAGAAGTGGAGCCTGAAGATGGGACTGAATGGCTGCCTTCTCATGATAAAACTCAGAGGAATGAAGAGTCCCTTCTTAAAGATGAGCAAGGAAAGTGGTTTCTTGAGATGGAATCTACTGCTGGTGAAGACACTGTGAGAATTGTTGAAATGACAATGGAGGATTGAGAATATGACATAAGCTTATTTGATAAAACAGGGACATGTCTTTTTTTTTTTTAAAGATTTTTTAAATTTTATTTTAAAATTTGTTTGACAGACAGAGATCACAAGTAGGCAGAGAGGCCAGCAGAGAGAGAGGAAGGGAAGCAGGCTCCCGCCTCATGCGGGGCTCGATCCCAGGACCCTGTAATCATGACCTGAGCCAAAGGCAGAGGCTTTAACCCACTGAGCCTTCCAGGCGCCCCATGCAGGGGAAAGTCTTGAGAAGACTGACTCCAATTTTGAAAGAAGTTCTACCCTAGGTAAAATATTGCTAAATAGCACTGCATGCAACAGAGAAATCATTCATGAAGGAAAGAAATCAATTAATGTGACAAACTTTATTGTCTTATTTTAAGTAATTGCACAGCCACCCCAATTTTTAGCAACCACCCTGCCCAGACAGCCGCCAGCAACATAGAGGCAACACCCTCTGCCAGCAAAAGGATTATAACTTACTGAAAGATGGTTAGCATTTTTAGCAATAAACTGTTTCCTTAAATTATTTTATTATTTATTTGTTTGCTTATTTGTTTATTTATAGTGCAGGGAAAAGGGGCAGAGGGAGGAGAGAGACAGACTTAATCCCACTCCATGCCTAGTGCAGAGTCTTTTCGAGCTCGATCTCAAGACCTGAGATCACAACCTGACTGGGAATCAAGAGTCAGATGTTCAATAGACTGAGCCACCCAGGTGCCCAAGCAATGAACTATTTTTAAAATTAAGGTGCGGGCGCTTGGGTGGTTCAGCGCATTAAGTGACTGCCAGGAGCTCAGGTCATAATTTCAGCCCCTGGGATCCATCCTCAGATGGAGCCCCAGCAGGGAGCCTGCTGTGCTCTCTCCCGCAGCTCCCCCTGCTTGTGTTCTTCTCTCTCTCTCTTGAATGAATAAATAAAATCTTTAAAAAAATAATAAAATTAATGTACGTACGTTGGTTTTTAAACATTACAGTATTGCATACTTCAAAGATTACAGTATAATATAAACATAACTTTCATAGGCACGAGTGAACCAAAAATTCATTTGACCCAGTTTATTGTGGTCTTCTGGAACTGAACCCAATATCTCCAAGGTATGCCTATAGTTTTCTATAGGAAAACTGGAGCCACCTTCTTTCCCATATTTCTCTACTTTAGTTTATATGCAAACTTTTGGAAGAATTCTGTGTATTTTCTGAAGCTTTAAAACTGAATCTCCTCTAAGCCCTCAGTCAGAGGCATTTGGACCCCTCCATTTTATTTCATCTTCTATCAAGGTAAAAAAAGCCTTCAGTGTCACCATATGTAATGACCACCTCTTTATTCTGATCTTACTAGACATCACAAAGTCTGTCTCAAGCTCTCCCTTTGGTCTTTATAAAGTCAATTTCTCATCATTCAAGTTCCAGTTTGAACGTATCATTGAAGATGTCTTCTCTAACCATTTATAATTAACCCCCAGGCTTCAGTTTTATTTTCTTCAGGATCCTTTTCATTTCTGAAATTATCTTATTATTTACTTGCTTGCATAGTCCTTATATTCTGCCTCCTCCTCTGCTAGAATGGAAGATACATAAAAAGGGAATGTATCTATCTTCATACTCTGCTATTCTAAATGTCAAAATCAGTGCCTGACAAAAATAACTGAATGAGTAAATGATGCACTTTCTATTGTAATTTGCAAAATATCACTATCAAATTTTATGTAATGGATCTGCAAAAAATAGAATTGTAGTAACCAAAAGATACTGATCTACTTTACAAGGATGTTGCATTTCACTACGACTAAGACTAAATAAATAAAGAATTGGTTCCAGAAAAGATTTTATGCAAAATTAAAAACAGACACCAATGATGAATAGAAATAGAATGGTTAATGGCAAATAATTACATACACACACACACACAAATACATGTATATGTACACATGTATATGTATGCATACAATACATTCATATATATGCATATATGTGTATATATATGTTTGATATTTTAAAAATTAAAAAATGGTGAATATAATCTAATACCATCTCAAAACAGTTTTCTGAGATTAACTTCAAATTTGTTTACCATTGAAGAGAAATTGGTTGTTTGTAATTGCTTTCAGAATAATATCCATTAAGGGTTAAGATTATCATAAAGTAAAATTTCACTTAAGTTTTCTGAAAGTTCAGGTTATAAAATGACCACTGTTATTTATTTTTTTAAGATGTTATTTATTTATTTGACACGGAGGGAGGGATCATAAGTAGGCAAAGAGGCAGGCAGAAAGAGAAAGGGGGAGGCAGGATCCCTGCTAAGCAGATAGAGCCCCATGTGGGGCTCGATCCCAGGACCCTGAGATCATGACCGGAGCTGAAGGCTGAGGCTTAACCTTCTGAGCCACCCAGGTACCCCATAAAATGACCAGTTTTTTTTTAATTAAAATAAATTTTTCAGGGCGCCTGGGTGGCTCAGTGGGTTAAGCCGCTGCCTTCGGCTCAGGTCATGATCTCAGGGTCCTGGGATCGAGTCCCGCATCGGGCTCTCTGCTCAGCAGGGAGCCTGCTTCCCTCTCTCTCTCTCTGCCTGCCTCTCCGACTACTTGTGATTTCTCTCTGTCAAATAAATAAAATCTTTAAAAAAATAAATAAATAAATAAATAAATTTTTCATATTTTTAAAATAGATATTCAAATTGTCAAGAGAAATTTGTGTCTGATCTTCTGTATGTTAAACTCATAATGAGAATTTCCTCAGTTAACAAGGCCAACAGTGAAAAGCCAAAGTTTAAATTGTTGCCCTGACATACTGACCATTATAATGGGCAAAGAAGAATGTATGCCTCTGAATCTTGTCACATAAAGTCTTTTTAAACACTCTACCTTACAGAATTTCTAGGAAAAAATTTAATTTGTGCCTTACACATTATAATTTGGAAAATATTGAAGGAAGGAAGTAATCCAGTCAAAGTTATCTGAAACAGCAGGAGAAAAGTAAAATAGTTAAAAACAGGGCTATACTCTACAAAGAATAATTTTGACTTAACATGAAATATAGTTTAATATTGTAAATGTCAATAATACATTTTTTTTTGTAAAAAGTACAAGCAGGTGGTGTGGATTTCATGTGCATCTTTTCTAAGAAGATACACTGGTTTATACAGTTAATTCTCCAAATATGGCCTACTGACCTCTAGGGACCCCAAGGCCCCTTCAAAGGGTATGCAAGATGACATCAAAACTATTTTCATCATAGTAGTAAGATGTAATTTCGTTCTGTCCCTGTGTTGACTTTTGCCCTGATGACACATAAGCAATTAGTGGGTAAAGCCTCCTGGTTCCTTAACACACATTAAACCAGCAGTACTAGATTGTGCTGGTCAACACTCCATTCACTGCCACAGAAGAAACACATCCTGGCAGGCACATCACACACACATACACAATACATGCTGACCAGTTACCCTTTCAGAATTTTCTTTAAGAAAAACAGTAAAAGTTTTTTTTATAAGACCTTAACCCCTAGGGTATTCTGTGAGATGAAATGGTAAATACAGATAACAACATTTCTGTTGCTGACCAAACTACATTTCTTATTCAATGAAAATTGCAATGTGATTGCACTGCAGGCTGCACTGGTCACTTTTTGTATGGAATACCATTTTTGGAAAATCCAACCAGATAAGCACAATGTGGCTATTCAGCTTTGGGTGTTTGGCAGACATTACCTCATAAATGAACAACACAGTGAGTCTGTGGCTTCTGGGAGAAGAACTGATAGTATTTATTGCTGAGGAGGAAAAACTCACATCTTCCTGTTTGTCTCCTTTATACTGATAGTACGACTGCCACCCTCAAAAACATTTCTGGATGCCAGGCCTGTGTGGATTCTTTTACAGCAAGCAATTCTCTGTGACACTAAGTGGGTGTCCTTCAATTTAACCCAATTCTGACAGTACCTACCTGGGGATACCATCAGATCCCACATGGTTGGGGCTTAGTCTCATGAGACTGTCCCCACTTCAGATACTAATCACAAGTAGTGGGTCCCCTGGTTACCCACAAATGCTGTCTGACTTGGCTGCAAATCAGAGATTCCCTTGACCTCTCGTCCTTGGGTTCTATTATTTGCTAGAACAGCTCACAGAACTCAGGGAAACACAGAACTCAGGAAAACACTTAGCAATAAAGGACAATACAAATAAAATACATGATAATACAAATAAGCATCCAGATGCAGAGGTATATAGAGAAAGGTCTGGGAGGGTCCCTGCGGAGTTGGGGTAAGCCACCTTCATAGTACACGGTTGTGTTCACCAATATGAAATCTCTCCAAAGCCCACACTACTGGGATTTCAGGGAGGCTTCATCACAGAGGCATGACCAATTATTAACTCCATTTCTAGCCCCTCTTCTTTCTCTGGAGAATAGGGTTGGGACTAGAAATACCAAGCTTCTAATGATGGCTTGGTCTTTCTGCTGACTAGCTCCAATCCAGGAGCCCACTCAGATTTGCCTCATTAGAACAAAAGGCATTCATATCATCCAGGAAATTCTATGGGATTTGGGAGCTCTGTGTCAAACATCAATATCAAAGACCAAGTATTAAAAAAAAGATATTCTTAGTGCTCTAATCACATGGGTAATTACAAGGGTTTTAGGAGCTTTGTACTAGGAACCAGGGTAAAAAACTAAATGCTGTAGTAAAAGAGTCTCCTAGCATTTCTATATACAAGTGTTCTAGGATCTGTGTGTCAGGAACCAAGGGCATAGGCAAAAATAAATAAATAAATACACACACACACACACACACACACACTTTAATATTTCACAGTTACCTGTGATAAAATTCAACATTTCTTTTTTTTTTCTTTTTTTTTTTTATATTTTATTTATTTATTTGAGAGAGAGACAGTGAGAGAGAGCATGAGCGAGGAGAAGGTCAGAGGGAGAAGCAGACTCCCCATGGAGCTGGGAGCCCGATGCGGGACTCGATCCAGGGACTCCAGGATCATGACCTGAGCCGAAGGCAGTCGTCCAACCAACTGAGCCACCCAGGCATCCCAAAATTCAACATTTCAAGCAAGAATTCAACTTATATTTGCTTCTCTGAGCTTGACAGCATCCCAGACTTAAAAGATTTTCAGGTGAGTTCAATGGTGATACAAATGATTTTTATATTGTCTAATAAAGTGTGTCCTTTTTTGTTGAAAATCAATATAATTCAGTGACAAATGAACATTGTTACAAATTCACATATGGGTAAAATATCAATTTTAAGTTCCAAATAATATATTTTAATGTCACATGATATGATTGTGTGTGCGCGTGTGTGTATGTGTGTGTGTGTGCTTTCAGACTCCACATGGCAACTTTAAAAAACAAAACAATTGGTGCCTGGGTGGCTCAGTGGGTTAAAGCCTCTGCCTTCAACTCAGGTCATGATCCCAGTGTCCTGGGATCCAGTCCCGCTTCGGGCTCTCTGCTCAGCAGGGAGCCTGCTTCTCTGTTTCTCTCTGTCTGCCTCTCTGCCTACTTATGATCTCTGTCAAATAAATAAATAAAATCTTTAAAAATAAATAAATAAATAAATAAATAACAAAACAGAACAAGAGGACCAAAATGGATTCAATTATATTAAGTCCATGTCACCAAGTTAAGATTTAATTACTTCAGCTCCCCCACATATGGAATCTTAAACCAATCAGGAATCACCTGATTAGCACTGGTTAGGTAATCTGTCTGATCGAGCCCTGCCTCCCCTAAAGAGAAGTAATTTTGGAATAACTAATTTTTTTTTTTTTTTTTTTTTTTGCCTAGTATAGATTTGCCCTTCCTGCTCCTTTCTGCCTATGAAAGTCTGTCACTATGTACAGCTCCACAAAGCTGCCTTCTATCGGTTAGATGGGATGCTGCTGGATTTAAGTCAAATTTTGCTCAAATAAACTAAACAGTTTTAATGTGCCTCAGTTTACCTTTTTATACAGTGGCCTTAAAATATTGTTGGATAGTTTTAGTAGAATGTAAAAGAAGAACATGGGGTGCCTGGGTGGCTTTTTTCGTTGAGCGTCCAGCTCTTGGTTTTGGCTCAGATCTTAGTTTGAGGGCGTGGGCTTGAGTCCCTCAACAACTCATGTTCAGTGTGGAGTCGGATTGGGGTTTTCTCTCTCTCCCTTCTGCCCTCTTCCTACTCATGTGCTCTCTCTCTCTCTTTCTCTCAAAAATAAATTAATTAATGAAATCTTACTAAAGAACATCCACAATTATCTAGATTGCTATTAAAATATTCATCTGTTTTCAAAATCTTTTGTATGTGAGGCTTCATTTTCTTTTGATGCTTCAACTCAAACATATCACTCCATATTGAATGCAGATGCAGATATAAGAATCCAGCTTTCTTCTATGAAGCCAGAAATTAGGAAGATATATAAAAATGTAGGACAGTATCACTCTTTTTACTATTTTTGCTTTGGAAAATACAGTTATATGTTATAAAATGTGTTTATACTATTTACATAGCATCTAATGGGTTTACTATTATTATTTATAAAGAATCAGCAAATATATATTTTAAATTTGAAATCATTTGAATTTTAAATTTTAAATCAGTTTTAATTCTAGTCTGGTAAAATCAATAAATATAACACATATGAATAAAAGCTCTTTGGGGTCTTCAATAATTTTAAAGAATGTAAATAGTTCCTGAGAACAAAATGCTTGAGGAACATTTGTCCATAGTAGTATTTTTAAAATTCCTTTGAAGTTTGATTTTTTTCCTAAACATAATCTTCCTTGAATTTTAACAAATGAAAGATAGATATTAACTTCAACTCAAAAGATATACTCAGTATCAATAGATGTATATTTAATTATCTATAATATAGTTATATATATAATGTATTTATCTGTAAAATACAACTTTATATAGAAAAAAAGTAGATATAAAGATACTGGGTTATGTGGATATATCTCATATACCCTTGTTTGAAAATGGTTAGGTTGATTTGATACCTGTAAATTTTCATGGATTATATGAACTAATATGTACACTAGATGCATTTCATTGCTGGATCATATTGATATTTAAAGTCACTGTGGATACAAAAATAAATTATTCCACATCCACCTGCTTGTAAATAGTTTCACCAAGTTGTATGTAGGCAGAATAAAGCTGAGTACAGACAAAACACTGATGTAGAAGTTACAAAATTACTTCTTAAACACCAATACAACATACTTTCACTTAATTAAATATTAGTACATTAAAGGATGAAGTTGGTCAAGTGATTGATTTTTAATAAATATGAAATTCTTTCTACTTTTACTTATCTTTTAAATGTGGATCACATTTTTGTGGAGGAAATACAGTATGTATTATTTTCACATCCTAGATGTTTAAGTTCTTAGTCGGGCTGCAAGTTTCTCACCAGAGGATTGTAAATGTGTAGGATTCTGAGCATGAATGACAAAGCATACACACAGAGGCATGTAAGCAGGTGATGTGTGGTACAGGGCTAGGTGATGCTGTCTGTTGGCTCACGGAGGATTTTGCTCCACTGATTTGATGGCAGGTTGGTCCAGGTCACATTTTAACAAGTTTCATTTCTGCTAACAGTTGTGTTATCATCCTCTAGAGCTTTCTTCTCTGCGCAGCGTTTTCCAGAGGATGTGTATGTAGGCAAGTGTGTATGTATAAAATGCTACTTTTTCACAGTGCTGAGTATTGAATAAGCAAGGTCACTTTCAAAAGCAGTCCCTTTAGTATTGATAGAGCTGTCTCCTCTGGCTTGTTTCTCTCAAAATGTTGGTTAATGGATGGCTACAGGTGATTTTTAAAATAGAAGCATTAGTCAGGGATTAGAGCATCATAGCCTCCCTTACCTGTGTGAGAAGACGCCAGTCTGATGTATGATTGATGGTCTGGTACAACGTTAGGAGACTCTCTCGTGCTTTGTATGCAATGTCTTTGGCCACATGAGAAATAAAATCAATATGAGAGGCAATACAGTTGTAGCCTAGGTCTATTAGAATAACTTGTTGACCCAATTATTTTAAATAGCCTTCATGTAACAAATGCCACAAAGCAACACTAATAGTCCAATTTTCTAGTCTTGAGAATAGCAGTCCTGTGGTAGGTGAAACTGTGTGTCTTAAGGTTGGAATGGCAAGAGCTAAGCTAATTCACTCTTCAGAGGAGCCATTTAGGGAAGTTTCTTCTCCCAACTGGTGGAATTGCCCCCCTGCTCATATAGTAAAGTGTATATTAAAATGCCATCAGTACCTTGGAATGTGACCTTATTTGGAAATGAGTTCCTTTCAGATGAAATTAGTAAAGTTAAGACCACTGGAGTAAGGTGGCCCCTAATCTAATACACCTGGTGTCCTTATAAGTGAAGAGAGGGCCATGTAAAGTCACAGACACACACAGGAGAAGATGAGAGGGGGACATGGGAGGAAAGCTATGTAAATACCAAGGCAAAGATTGGAGTGATACATCTACAAGGCAAGGAACACCAAGGATTGCCAGCTGTCACTGAGCCAGCCACAGGAGAGGGCATGCAACAGCTTCTCTCCCTCAGAACCTTCAGAAGGAATCAACCCTGCTGACATCTTGATTTCTCATTTCTAGCCTCCAGAGTTCTGAAGGAATACATTTCTGTGGTTTTAAGGCACCCAGTTTGTGGTATTTTGTTATGGCAGTCCTAGGAAATACGTATACCTGCGGAAGCTAAGATGGTTGCTGTGGAAAAAAAGAAAAGGGGCACGTAACATATCAAAGCCATCTTCAGCAAGTTATGATATTGGTAGAATCTTTACACGTGCCAAAGCAGAGAGAGTCATATGGAGAGTCCTTGAAAGAGCTCAGATTATAATCTGGATTAAAATTCCCAAGTATTAACCATATCCCACTTTCATTTACATATATTATCTTAGCATTTACATATAAAGTGTGATGCAAACAGGCCACAGAGAACCTTAATGCCACTGGTCAATTCATTAAGTGATGGAATACGTAGTCTCCATAGACCGACAGGAGAAATAAGTGGTGAGAAAAATAGCCCAAATGAATTTCAAATGGATGGCCTTTTACAACATGAACCACAATAACTGTGACACCAGAAGTGATAGATAATGAGAAATGTATTCAGTTTTTCAAAGGAATGGATGGTCTCCCATATGCATTCTCCAGCAAGTCATCAGCCAACACTGTGGCCATGCTGGGGAGAGCCCCTTCTCTTGGCAGAGATTTTGCCTTAAACTCTGCCATTTTCTGATTGGTGCTTGCATGAGAGGGCACATCTTTGAGGGAATGGGGAAAACTGAAAATATTCAGAAACTGGAAGTCTATTTCCACTGGAAATTTCCTGAAAAGCTACAAAAGTAGAAGATTACATTTAACTTGAGGAACATCTGTGATCTTATCACTAGAATGGTGCTTGACTTACAAAAGTTTTTTAAACAAATTAAAAAAAAATTAGTTTTTTGATTTATGCAATATTCTTAAATGAAATAAAGCTGTATTTTTTCCTGCTTTGTGATTTAATTTTCCTAATGTTATTCTGAGATGATGGTTTTTATTATGAATGATTATTTCAATCTCTCTATTTTTTTGTAGTAGGGTTGGTTCTTTGTTTAATGTTATTTTCAGCACTTTGATGAAGAAAATCTCACAATTCTCTGAGAATATAGTGTGGAGATGATTTTTAAAATACATGTATATCTTGTAGAAAATATGGGCATCCCATTCTTAAATACCTCATATTCTAAATATTAGAAAATGTGTCATAACAAAACGTTTAATGATAGATGGACAGACACCTCATTAATCAAAACAGTCCCTCCCCTTCCCATTCCTTTAGATAGGTGAGCAGACTGAATGGCAAGAGCAGGGCATATAAAATAGTGATTGATTACCCATCGTGAAGTAGGGTGGAGAACCGGGACATTTCCTCATATGATTCCAATTCATATTTAATGCAAATTTAATTATCTGCAGGGCACTGGTTGGCTCAGTTGGTTAAACATCTGCCTTTGGCTTAGGTCATGTTCCCAGGGTCTTGGGATCAAGCTCTGCCTCATAGACCTCACTGCTCACCAAGGAACATACTTCTCTCCCTGTTCATGCTCTCTCCCTCTCTCTCTCTATGAAATAAATAAAATCTTAAAAAATTTAATTATCTGCAATTTATAAAATTCAATGAAGTTAAGTGACATATCAAGGGTATGCAGAAAACCATGGCAAATGAAACCCAAAGTTTCCTGTTTCTCCATGCTATGATCATTAAAAAAACAAAAATTGAAAAGTAAAATAAAGTGTCTAACAAAATAACGTTTTCTTTTTTAAATATTCTTCCATATATAAATGCCCTCTTACTAATATTTAAGTAATCATAAACATCGCATCTGTTTTAGTTTTGGTTTTCTGCTTTTCCTTTTTGCTGATATACTATCATTAATCTACCTATATACCCAAAATGAAATATTCATTCTATTTGCAATGTTCTTTTATTTAAAGAAGTGTTTCATATATGTAGTAGTATGATTCTACATAGCATTTCTTGATGGTTGAGATTATCATGACAAAAACATAATCCCAGTTCATACTATTTCCAAAATCATACCACTAATTTACAAAAGTATGAGTTCTAAATCCATTTTGCTAAAGAACCTCTGGTATTGAATTAATATACATATATTTTTAAGTTTTAAGAATGATATTATATTTCTTAATTCTCTTTATGATTTTTTTTATTTTTTTAAAAATTTCTTATTTCTTTTCAGCGTAACAGTATTCATTGTTTTTGCACCACACCCAGTGCTCCATGCAATCCATGCCCTCCCTAATACCCCCAACCTTCCACCTCCCGCCCCTTCAAAACCCTCAGATTGTTTTTCAGAGTCCATAGTCTCTCATGATTCACCTCCCATGAGAGACTATGGACTCTGAAAAACAATTAAGTAGGCAAAATGCAAGTTATAAAGGATTCTATAAATAATCTGTTTAAGATTATTAAATAATCTGTTTAAGATTATTAAATAATCTGTTTAAGATTATTTATAGAATCCTTTATAACTTGCATTTTACCTACTTAATTTTTTCCCTATGTATTTTGGGTTTTGATTTTTTATTTATTGGGCACTTAACGTTTTCCTGACAGTATATATGTACCAGTTGTGGTACAATTATTTTATATTACCTATCACATAAATGGAATTCTTAAAATTACCTCGTAAGAGAAGTGTTATTTTCTATAGAGTTATATCTCAAAATGAGATGTGATATCCTAACCAGC
This sequence comes from Mustela nivalis, assembly GCF_964662115.1. Taxonomy (NCBI): domain Eukaryota; kingdom Metazoa; phylum Chordata; class Mammalia; order Carnivora; family Mustelidae; genus Mustela; species Mustela nivalis. Next base: position 45,022,788 of record NC_139023.1, on the reverse strand, counting down.
ATTTGAGTTCAACTTTGTGTGATTATCAACTCTTTTTGCATTTTCTACTCTTAAAGCCTCCTTCCTTATCTATCTATGCAAATCAAATATCTAGGTTGGCCTTGAAGGTCCCAGAGATCCCTCAGAAATTTATACACACAGTTATCAACGTCCCAAACAGTCATTAATAAATCTAGGATCTCTGAAACATAAATATCAATAGAAATTTTGGATTGTAATTTTGTGATAACATCAATCCTGTTTTCTTTCATTAAGAAAAATTTTTGAAGTTAATGTTAAGTTATTGTCTGAGGGGAAAACAATGCACTGTGTTCCTGATATATGAACTAGCAGGAGTGTATGCACCACATATTTGTAACTGACAGTGCCTATGGCTCCATTAGGTCTGATTCATCAGTCATGTCATCTTCTGAAAGTACTAGAAATAGCAACAAAGCTGGAGTGCCTTTTGAGATGTCCTTTCACACTTCCATAAGGTTATTGTACATCCATTAATATAGATGACAAAAGAAATGTCATCTGGGTTGAATGAATGGATTCCAAGACACTAAAAGCCCCATTGTCTCAGGTGAAGGGGCAAATGAGCAGCCTTGGGAGATGAAAATTTCCAATTCTATCTTATGTAGTCACACATGATGCACATTGTCCTTACAGATTTGTGAGAAAGGATCATCAACCAGCAAACAACACGACATATATAGCTGGATCTTGAAGTTAACCCACATTAGTCTTCATCTGTTTTTAACTGATGGTCTCTATTTTGTAATAAATGTCAATGACCTAAAACTGTGAAGCCACAGTGGGCTCCCAAGGCCATGATAGGACCCAAATAATGTCATGCTTATAAGGAGGTAGAAAAGATGTCAGAATTCTGTATGTGACAGTAATGCAAAGTTGATAGGACAGAAATGGTATGCTCGTTGGGAGACATGCTTGGTCAAATCAACTTTGATAAAACAAGAATAAAATTGGAAATGGGAAAGTGTGGGATATTTAATGTCAAAGAACCTAATAAATAATCTCAAAAGCAGTTATAAATAGAAATACATGAAGTAAATAGAGAGGTTGAAGGAGATACGCAATGAATATTTGTAGTTTTTATTTCTTGTTAAATATGGGGGAAAAAAAATCTGTACTATGGGAAGGATTTGGAAAACCAAGGGCCTCTGCTACTAAGTCAGTTTTTGTCTAAGCTAGTTTATGACTCATCTCTCGAGCTGTCTGAAAATTCAAAATTCAGGACCCTCATTAGAACTAATGAATTTGAATTATTGAGGATGAAGTCTAGAAAACTGGATTTGAAGCAAGTTTATAGTTGATTCTTATTGAGATGCACTGAGATTGACCAACCACTGGATGGGTGATCTCAAGTTCTACTAGCTCAGTCATTTCTTTCTGCTCCTACCTTCTGTCCCTGCCCCAGAATTCACCATTTCCTGCATTCTACAGTGTTCATAACAAAGAAGTTGAGGTATTCTTCTACAGGTCTACAGTTAAATAAATATGAGGTCTACAATTAAATATAGCTAAACAGTTAAATATGCTCCAGAGATTTCTGAACAAAGTCAAGTCACTGTGATCATGAGAAATATACAAAAATATAAAGCAGTCAACATATCTTAAAAAATAAAAGGTTGTCTTTGTAAAGATTGTATATGACTTAAATTTTCACAGAATTATCACAGAGCATTGAAAATTAAGTGATATGTAAATAAAATCTTTTAAAAAAGGTGGGGGGCGCCTGGGTGGCTCAGTGGGTTAAGCCGCTGCATTCAGCTCAGGTCATGATCTCAGGGTCCTGGGATCAAGTCCCGCATGGGGCTCTCTGCTCAGCAGGGAGCCTTCTTCTCTCTCTCTCTCTGCCTGCCTCTCTGCTTACTTGTGATCTCTCTCTGTCAAATGAATAAATAAAATCTTTAAAAAAAAAAAAAAGAAAATTAAGTGATATGATGTTAACAAGTAGCTTTAGTAGGGAATAGGTTAAATGAAACCTCTGAATAAAATGGAGGTAAATTTTCCCCTGGTAATTCTGGAGTCAAAGAGGGTTAATAGATATGAGGTAAATAGATCAATATGTGAAATTTGAATTTCATTAAGTTGGGATCCAGAAACAAGATTTGCAAATAATTTGTAAACAGAAGTCTCTTCCTGATGGGTAGGGTTCATGTTAAGCCCTTTGAAAAAAATCTAACATCCAGCGTCATCACAAAAAGTTCTCTCAGTGTTGCTCTTCTAAAACCTCCAACTTCAGTTTTCAAACTAGCTTTAGAAAATAATTTCATAGTCAGTTTCCATCTGCATTCTGAAAACAAAATGTAAAATAATATTTTATAGAAATACTGCTTTCAAGGGGCACCTGGGTGCCTCAGTGGGTTAAAGCCCCTGCCTTCAGCTCAGGTCGTGATCCCAGAGTCCTGGCAGGGAGCCCCACATCTGGCTCTCTGCTCAGCAGGAAGCCTGCTTCCCCATCTCTCTATCTGCCTGCCTCTCTGCCTACTTGTGATCTCTGTCTGTCAAATAAATAAATAAATATCTTAAAAAAAAAAAAGAAAGATAAGAAATACTGCTTTCAGCTTCAGATGAGACTGTTGGGAACCAGACCTTACATTTTAGTTATCTTTTTGTTAACATCCAAACTCGAAAACAATAAAATAACAACTAAAATTCAAAGGTCAACACATTTTTATTATTTATATGAATTTTAAAAATGATAGCTAACATTAATCAATTATATGCTAATAATGACAAACATTTATTTTCAGTCACCATTCCAGGTAATTATCATGCACTGCCATTTAATTTAATGTAATGAAGTATATAATAAGGTTGCTCTTCATTATTTGGGCACTTCACAATATCCTTTCTGTTACTTGATTGTTATATCTTTGGTCTCTAAGGCAAAAAAAAAAAAAAAAATCTGGTGAATATGCAAAGTCACAATACATGGGGACTGTAGTAAGGGAACTGATCAACAGGGAAGGATTGTGTTTACTGTGACTGTGGATTTGATGTATCCTTCCTCTTGTGCAAAGTGCTGGTATGAAGGAGGCATTCACAAGTTCATGACATAGACCCTTCAGAATTGGTAGGGATGCACCTTGACTATCTGATTCCTTTACATATCCTTGCATTTGCAACAAGTGATAATCGAAAATGTCTTTTAATCACCTTCAATAATGGACTTTTCTTAAACATTCATAATTAACATCTCTGATACAACTAGAGAATGACAATGTGTCAACACTTCCCCGGGGGATCACGTGGAAATCCCAAATGTCATTTTCATCCCTCTCACCTTCCATTGAGTTGGAAGGCAAATAGAAGGCAGGAGGACTGAGTCAACTGGAGGAGTAGTTAAAAATTCAGACTCTGGAATTATGTGTTAAAACTTTAAATATTATAGACACATTTACTTAATTTCTAATACTGTTGTTGCTTATAATTAAATAAGATGTTTTCCATGAACCACGCATTACAGCAAATATATTGTTTATACAGATTAAATTTTCATCAAAAGGGATGCCTGGGTGGCTCAGTTGGTTAAGCAGCTGCCTTTGGCTCAGGTCATGATCCCAGCGTCCTGGGATCCAGTCCCGCATCGGGCTCCTTGCTCGGCCGGGAGCCTGCTTCTCCCTCTGCCTCTGCCTGCCATTCTGTCTGCCTGTGCTTGCTCTCTCGCCCACTCTCTCTGATAAAGAAATAAAATCTTAAAATAAATAAATAAATTTTCATCAAAAAAAAAAAAAATTCAGACTCTGGAACAACCTACCAGGTTTTGAATCTTGGCTTTGTCATTTAGTAGCTGCATGACACTGTGAAAATCATTTAATCTATCTCTATTTTCTCATGTACGACAGAGGTATGAGATGATTAATTTTATATATCAATTTGACCAGACTTTGTTACTTGGTTGTTTGGTCAAACACAGTCTAGATGTTGCCATGAAGGTATATGCTTCATTATCTTTATATGAATGTATATGAATTTATATGCTTTCACTATCTTTATTTATCTTATAACAGGAAAGAGAAAAACACCAGAAGTTTTTTTTTTAAGATTTTATTTATTTTGTTTTAGAGAGAGAAAAAGAGTGCATGAATGGGAGGAGGTGCAAAGCGAGTGGGAGAAAAAGAGTCCCAACAGACTCCATGCTGAGCACAGAGTCCCATATGGGACTCAATCTCATGACCCTGAAATCATGACCTGAGCCGAAATCAAGAATAGGCTGCTTAACTGACTGAGGTACTCAGGAGTCCCAAGGCTTTCATATTATATAGACATAGGATGAAATTTTAGTAACTCATATAATACAGTGTCTTTAAAAAAATACATTCCTAAGCCTCTATTTTATTCATTTGTAAAATGGTTATCATGATCTCTCTCACATGGTGATGCCATTGTGAGGTGATTGGTCCACACTGTACACTTAAAATTGATGGTACTACGTTAGTTTTTATTTATAAATAGCCAGGGTATTCTAAATTGTCTTGCATTAACAGAGGACAATTAAACTGACTGCATAAATTTCACATTCAGGATCTTTTGTGCTAACTCACAATTTTTAGGTAAAGTAAAATTTCCAAGGACCATTAAGTGAGATGTATATGACAGATACTTTTATTAATGATATTAGGTGTCATTAGAATTGGAATTGACAGCTTTACAATATAGAAACAAAGCATTATTTTTAAAAAAATTCAATTTAATCTTTGGCTCAAATAACCTGCTTAGTATGTTACCAGTCACTCATCGGCATACATTTGAAAACAGATTTGTGCTACAAATGTCTTTCAAATATGCTAGCTTTATATAGAAGGAGTACTCCACCTTTTCATTCAAAAATCAATGCACTTTACCATGGTTTCATTAACATAACATCTTTAGTAGTAATAGGAACTGATTTTTACGGAGATGTACATCCAAGCATTTTAACAGAGCAGAAAATATCCCATAAGACTTATTGCCTCATTTAACATTTACATTTGCATAGCACTTTGCATCTATTAAAAGCACAGCAATCATTTTTATTAGTTAACAGTGACTAAGGTCAATATTATTTCTCCCATTTTCCAGAAAAAATATTTAAGTGTGGAGAAATTAAGTGATTTCAGCCATGCAAGGAAAAAAAAAAAAGTTGTGATTTGCAAGTTCCACTGTCAGGTTTAAAGATACTGATAGATTATTACACTCACAAATTGCCAATCAAATATTTGTCTCATTTTCACAAGAAAATGCGGGGGGGGGTGGATTTCCAAAGATTACAGGTATACTCTTCCTTTTATAGACATATCTTTTTGAAGAGAAATAAATTTTATAAAAAACTACAACCCATCCCCCCCTTCAGCCACTCTGGAAAAGAGCATGGAGGTTCCTCAAAATGTTGAAAATAGAACTGCCCTATGACCCAGCAATTGCATTATTGGGTATTTACCCTAAAGATACAAATGTAGTGATCCAAAGGGGCACATGCACCCGAATGTTTATAGCAGCAATGTCCACAATAGCCAAACTATGGAAAGAACCTAGATGTCCATCAACAGATGAATGGATCAAGAAGACATGGTATATATACACAATGGAATACTATGCAGCCATCAAAAGAAATGAAATCTTGCCATTTGCGACAACATGGATGGAACTAGAGCGTATCATGCTTAGCGAAATAAGTCAAGCAGAGAAAGACAACTATCCTATCATCTCCCTGATATGAGGAAGTGGTGATGCAACATGGAGGCTTAAGTGGGTAGGAGAAGAATAAATGAAACAAGATGGGATTGGGAGGGAGACAAACCATAAGTGACTCTTAATCTCACAAAACAAACTGGGGGTTGCTGGGGGGAGGGGGTTTGGGAGAAGGGGGTGGGATTATGGACATTGGGGAGGGTATGTGCTTTGGTGAGTGCTGTGAAGTTTGTAAACCTGGTGATTCACAGACCTGTACCCCTGGGGATAAAAACATATGTTTATAAAAAATAAAAAATTAAAAAAAAAAAAAACTACAACCCAAGCTATTGAATATTCTATAGTTATATCTTTCTTAGATCTTTTCTCTCTTACCATACAGATCATTCCTAAGATTTTCTAGATTCAGTAAGAAATTAAGAAATACAAAGAAAAATAGGGGAATAAAATGGTTGAACTGTTAACTAAAACGTGATGTAGTTCAATACATATTCTAAGTTTTTAAAATAATTTTAATTGCTTAATTTCACAGTGAATTCTAGCAAAATATACTTTCTAAATGAGTATCCAAAATCTCTTTTTGATAGGGAGTAAGAAAATGATTAGCCCAAGATTGGTTTTGGTAGAGTATCAAAACCAGGTGTAAAATTTTAAGTGAAAACCATAATTCCCACAGATATTTCCTGATATCTACTTATTGATTTATCTATCTATCATTACTCTTAAGCTATAGTATAATGGAAGATAGTATAATATTTCTATATCTGTAGTATAATGGAAGATAGCTATAGATCTTAGAAGTAACATGTACTATAAATATTATTAAAATGCAGAGGCAGAATTTCTAAAACTATTTATTTATTTATTTATTTATTTATTTATTTTTTAAAAGATTTCTATTTATTTATTTGATAGAGAGAGATCACAAGTAGGCAGAAGGCAGGCAGAGAGAGAGGGAAGCAGGCTCCCCGCTGAGCAGAGAGCCCGATGCGGGGCTCGATCCCAGGACCCTGAGATCATGATCTGAGCTGAAGGCAGAGGCTTAAACCACTGAGCCACCCAGGCGCCCCCTAAAACTATTTAATACTCTTGTGATGGCAGTGTAGATTTCTCTTACTTATATAAAAATTATTTAAAGTCACTCATACACTTGAGTACTGACTATGGTGTCTGAAAAATACATAGGTAACAGTAAATAAAATTATTGTGAAAATTGAGTTATTGTATGCAAAGGCATGTTGGAAACAGCTTTAATATAATCAATTTTTTCCCTTACAATATTTATTTTTTGTGTCTTCACTATCTTGCAAGAGTAAAGCCAACACTCTGGGCACTAGGAATACTGATGAAAATCTGTTTTTAGGAATGATGTATATAGAAAAAGCAACAAATTCTTTAAAGACAAATTAACACCATAATTTTCATTTTAGACTATGTGATTTCCCTTTTCCTTTATCTCTAGATTTGATCTTTCAAAATGTGGAAGCTAGTAGTTTTTCTTACTTTTGGATCTCCCAGAAAAACTTTCATTCATAGTGGGGAAAAGTGATGAGGAAACCAATAGAATAACCAATTGGTCTTGGGCTATTCAATGCACTAGAATTTCCATTCCCCCCAACTGCAATATAGAAATAATGACACCTTCCACAGCTTCAAAGAGGGTTACTACAAAGTCAATAAAATGGATTAATATCCAAACTCCATATGCAACATCAAAAAAAAAAAAATGACAGACTCAGCTTGATGACATAGAGTCCAGTGGGCTTTCTTTGGACTGTGAATTCTAATTTTTCTTTTTTAAAAGAAATTTTGATTTTAAGTTTTCTTAGTATTTTGTTTTTCCTTCAGGAAGAAGTAAAGAACTCTTTTTGTTGCTTTTATTTAAATTCCAGTTTGTTAACATAGAGTGTAATATTAGTTTCAGGTATACAATATAAAATGATTCAACACTTCCAACATTTTGTGCTCATCACAGGTGCACTCCTGAATCTCCGTCACCCGTTTAGCCCATCCCCCACTACCTCCTTCTCAGTGTGTTCTCTATAGTTAAGAGTCTGCTTCTTAGTTTGTTTCTCTCTCTCTCTCTCTCTCTCTTCTTCCTATGCTAATTTGTTTTGTTTCTTAAATTCCACGTGAAATCATACAGTGTTTTCCTTTCTCTAACTGACTTACGTCACTTAGCATTATATTCTCTGGCTCCATCCACATCATTGCAAATGGCAAGATTTCATTCTTTTCAATGGCTAATATTTCATTGTATATACAACATTTCATTGTATATAGAACATTTTTTTAATCCATTCATCATTTGGAGATGGACATTTGGGCTGTTTTCCATAATACAGCTATTGTAGATAACATTACTATAAACACTAGGTTGCATGTATCCTTTTGAATTAGTATTTTTGTATTCTCTGGGTAAGTACCTAATAGCGCAATTCCTGGATTGTAGTGTAGTTCTATTTTTAAACTTTTAAGTAAAGAACTTCTAAAAAGATTAAAATATTTGTATTCCCACTAAAATGTATTTTCTTTATATTGCCCAAACCATCAAAGACTTATATAATCCCCACTGCTAAAGGCTAATCTGTTGATTTGGTGTCCAATCAGCTGATGTTTAGAAATAAAGCTGGGAAGGAAAACAAGAACAGAACAATAAAAATTGAACAGCCATATATTTTATACTAAATTTTTTTTCTTTTACAAAAAGAAGCTACCAAATGATGTTAATTAGGAAAGTGGTATAGACTTTTGTGTAACCTTGGAGAGAAAATTGCAAAGGAGCAAGACTAAAGCATCAAGAAAATGTTGCATTGATCACATGAGAGATAATAGTAGCTTAATCTAGGCCATCAGCATGGAACTTGAAGAGAAGAAAATAATAATTAAAAATAGGGAAAAGGTAGATTGGACAGTACTTACTGACTGGTTGCCTGTGGGAAGGAAAGATGAGGAAATAGTCAAGAATAATGTTCAAGCTTCAGATGTGGGTCACTAGTAGTGTTTTTCATGGAGTGAGGGTCAGAGGAAGATCAGGTTTAAAGGAGGTAGAGTTAATGCACTCAGTTTGGGACTTGCATAAATTGAGGTGCCCATAGAATAACAAGTGGAGTTGACTAGTATAGGTGTCTAAATCTGAATATATATATTATGTATGTACATATATATGTGTATATACACACATTCAAGATTAAGAGAGAAACATGGATTGGATCGATAGAATTAGGGATTATAATTTTATGGAGATTATCTTTAGTCTCAATAGTAAAGAAAATTATTCAACAAATTTTCTTTGATTGTCAGTTATGTATAAGCCTTGATCAAGGTGTGTCTACACTATAATAAAAAACAAACTATGGATATGATTTTCACTTTCATGATTCTACCACTTCACCCAGGATGAGAATGTACGGTAAAAGACGAAGACTCACAGTAGAGATATTAATGGCCAAAATTTTGATATGTCCAGAAAAAAAATAGCTGAAAGTTGTCTGGCATACCATTCTTTTTACATTGTATATTTTTTTACTTTCTGTCTGCTTTTAAGGGAATTAAGTCATTATCTTTTAGATTGAACTTTTAGAGACCCTGTTAATTTACTGTATTTTTAAAATTAATCATGCAGGGTTGCCTGGGTGGCTCAGTCAGTTAAGCGTCTGCCCTTGGCTCGGGTTATGATTCCAGGGTTCTGGGATCCAGTCCTGCAACAGGCTCCTTGCACAGCGAAGAACCTCCTTCTCCCCCTACTTGTGCTCTCTCTATCTTTCTCCCTAATATGTAAATAAAATCTTTAAAAAAAAATTACTCATTCATCCATTCTGGTTTTTTTTTTTTGTTTTTTTTTTTAACTTTTTATTTTTTATAAACATATATTTTTATCCCCAGGGGTACAGGTCTGTGAATCACCAGGTTTACACACTTCACAGCACTCACCAAAGCACATACCCTCCCCAATGTCCATAATCCCACCCCCTTCTCCCAAATCCCCTCCCCCCAGCAACCCTCAGTTTGTTTTGTGAGATTAAGAGTCACTTATGGTTTGTCTCCCTCCCAATCCCATCTTGTTTCATTTATTCTTCTCCTACCCACTTAAGCCTCCATGTTGCATCACCACTTCCTGGTTTGTTTTTTTTTTTGTTTTTGTTTTAGTTTTAGTTTTTTTTCCAACAAGCATTATTGAGTGCCTCTAAGTTTCATTTCGGGCATTGTTCTAGGTGCTGAAGATACAAAGACAAATAAAACACATTGTCTAAAGTTGATATATGCAGTTCTTCCTCTGTTGAAATTACATAATCCATTACACTTTTTTTTTTTTCTATCATCATGGAGATTTTGGAAGCGGAAAAATTAGTCATATGTAGGCTATGTTTGAATGATGGGAATAATGACAATAGAGCAGAATATTTCTGAAGAACAAGGAGGCCTGAGATAGCCATTACTGCTAATTCAACCCTATTTCTCACTCTTCTACTCCATGCTCATGGAAGTTCTGCTGTCTTTCACTCCACTTGAAGTGAGGCAGAACTGTGCAGTTTGACGTGGCCAATGAAATGTGGTCTTTAAGTGTTAGTCCACAGTTTGACATGCTGTCTCTGTCAGCAGTGTTCCACACAGTGAAGATTCCATCACCTTGACTCTAAGTCAAATGAAGAAAAATGAAGACTCCTCTGCTTACTCAAGTTGAAGATATACCATGAGAAAAACAAGTCTTCCTTGCTTTAAACTACTAAGACTGTGGAGTTTGGGGACTCTTGGGTGGCTCAGTCAGTTGAACATCTCACTTGGGCTCAGGTCCTGACTTCAAGATCCTGGGATGTAGCTCCATGTTGGGCTCCCTACTTAGCAGGTATCTGCTTGTCCCCCTCTCACTGTCCCTCTCCCTGCTTATTCTCTCTTTATCTCTCTTTCTCTTTCAAAAAAATAAATAAAATCTTTAAAAAATCATGGAGGTCGTTTGCTGTAGTAACATATTTCAGTCTATCCTGATAGATATAGGAACAAAAGTACAAATCTAAACAACAAATTTCCACTCCAAGAAGGACCTTAGTTCTGTAGTTTTGACTGATAATTATTCTGCTTATGATATAGGAAAAAGGAGGCAGAAATAAGATAAAGAGGGGCATGAGGATGAAAATCTTTCATTTCTTGTATACTTTCCAATTGATGATTGACTCCAGAGATGTGCTATGTCCTCCTAGCCAGTGTATATTGAGCTAACAGCATTCCAATTTGCCTGTGACTTAATGGGAACTTGAGGAACACTAAATTGAAATGTCGCTAGAATTATTTGACTGACATCCTCCAGAGAGGGAGCTTCACTGAATAACTAGGTTAAGTTTTTTTACTGATTAAGTCTTTGAAGCATTATAAAAGAAAAAGTTGATAGAAAGATTATCCCCCATATGCATTCATTCAATGAGCACAACATGTCTTGACAAACAAGACATTATACCCATTTTTGCTTCAGAAATTTGAAGGCACAGGTACAAATGTTTGATTTTCTTGCTGTAACAATTTGACAAATCCATGTTTATTTGACTCTGATATAAACTACCAGTCAAGAGTCTCTTGAGAACTGGATAACATCAGAGAAAATGAAGTGTTTATTTCATTAGCTTTTTGATATGTATTACTATTTCCTGTTTCAACCTGCAGGCCAATTCACCTCAATGTGCTTGGCAATTTAAATATCACCTCTGCACATATAATAAGAAAGCAATATCCTTAATAGTGAGTGATGGCAGAGATAATTTAAAAGGAGCAGTGAGTACAGAACATTAAAGCTATACTCATTAACTTTATACCAGGGCAGTGTAGAGCAACTCACTGATGTTTCATCTTTTTATTCTGGCATGTGGATGACAGCAGATCTCTGGTAGTTGAAATCAGGATAGCAGGAAAGAGAATAAGAAGCCTGGATGATCCATTAGAATAGTTGATGAGAAGTTCAAAGTTCTATTTTACAAAATGTTAGAATCTTCAAGACCAGTGATTTTCAACAATAAATGAGTTGGCTTCCAGGGGACAGTTGGAGATATTTTAGGTTACTATGACTGGAGGGCTGATATAGGTCCATTGGTATCTAGTGTGTAGCCCAAAATAACAATATTGTCAATTGAGGAATCCCATTTTAGACCAGCTTCCCCATTTTACAGATACTATATCTAAGGCTTGTTTATCTATACCAAAATATTTACTAAGTATCTATGACTATCCAGACCCTATATTAAGTAAAAGGGCCACAAAAATGAAAACAGTAAAAATTTTACCTGCAGGGGGTTGGGATAAAAGGGGAAGAAGGAGATATTGTGACACATACACACTTTCAGCAAAAATACCAAGTGAAAACTACTTGGAATGTTTGAAGCCTGAAATTTCCCTGTGCTCATGTTCATGTCTCCCTTATTTCATGAGGCCTGACTTCTAATAGTCTAATATATTAATTGGAAGAACAAACAAAATAAATGTATAATCATGCATTAAAATAATAAAATCCAAAGTGCCAGTTGTCAACTTCTTTTTATAGAACAATAATGGATTCCAAGCACATCACTAAATGTTGGGCATACTGGAGTTAATAAAAGGGGCAAAAATCCCTACTACAATGCAACTTATGTTTTGGGGAGGAGAAACATAAAAACAAAGTAACTTGGTAAAATTTTAGCATTCAGCGTACTTATTTTTTAAAAAGATTTCATTTATTCATTTGAGAGAGAGAGAGAGCAAGTGTGAGACAGTATGAGCCAGGGGAAGGGGATGCAGGAGAGGGAGAAGCAGACTTCCTACTGAGCAGGGAGCCCAGCGTGGGGCTGATCCCAGGACTCTGGGATCATGACCTGAGCCAAAACCAGACCCTTAACCGACTGAGCCTCCCAGTACCCCACATTTAAGGCACTTATCATAAAGAATATAATGTTGAAGAGGAAGAGAGGTTATTTTTTTAAATTTTTTTATTTTTTATAAACATATATTTTTATCCCCAGGGGTACAGGTCTGTGAATCACCAGGTTTACACACTTCACAGCACTCACCAAAGCACATACCCTCCCCAATGTCCATAATCCCACCCCCTTCTCCCAAACCCCCTCCCCCCAGCAACCCTCAGTTTGTTTTGTGAGATTAAGAGTCACTTATGGTTTGTTTCCCTCCCAAGCCCATCTTGTTTCATTTATTCTTCTCCTACCCACTTAAGCCTCCATGTTGCATCACCACTTCCTCATATCAGGGAGATCATAGGATAGTTGTCTTTCTCTGCTTGACTTATTTCGCTAAGCATGATACGCTCTAGTTCCATCCATGTTGTCGCATATGGCAAGAAGAGAAGTTATTTGCTAAAGGATTGATTTATAGTAAATATTTCCACTAAAATATTACCTGGACTATCCATGAAAATTGTCAGAACAATTTTTATCTATAACAGAATATTTAACCTTAAAAGAGAAAAAAAAAAAAACACAAATGAACAAAAAAGATGGTGGTAGGGAGTTCTGGGATGGAAGCAGAATTAAAATCCTAAATGCTGTGGTCAAGGAGACATGTGAGCAAAAGCCAGAAGAGGCAGAGGTAGTGACCCAAGTAGATACTGGGGTAACAGGTGGGAGGTAATATTCCAAGAAGGTACCATCAGTGCTATTCAAGGGAACTAATGTGCCTGCAGTGGAATAAACAACAGAAATGGAATAGGACTCGTTTTCTGAGAGAGAGTGGGGCTGGAGTTAGGAGGTAGAGTTAGAATATCACAGCTTATTGGGAAAATTTTGGTTTACACTCAAAGTAAAATGGGGAACCATTGGGATTCTTCAGTAGCCAAGTGAAGGATCTTACCCATGCTATAACAGAATAATTCTGACTAACTGTGTTGAGACAGTAAGACAGGGGGATTGAGAAGAGTGTGAATGGAGGGCCAGAGGGGAAGAGGTGAGAGCAGTTGGGAGGCTAGCTCCATAATCCCTTGATTGATGATGGAGACTTAGGTCAGAGGAAGATCAGAAGCAGGAGAGATCATGAGAATTGTTCACCTTCTGCCTACATTCTGATAAAGTTGAAAGTAAAGCTTAGAGAATTTTCAAGGTGATGGAAATGTAAAGTGTGAAAGGAAAAGAGAATCATGGATGACTCTAAGGGTTTGGTCTGGAACACTTGTAGGATAAGAGTTTCAATTTGTTGAGAGAGTGAAAGTTACTGGAGGAGCAGGTTGAGCTGGGTATGGGAGAGTACTACCAGGAGCTCAGATTCAAAAAATAATTGATGTTACATTATTTACCTAAAAGATTGCAATATGACTGGAACGAGAGTTGAAAAAATATTAAGCATATAAACAGCCAGACTTTTTACAGTAGATGAGCTTGTATGCTTATAATTCTCTCTTCACCTTTTACTTATTTGACCCCAACTGTCTCTTATGCATTTTTTTCAGAATAGATTAATTCTCACCTATGTCTTTTACTGTGCATTTTTTGCACCTCTGTAGATTGAGTCCCTGAAGGCTTCATACAATATAATCACATGACCACTTCATGGTTCATCACATTGGGAGGTTATAAATACTGATTAGGCCATAACCAAAATGCTTCACAGGTTCTGACAATACATATTCTTTAACAGTAGCCCCAGAATTCTCCAGTTTGGGGGTAAAATAATCTGATAGCTGGAATACTGTATTTTTGTAAAGATACAAATAATTAAAAACCTTTTACCATAATATCTGAAAACATCTCTAATAGCAAAATAATTTCATGAATTTAGAAACATCTATCAACTAAAAGGAACACATTATACTGCAGATAAGAAATTATGTAAATTGAATATCAATAACTATACGGTCATGTACTACTTTGAAAAGAGTTTACAAAAAATCTGTTTGTTATGTTTCATTCCCACTGTGTCTGAGATCATGTATAAGCCTGTTTTTTATCTTGGCTTTGTTTTTTTCTTTTCTTTTATCAGGACTACATGAATGCTTAGAGAAAACTGTAGTTTAAGAAAAAAAATCCTTAAATCATTTGAGTCTTTCCTAATCCACAGGAAATATATAAAATTAGTATCTCTTATAACTTGTATTTTGCTTATTGGTCTTCGTGTTTTACATGATGGTTAGGTTGAATAGATGTATGCACAGTTTATACAACTTATACTCTTGGGGTCTATAGTCCCTTTCTGATCATGCTAAAAGCTACATTCCCCTACTTCACAGTGTCTTGTGCTTAAGTGTATGATTGCACTTCTGAGTTCATCATCTCAGAATGAATGTAGATGGAAAGGAGAGAGGAATTAGCTTTGCATACAGAACTCAAGAACTTTAAAGGATATAAAATGTCCTCTGCAGGCTAGAATTAAAGTATTCTGTCTAGCATGTTTTGTTGAATTATTGATTCTCTCTCCTATTTTTCTATCTCATGTTTCACAGGCATAAGCTGATCTGTGTATTAGAACCTTTAATGACAGACCCTCATGAAGAAATATGGAGAGAGCAGATGAGATTTACTAGAGGTTTACCATGTGAGAATATGCTTCAAAAGCAGTTCAGGGATGCACATTACATACCACAGTAGGTTTTTAAAAGCATCTGACAAACCACAGAATTATACGTTAACATTTCAAGTCAACATAAGTTTTCTTCTGAGTACCTGGGGCTGCTAAGATCTTATATAGAGAGCCTGGCTTTGTATCCATTGGTAGGGAAGACAAACTTGGGGAAATTTGCAAGAAGATTCTGCAGTGTACAAACCTACTTTAACATTGATGTAGGAGAAGCTTAAAGCTCTTTATCCTATTTTTTGTCTACTTTAATTTTGAGAGAAGTATGCATGGGTTCTGTTCCTTCAGGGCAGTCCATTTGTTTTTAGGAGATATTTTCAGTAACACATTGGACTATAAGCTCATCTTCTCAGCACCTGAACACACCTCCATATTTAGAGTTGTATCTGTTATATCTTAGATGTAGTGAAGAATTATTAATCAGGTAGAAGAGAGAAAGAACTGGAGGAGAGAGAGAGAGAGATTCAGAGAGACTTAGAGACAGAGAATATGTTGGGAAATGTCTATGGAAGAAATAGAGCATGGATTATAAAGAGGAAGTGAGTTTGTATAAACCTTTATACATTCTTTTTTTTTTTTTCAAGATTTTATTTATTTGTTTGACAGAGAGAGAAAGATCATAAGTAAGCAGAGAGGCAGACAGAAAGAGGGAAGCAGGCTCCCCCCTGAGCAGAGAACCTGATGCAGGGCTTGATCCCAGGACTCTGAGATCATGACCGGAACTGAAGGCAGATGCTTAACCCACTGAGCCACCCAGGTGCCCATATCTTTATACATTCTTGAGTGCCCATCACACTTCACCAAAAAATTAAAGCTTGAGATTTTTCCTGACAATCTGAATCCTTACTGGCATTATTTCATGCTGTGCTCAGTGCTCTGGGGAATCCAACAGTGTGACAGTAACACTGTAAATGACAATGAGTGGGAATCAGGCAACTTCACTTGGTTCTATACTTGAGTATCTAGGAGTACCAGAAAACTCCTGCTTTACTAGATTTGACAGTCATGGTGCAGGGGGTCTAAGGATTAAATTCAATTCTCACTCTAGAACTGAGAAGAGTGCCATAGAATCCTTCACAGTTAACAGTAAGAAAATAAATCCAAGATAATGCAATAAATTTGACAATATCTAACAAAATCAAACCACAAGGGGAAAAATCTTCAAGAGCAGCAAAACATCATGTGTCAACATAGCTCTATTTGTTATGGACTTTCTTGAGGCTGTTAATGTCTAGTCGTCACTAGCAAGTAATGATTATATGGTGTTGGAATACATAAAGTTGAAGAGAAATGAGTACTGGCTAAGGAAGAGAGAGAGTTCATATACAAACTCTAAAATTACATATATTTTTTTACCACTACAGTGTTATGCTTGATGATAATGTGCCACAGAAAAAATTTTCTATTCCTTATATATTGAAACTTAACATTATTTGGATAGAAAGATTAGCATATGGCATGGGTGATTGATATATTTAATATCCTTACCTGATTAGGTTAAATTTCCATTAATGATATCTTAAAACTATTTGGTAATTGGAACTTACTCCCTTCTGGTGTATCTTGTTACATAACATTCTATAGTAAATCTCTTCTTTAGAATTGAAACAGTCTCCATTTAGTTCATGTCACAAATCCATCCATGTCTTCAGCAATCGGTCCAGTATCCTTAAAGTAGAGGAAAATATATTATGACTTGAAATTCATTTCTCTTCTAATTCACCAATTGCTTATCTACAAGGCATCTGGTACATAGCGGTTGCATACTGCATGTCCAAAATGCAAGAATGAACATATGTTTAATATCTTATTGATGCTCATAACATTCATATTTGTTGTGGGATGAAACTAGTCTGTAACTCAGTGTTGACATCACAAAACTACTTTCTGTATTTGCTTCAAGTACCCTACAAAATGAAAATGCCGCTTACTTAAATCATCAATTCATGATACATTTAACCTAGCCAGATTAAAAATTTCAACACTCACATCAAAACTTAGGCATGAATATTGCTTTAAGCATTTATAACAGCTTAAATCAGATGATGGTTCAAGTCTTTTTAAATGTCCATTTTTCTATTAATTTATTATTATTACTAAAGAAAAATGCTGATCTGTATTTTATTTTATTTTTTTATTTTAAAATTTTTTTTAATTTTTTATTTTTTTATAAACATCTATTTTTATCCCCAGGGGTACAGGTCTGTGAATCGCCAGGTTTACACACTTCACAGCACTCACCAAAGCACATACCCTCCCCCATGTCCATAACCACACCCCCCTTCTATGAAACAAATATTTTTAGAGATAGCATAATCAGAAATTGAAGCCATTCTGAGCTCACGGATGCAAAGTGCCTTTTTTAGAAGCCCCATTCACAATTCCAGGCTAGAGAACAAAATTGTCACAGATCTGGCCTCTGGTGAATTGTTGGCTATGTGCAGAGGATTTACTGCAATTACCCATGCTGTGATTCAGATTAAGCCACTTGCAGCTTCAATTCACAAGCACTTATGAACATTTTCACTCAGAGTTACTTAAAAGAGTCCCTTAAACTTCAGACTGTTGTGTTGGATAATCACAGCAGTCCATTTACTTTAAATGCTGGATAAAGCAAATGTTAATATAAACTTTACCAAACTACACACATGCAAAATAAAATTATTTTGCTCCTGGAAGTTTAGTAAACACCTGCTTTTACCTCAATCAAGTGAAGTTGATTTTGATAAGAATAATAATGTATATTCAAACAGGTAAGGTCTAAATGTTTATATTACTGCTCATCTCACGGGAAAATAATTGAGTTCCAATTCTTAAGAAGGAATTCTGTGATTCGAGCCCCCTCAAAATGAAAGAACGGACAAATGAATGAATGAATAAATGAATGAATACATATTCATATAGTCCTGGGATTAATCCGAGGTTTTCTTTCTTCAATTCTGAAGTCAGATGCCATTTTTTAAAAAGATTTACTTATTTTAGAGAGAGACTGAGAGAGTGGGGGAGAGAGGCAGAAGGAGAGAGTCTTAAGCAGATTCTATGCTGAGCACAGAGCCCAACTAGGGAGTCAATCCCAGGATCCTGAGCTCATGACCTTAGTCAAAACCAGGAGTCTGATGCCCAACCAACTATACCACTCAGGTACCCAAATACTATGTCCTTTTCTGACATTTCCATCCTCTTTTTTATTTTTATTCTTTTTTTTATTCCTAAAGGTTTTTTTTTCAGTGTTCCAAGATTCATTGTTTAGGCACCATACCCAGTGCTCCATGCAGTACGTGCCCTCCTTAATACCCACCACACCCAACTCCTCACCCCAACCCCTTCAAAACCCTCAGTTTGTTTCTCAGTGTTCACAGTCTCTCATGGTTTGTCTTCACCTCCGACCTCTTCTGTTTCAACAACCCCAGGTAGCTAATTCCCCCCCATACACAAATGCTTTGACTCCACACTTGCTGTCTTCTCTCCTAACCTCTCTCTACCTGTGGACTCCATCAACAGCATCTATATTGCCATTGTAACCAACTGTGTACAGAAACCTTCCCTATGACAAAGTTTCTAACATTTGCTGTTAAAATGAAGAGAGTACTAAACTGCGGTCCTGTGCTGCAGTCTCTAGGGTAGATCCCAACATTTTTATTTATGATCCATGGGTCTCACAAGTATATGATACAGATTGTTTAGTTTTTAGGGTATAGCATGAGTGTATAGGGGCTGGGTTGAATAAAAAGACAGGAGCAGATGCTATAACTCGCTCTTGCCTCACTTATGTACCTAGACGTCTGTATGCAGCCTGAGACTTCTTTGCCCATTAAAGTGTGAATTTCCAAGCTTAACAATGACATGGGAACATGTACCTCCCCTATGGGTAGGCGGAATGAAATTAGGAATAGCATAATCTTATAGAGGAGAGAGCAGATGATCGTAAATAGCATTGCAATCCACGAAGCTTTGTAAATCAGAAGAAAGAGTTTTGACTCTTTTTAGTATGGTTGAAAATTGCAGAATTGTTTTAAAATAGAGAATTAATTTAATCTATTTTATAGTTTTAAAGATCTGGTGGTAGCTATGTGAAGACGAGATTGCACATAATTGAGAAGCAATGTAAAAGAAATCCATTTAAAAGCTCTTCATGAGGGGATGGCAAAGGATTGTTCTCATATAAGAAGACACAGAAAAATGAATGAAATGGGGTATGAATGAAATGTGGTATGGTTTGGAGGTATGTCAACAGGAATCACATAGATATGCATGAATTAAGAAAATGGGATGACTCAAAGTTTGGTGCTTTCAGGGCTCTTCCTTAAGGTAAAAAGGATAACTAGGATTTAAAGTGGGTCTTCCCATTCTATTTATATCCCCCCATAAGAATAAATGCTTGTCAAATTTTCTGTGTTTATGATATTTGATGATTTTAAAGAAAGTGATGTTTGATTCTATGGCAGCATGTCATATACAACTTTCATTTTTTTCCCAAAACACATAATATAATTTTTTTTTAAATTTTTTATTTTTTATAAACATATTTTTATCCCCAGGGGTACAGGTCTGTGAATCACCAGGTTTACACACTTCACAGCACTCACCAAAGCACATACCCTCCCCAATGTCCAAAACACATAATATAATTTTTATATATTGTTAAAATGTTTCCTTTTACCATTGTTCTTTTCTTTAAAAAAATTAAGCAAATGCAAGTTTTTTTGTCTTTTTGAAAGTTATCTGTACATAAACTTGTATTTTTATTATTATTTACTTTTCTCTCCTGCTCTTTCTCAAACTGCCTTTTCTGTGTTTTCTTACTTGAACTTCTAGTCTGGAGGCACGTTAACCTTTTAGTCCGTTCTCTTCTCATCTCATTTCTGTCCTCCTCTTCCCACCTGCCGCAGTGCTTGCTTTTGTGTCCTTGACATCTTGTTTTCACATCCTTACTAGACTTCTTTCAATTAAATACTCTACTAACATAATCGGTTTTGAGTTAAGTCCAATTTAAGAGAACTGGGACAAGGAAGTCCACCTAATTATCTCTATTCTAGAGAAAATGGGAGTTTGCAAGTTTTCAGAGAAAAGTTCACTTCCTAATTTTCAGATGTGGCCAGTCAATTTCTAGCCTGATAAAATACAGAGGAATAATTTCACTGAGAGAAAGGATGGTAAGCTGAATACTACAATATCACACCCATCTTTCTTGCATTGCTTTCCCTTCTCTGTTTCTACTTTATTGCATGGACTAAACTTATAAATACCAACATCAAATAACAGTGATTATTTATAACATTTATGCCATTCATTTCCTCCAGTTAGTTTGGTGGACTCTTTTGCCTATTTCATAAGTATGCATTTAGCCCTCTCATTCCTCTGTGTTATTATGATTTTAGGAAAAAGAAAATTGGATTCAAAAGTCAATTTAGAAAGTATTGCTTTAAATATACACACCCCAGGGGCGCCTGGATGGCTCAGTGGGTTGAGACTCTGCCTTCACCTCAGGTCATGATCTCAGGGTCCTGGGATGGAGCCCAGCACTGGGGAATCTCTGCTCAGCAGGGAACCTGCTTCCCCCCTCTCTCTGCCTGCCTCTCTGCCTACTTGTGATCTCTGTCTGTCAAATAAATAAATAATCTTAAAAAAATACACACCCCATATCACAGTATTGAATAAATCCCATCTATTTATTTTTAAATAAAATTTTATTTAGTTACTTGAGTGAGAAAGAGAGCAAAAGCGCAAAAGAGGGTGCATGGGTAGAGGGAGAGGGAGAAGCAGAGGAGAGTATGATTCAGGGTTCCATCCCAGGGCTCTGGGATCATGACTAAGCCCAAGGCAGAGGCTTACCTGATTGAACCACCCAGGCATCCCCAAATGCATCTATTTCTAATATTAAAAAATCTGGCTAAAATATATTTATTCATTGAAAAACATTTTATTGAGTTCCTACTAAAAAAGTCACTGTACTAGGCACTACTGATTCAAAAATCAATAGAATGGACATACTCCTATTTGTAATTGACTCTTAAAGTTAAAAACAAAACAAAACAAAACAAAAAAGTCACCACTCCTGTCATGCTGCTCGCAGCTTCGTAGGTGTAAAGACATATCCAGGCCTTTGAGTCTCTTCCTTTGTGAGTTTCTAAATATACCCACAAATCCAGAAGACTGAAAGTGCAGATCTCCTCCAGGCACTGTCAAAGAGAACAGAGAAGTCTTAATTTAATATCCAAGGAGGTACTAGATACTCATTATCCTTTGAAGCTTGGCTCACTGAACACTTTTTACAATGAAATCCTTTCACTTATCTTGCCATCTGAACCAGATAAAATTTCCCTGCATACTTAATGCCTTTAGATGGGCAATACCAAAGGGGAATAATAATGTAAATAACCACTACTGAAATTTCTCCATTTCCCTATAAAATATTGTCATAAAGAATTATGCTCTACGTTATTTGAAAAATAGATTATTTCCCTTCCTGCATATAACTCAGCTTTGGAAGATGATGTGGTTAATATATTTCCATTTGGGTTTTTCCTAACATTGAGGACAATGATGATCTGTTATTTTCAGAACAGTAACAGCCAAAAGGAGGTAAAACACATTTTCTAGCATTCTACTGTTTGATTGCTTTTTTAAAAGGAGATTTTCCATTAACTTTAATTAAATATTTAATAGAGATTGTAGCCAGAAAACATAATTTCCCACTGAAATTAAATTACTTTCCCCAAAGAAAACAGTGTGGGTGTCTAACAGGGTGGGTCGGATCCTCCATAGAATTCTGTCTCCTTTTTTCACAGAGTAATTACTGATCTGTTATTAACACTCCAGGAAACTTTTTTTTTTTTTTTTTTTTTTTTGTGATTTACATTTCTAGATCACTCTCTCCTTTGTGTGCAACTACACTAAACACAGGATTTATCCCTTGTTCAGCATGTGCAGGAACAGATGCTTTAGCTACTAATTCTTTGTCTCATTTGGAGCATTAAAAAATGAAAGGCTAGTTCCTGCACAGATCAAGACCATCCCCTCAGCGGCAGAGTCTTTTACATACATTGAAGAGATGGAATTTGAGAGCCTTTCTGTGTCCGGGGGTTGAACAGAGGAGGTGCGGATTCTTACCTCTGACCTGGGTTCTCCTACAGGTCTTTCAAGCCTTTCTCAAATAGCACTGCTCTCATAGTCTCCAGTTGCTGTCAATTCATTAAATGCTGATTTAGGTTTTTATGGCAACATTTGTCTCATATGAGAGTTACCGTAAAGTTCATCATTAAACCTTATAATTTTTAGTGCTGTATATAATTTATGGTTCCATTTTAAAATCAAATCCACCATGATAAATTGTCTTAAGACTTTGAAGATACATCATGTAGTTAGCTTTTTCTTACAGCATCATTTATAAAGACGGGATATGACTTTATGCTTGAAGAATATATTTTATTTAGAGCACAACAATGCTTTGATGGATTTGTCATAAATTACCTCCAAAGAAGAGTATCTCTGAGTAATAACATACACAAATGACCTATATCCATACACAATGGCACCATGATCATTTTGGAAACGTGATAGACATTCAAGAAAAGTAATTGAGCACAGTGTTCTTCTACTTAACTTGAAGGGTATCAGTTGCTGTATGAATGGTCTTCCATGTTTTGGTCTTATTAACCTTTCATGTCTAAACTGAAATTCTGAAACAGAGACCTTCTGAGGCATATTATAGCACACTTCTTCTAAGGGATTAATCGTTTCACCTCTAGATAACTATAATATACATGTGATTATTCACCTATTCTTTATTATTATCCCCATGCCTAAATCCATCCTTCAAAATACTGTTAAAATTGGGGTGCCTGGGTGGTTCAGTGGATTAAGCCTCTGCCTTCAGTTCAGGTCATGATCTCAGAGTCCTGGGATCAAGCCCCACATCAGGCTCTCTGCTCAACGGGGAGCCTGCTTCCCTCCATCTCTGTGCCTGCCTCTTTGCCTACTTGTGATCTATTTCTCTGTCAAATAAATAAATAAAATATTAAAAAATACTGTTAGAATAAGCTATGTATGTCAAAAGTATGATTATGAACCCCTAATACTTGTTAGAATATTCTAGTAGCTTACCATTGCTTATAGGATAAGGTTCAACATTTTTTTAAAAGATTTTATTCATTTCTTTGAGAGAGAGAGAGAAGCAGGCACCCCACTGGGCAGAGAAAGAGCCTGTGGGGTCTTGATCCCTGGACTCTGAGATCATCACCTGAGCCAAAGGCAGATGCTTAAATGACAGAGCCACCAAGTACCTCCAGGATAAGAATTTTTCTTAATAGGTATCATTATTCTCTTCCAAATCAAAGTCCATCTTGTTATAGATTACACTTAACAGTCCAACAATATTATTTTGTTTCTTACTTCATTATTTTACATATGTCACTTTTCCCATAAATCCTCTTGTACACCAGCTCTCTGGAAACTTGTGCTCTGTACTGGGTGAGTGAAGCTGGACCTGGTCCCTGACATTATGGTTCTCACAGTCTGCTGGGGAGATAGCTATTAATCAAAAAAGTGAATAAATATAAAATTGTATTGTGACAAGTGGCATAAAAGGGAGGAACATGGTGATATTTATGCTAGTGGTATAGGAATTTAATCAAATCACAGAAATTAAAGGAAAGCATCTCAAGGAAGAATTCCTGAGCAAAGGTTTGAAAGATACTGATGCTTTCTTTGCAGGGAGAAAAGGAGGACATTATAAAGAGAGAGAACACTTCTTCCAGGTTGTCATTGATTTCCGTGAGCTTTTTCCTCTTCCTGAAGTTATTTGTCCTTCACACACTTTTCCACCTTCACCTGATTCAGAATTGACATCTAGAAAATTTCCCTTACCCCTTTCTTATCAAACCAGTTCACTTCCTTTGTGTTCCTCCCCAAATAACACCTTGTCCACATTACATCATTTCTGTATTGAGGGGAGGGAAGAGGAGGTAGAACTCAAATTGCTGCCAAAATAGACACTTTTGTTTCTATTAAAAATCTACCTATTCATTAAGGCCAAGTTAAATAAATAAATATATATATATATATATATATATATATATATATATATATATAACTTTATAAAGTTACTCTTGATTTTCTAAACCAGGTATATTTTCTTCCTACTTGAAACTCCAAGTATTTAGACTTATTTTATTGGTTTACTCCCTTCTATTGTATGTATTTTCTTTCTTTCTTTCTTTCTTTCTTTCTTTCTTTCTTTCTTTCTTTCTTTCTTTCTCTTTCTTTCTTTTTTTTTTTTTTTACATCTACTCAACTCTAAGTGATTTCAAAAGCATAGAAGGTATGTTCCAAGTTTACTTATTACTGAATTCAGCATTTTATATATTTTTTATTGAACTCATAAGATAAAATAAAATTCTCTCTATTTCAGCTGGCTTTATGTCAAAGTCTCTGTATCCCTTTATTGATCTCTGTAACTTTTGCCTGTTGGAAGTGAAAATGTAAATACAAAGCATAAAAGTTGCAGGACATATTCTCATGGCTTGTTTCCTAGACAGGGTTTTTCAGTGTTGTCACTACTGGTATCATTGTGGGCCAGGTAATGTTTTTGGTGTGGGGCTAGGGGCTGCATTACTGGATGTTTAGCAGCATCTCTGTCTCTACTGTGTACCAGTAGCACCTCTTCCCCACATTCCTGGTTATGACAACCAAAAATGTTTCTAGTCTTTTTTTTTTTTGTTAAGATTTTATTTATTCATTTGAGAGAAAAACAGAGAAGCAGGGGAGAGGCAGACTCCCAGCCAAGCTGGGAGCCCGACATGGGATTCGATCCTAGGACCTGCAGATCATGGTCAGAGCTGAAGGCAGATGCTCAACCATCTGAACCACCCAGGTGCCCCCGTTTCTTGTCTTATTTGCCTAATGTATCAGGTGAAAACTGTTACTTTTAACTATGAAAAAGTCTCAATTTCTGCAAATAGAAACTGGGAACTCAGAATTTTCATGAGATTTTAATGTTCATAGAATGCCTGCAAGCCTGACACAAAGTAGCTGTTCAATGTTTACTATTATGACTGTTACAATTCTGTTTATTTCCCATATTGTTCCCAGTGAGACCTATTATCATACTGTCCTTTTAGGCCAAATCTCCAGTAACTTGAGGGAATTATTTTTAAAGGTTTGAAATTTTTTTGTTGTTAGTGGTGGTGGGTTTTGGGAGAGCATGGAGTGTCAAACTAGCTCCGCCAAATTTTATCCTCATGTAATGTGATTTCAATTATTTTCCAAAAAAAAAAAGTTATGACTTTAGATTTTCCTCTATCAACTGCCCAGTCACACTGACAGTGAAATTTTGAAATAGAGTTCCATTGACTTGATATTTCAAAATGTGGGAGAGATTAGAATCATTAGCAAGCCATATTCATGTTCTCTTTCTTCTGGATCATTTATTTAAAAAAAAAAAAAGTTAAATAAAGCAAAACATTTACCCAAGTACCAGTTGTAACTCTTAAACAATTTGTAACATGGAAACTTGTGTAACAATGCTTAAAACAATAACTGATTCCCTCTACCCACATTTGTATAAAATTCCTCAAGGAAATACTGCAAGTATTTATTTTTAAAGCAAATATTTTTCCAGAAAGATGTTTATGTTAACATAGTCTTTTCTAGTCTAAGATTTATAGAATTCTCTAATTTTAAACCAATCACCCAATTGTGTTCTATAATGTTTACTTAAAATTGCACAATGACCACATGATTACATATGTACTATTTTCATCTATCTGAAATGTCTGCATTGTTTCACAATTTCTTTTTTAAAAACTTACATGATTTATTGTAGATTTCTAATACTTTTCTTCACAAAATCAATGCAAAATCAGTAGTATAGTTTCCTTACTATTTTCAAACCCAACAATTAGTGTTAATGATATCTAGACTGCTTTTGTTTAGATGTGAAGAATGTAATTTTTAAACATATGCTCCCAACTTGCTGGAAAATGTAATTTAATAAACCTATATTGGTATTAGACATATGTTCTGCTAATTACTAATTATGGACTCACTTTAAATGTATGCAAATTAAAGTTTCTACTTTTATTGTAGATACTTAAATCTCTTAATCTGTATGTTAATAGTACACTTTCATTCATATGTACAATTAAACATTTTCAGTTATATATATATATTTTTTTTTTTCTTATCTGCTTCCAGGCTGCTCAAGATAAAATATTAATTAAGATTAAGAAAAATACAAGCAAAGATGTACTATAGATGAAAAGAAATGAAGACAAAAGTATAGAAGTCTTAAGCTATGAAAAATATTCCAGATCATTTAGATCCTATCCACTCACTAGCAAATGAAACAATAAAGAGTGTACACAACTTCCTGATCACCACTATTTGGGTGTTGTCTTAGTCTCTTAAATTCTAGATCAATGATATTCCTAATGCATCACTGAATCAAAAAATTTTAGAGGTGCAAAGGTTTTCTACAAATCATCTAATCTACCTCTCTTCTTACTTTGAGAGTTTTTTTTTTTTATAAATTTTTTATTTTTTTTATAAACATATATTTTTATCCCCAGGGGTACCGGTCTGTGAATCACCAGGTTTACACACTTCACAGCACTCACCAAAGCACATACCCTCCCCAATGTCCATAATCCCACCCACTTCTCCCAAACCCCCTCCCCCCAGCAACCCTCAGTTTGTTTTGTGAGATTAAGAGTCACTTATGGTTTGTCTCCCTCCCAAGCCCATCTTGTTTCATTGATTCTTCTCCTACCCACTTAAGTCCCCATGTTGCATCACCACTTTCTCATATCAGGGAGATCATATGATAGTTGTCTTTCTCTCCTTGACTTATTTCGCTAAGCATGACACGCTCTAGTTCCATCCATGTTGTCAGAAATGGCAAGATTTCATTTCTTTTGATGGCTGCATAGTATTCCATTGTGTATATATACCATGTCTTCTTGATCCATTCATCTGTTGATGGACATCTAGGTTCTTTCCATAGTTTGGCTATTGTGGACATTGCTGCTATAAACATTCGGGTGCATGTGCCCCTTTGGATCACTACGTTTGTATCTTTAGGGTAAATACCCAATAGTGCAATTGCTGGGTCATAGGGCAGTTCTATTTTCAACATTTTGAGGAACCTCCATGCTGTTTTCCACAGTGGTTGCACCAGCTTGCATTCCCACCAACAGTGTAGGAGGGTTCCCCTTTCTCCGCATCCTTGCCAGCATCTGTCAATTCCTGACTTGTTGATTTTAGCCATTCTGACTGGTGTGAGGTGATATCTCATTGTGGTTTTGATTTGTATTTCCCTGATGCCGAGTGATATGGAGCACTTTTTCATGTGTCTGTTGGCCATCTGGATGTCTTCTTTGCAGAAATGTCTGTTCATGTCCTCTGCCCATTTCTTGATTGGATTATTTGTTCTTTGGTTGTTGAGTTTGCTAAGTTCTTTATAGATTCTGGACACTAGTCTTTTATCTGATATGTCGTTTGCAAATATCTTCTCCCATTCTGTCAGTTGTCTTTTGATTTTGTTAACTGTTTCCTTTGCTGTACAAAAGCTTTTGATCTTGATGAAATCCCAATAGTTCATTTCTGCCCTTGCTTCCCTTGCCTTTGGCGTTGTTCCTAGGAAGATGTTGCTGCGGCAGAGGTCGAAGAGGTTGCTGCCTGTGTTCTCCTCAAGGATTTTGATGGATTCCTTTCGCACATTGGGGTCCTTCATCCATTTTGAGTCTATTTTTGTGTGTGGTGTAAGGAAATGGTCCAATTTCATTTTTCTGCTTGTGGCTGTCCAATTTTCCCAGCACCATTTATTGAAGAGGCTGTCTTTTTTCCATTGGACATTCTTTCCTGCTTTGTCGAAGATTAGTTGGCCATAGATTTGAGGGTCTATTTCTGGGCTCTCTATTCTGTTCCATTGATCTATGTGTCTGTTTTTGTGCCAGTACCATGCTGTCTTGATGATGACAGCTTTGTAATAGAGCTTGAAGTCCGGAATTGTGATGCCACCAACGTTGGCTTTCTTTTTTAATATCCCTTTGGCTATTCGAGGTCTTTTCTGGTTCCATATAAATTTTAGAATTCTTTGTTCCATTTCTTTGAAAAAGATGGATGGTACTTTGATGGGAATTGCATTAAATGTGTAGATTGCTTTAAGGTAGCATAGACATTTTCACAATATTTATTCTTCCAATCCAGGAGCATGGAACATTTTTCCATTTCTTTGTGTCTTCCTCAATTTCTTTCATGAGTACTTTATAGTTTTCTGAGTATAGATTCTGTGTCTCTTTGGTTAGGTTTATTCCTAGGTATCTTATGGTTTTGGATGCAATTGTAAATGGGATTGACTCCTTAATATCTCTTTCTTCTGTCTTGCTGTTGGTGTAGAGAGATGCAACTGATTTCTGTGCATTGATTTTATATCCTGACACTTTACTGAATTCCTGTATAAGTTCTAGCAGTTTTGGAGTGGAGTCTTTTGGGTTTTCCACATATAGTATCATATCATCTGCGAAGAGTGATAATTTGACTTCTTCTTTGCCGATTTGGATGCCTTTAATTTCCTTTTGTTGTCTGATTGCTGAGGCTAGTACTATGTTGAATAGCAGTGGTGATAATGGACATCCCTGCCGTGTTCCTGACCTTAGCGGAAAAGCTTTCAGTTTTTCTCCATTGAGAATGATATTTGCGGTGGGTTTTTCATAGATGGCTTTGATGATATTGAGGTATGTGCCCTCTATCCCTACACTTTGAAGAGTTTTGATCAGGAAGGGATGCTGTACTTTGTCAAATGCTTTTTCAGCATCTATTGAGAGTATCATATGGTTCTTGTTCTTTCTTTTATTGATGTGTTGTATCACATTGACTGATTTGCGGATGTTGAACCAACCTTGCAGCCCTGGAATAAATCCCACTTGGTCGTGGTGAATAATCTTTTTAATGTACTGTTGAATCCTATTGGCTAGTATTTTGTTGAGTATTTTCGCATCTGTGTTCATCAAGGATATTGGTCTATAGCTCTCTGTTTTGGTGGGATCCTTGTCTGGTTTTGGGATCAAGGTGATGCTGGCCTCATAATGTGAGTTTGGAAGTTTTCCTTCCATTTCTATCTTTTGGAACAATTTCAGGAGAATAGGAATTAGTTCTTCTTTAAATGTTTGGTAGAATTCCCCTGGGAAGCCGTCTGGCCCTGGACTTTTGTTTGTTTGAAGATTTTTAATGACTGTTTCAATCTCCTTACTGGTTATGGGTCTGTTCAGGCTTTCTATTTCTTCCTGGTTCAGTTGTGGTAGTTTATATGTTTCTAGGAATGCATCCATTTCTTCCCTCACTGAAATGGACAGATCATCCAAGCAAAAGATCAGCAAGGAAATAAAGGCCTTAAACGACACACTGGACCAGATGGACATCACAGATATATTCATAACATTTCATCCCAAAGCAACAGAATACACATTCTTCTCTAGTGCACATGGAACATTCTCCAGAATAGATCACATCCTTGGTCCTAAATCAGGACTCAACCAGTATCAAAAGATTGGGATCATTCCCTGCATATTTTCAGACCACAATGCTCTAAAGCTAAAACTCAACCACAAAAGGAAGTTTGAAAAGAACCCAAGTACATGGAGACTAAACAGCATCCTTCTAAAGAATGATTGGGTCAACCGGGAAATTAAAGAAGAATTGAAAAAAATCATGGAAACAAATGATAATGAAAATACAACAGTTCAAAACCTGTGGGACACAACAAAGGCAGTCCTGAGAGGAAAATATATAGCGGTACAAGCCTTTCTCAAGAAACAAGAAAGGTCTCAGGTACACAACCTAACCCTACACCTAAAGGAGCTGGAGAAAGAACAAGAAAGAAACCCTAAGCCCAGCAGGAGAAGAGAAATCATAAAGATCAGAGCAGAAATCAATGAAATAGAAACCAAAAAAACAATAGAACAAATCAACGAAACTAGGAGCTGGTTCTTTGAAAGAATTAATAAAATTGATAAACCCCTGGCCCTACTTATCAAAAAGAAAAGAGAAAGGACCCAAATAAATAAAATCATGAATGAAAGAGGAGAGATCACAACTAACACCAAAGAAATACAAAATATTATAAGAACATACAATAAGCAACTCTACGCCAATAAATTTGACTTTGAGAGCTTTTTAAAGGACAGATAATTTCTCTCTCTCTGAAGGTGATGAGTCAATCTTTCTATTTGTTCAATGTGTATTTTTTTTTAGTTGTTTGACATATCTTACATATGCCGCCAATTTCTTTATAAATTTTGTCACTGACTTTAGTTTTGTTCTCTAGTTCAATATAGGACTATTCGTCAAATGTTAAAAACAACAATCAGAATAAATTTCTAAAGTTGCTTTAGTTGCTTTAAATACACCAATTTCAGTGGTTCAGCCAGGTAATTTCTTTCTTTTTTTTTTTTTTAAGATTTTATTTATTTATTTGACAGAGAGAAATCACAAGTAGATGGAGAGGCAGGCAGAGAGAAAGAGAGGGAAGCAGGCTGAGCAGAGAGCCCGATGCGGGACTCGATCCCAGGACTCTGAGATCATGACCTGAGCTGAAGGCAGCGGCTTAACCACTGA
Organism: Mustela nivalis; assembly: GCF_964662115.1. Classification (NCBI taxonomy): domain Eukaryota; kingdom Metazoa; phylum Chordata; class Mammalia; order Carnivora; family Mustelidae; genus Mustela; species Mustela nivalis. The sequence goes on along the minus strand of NC_139023.1, from coordinate 44,991,957 downwards.
GCCACCCAGGCGCCCCCAGCCAGGTAATTTCTTAATAAGAATATTCTAATTTGCCATTATTTCTTCTCTTTCTCCAAAAGGGCCATACCTGGAATTAAATGCAAATTTTCGGGCATTGTCAAACATTTGAGACATTGCTGCCTTTGTTGTGAATATTGCAACTGTACTCATGAATTCAATTTGACCATTTTATTAACTTGGGGAAAGTCAGTTGAGTTAATTCAATAATATTCATAGAGATTGTAATCTATACTAGCCATTGCACTAAATGTGGAAGTTAAAAGATGAGTAAGGCATGATCTTGCTTTCACATATACAGTAAGATTACCTAATGTAAGTCAAAGCTAATCAGGAGGAGAAGGAAATAATTCTTATTGGACATTGCAGCAAGAATAAGGATTTAGGATCTGATCTAAACTTTTGCAGAGACATATGATTTCTCAAGAAGAAATATAAGTGAAAAAGCTATTCTGTGTTGTAGAAATAAAGCATATATAAAGAAAGAAGGATAAACATTAATGATTTATTTTGTGAACTCTAAATAATTATCTATTTTCAGATCATAGATTATAAAAACATACAAGGGTAGGGAAAAATAAAAGGTATCTTTTAATGTGAATATATTTAGAAATCTTTTTGTTAAAAGTTTCAGAAAATGCAATCTGGGGGGCGGAGAAAGAAAGGGAAAGAGACAAAAAATATTGGTAGTTCATGGATTTTTTTCGCTTGAGGAAGCACTTTACCAAGGGGCTTTCATAAATCCAACAGGGCTGGTGTCTCTACTTCTCCCAATTCTATTCTCTTCTTTGTTACTAGAATCTATTTGATAGCAAAATGGCTGACAAGAGTTCAGCCCTACATCTCTTCACTGCCAAGCCAACATGAAAGGAAGTCCCTACATTTGAGCAGTTTAAACAAAAGTTTGGGTACTGACTCTCACTGGCCCACATTGAGTTCAATTCCTCTCTCTGGACCAAACCTAGTATTTCTGGAATAGAGTACACTATTTTAGCCAGACGTAATCTCACAAAGTATCAACTTCACCTAAAACATAGAAGTAGAATGTTGGGATAAGTTTATCTCCCCTACCCCCTTGCCACCCCCAACATGAAGTTTCTGACGGCAGGAGAAAGAAAAAAAGAGAGAGAAAGAGAGAAGACCAAAGGTATAAAGGGAGAGGAAATGTACATTAGAAGATATAATTTTATCTGAGAGTATACCAAAATCAATTCTGTTTCATGTGCAGCTATTTATTCACTGATCACAAGGTTATCATTATCCATTATTTATAATCCTTGCAAATTCTCTGGAGGGTTTGTAGTATCAATCCATTTTATCATTGAAGAAAATTAAATCTGTCAAAGTGTACTTGTGGAGTGGTTAAATTAGATCCAGACAACTTTAAAAATAAAACTGATATCTTTTCTGTACATCTTAATGTTTTTGCAAAATAATAATAATATTTATTTAAAGTAATCTTTAGGGGCGCCTGGGTGGCTCAGTGTGTTAGGCCTCTGCCTTTGGCTCGGGTCATGATCTTGGGGTCCTGGGATCAAGCCTTGAGTTGGGCTCTCTGCTCAGCAGGGAGCCTGCTTTCTCCTCTCTCTCTACCTGCCTCTCTGCCTACTTGTGATCTCTGTCTGTCAAATAAATAAATAAAATCTTAAAAAAATAATAAATAAAGTAATATTTAGCTCTACCTTCCAAGGAATGAATGAACACTGGCTACACATTGGAATCAACTGAGAAATTTTTAAAAATACTGAGTTCTGGTTCACACTAGGAGATACTGATTTCACTCAGTACGTGATAAGGCATTAGGGTTTCTAAACCTGCTCATGTGATCCAAATGTGCCACTAAGCTTAAAAACCAAGCATATTTTCATCAAGTACAAAAAGCAAAGCAAACACAGGAATCTCACTCTAATTTGCATCTCAGATTTATGAGATATTTTTTAATTTTTAAAATTTTTAGAGAGAGAGATAAAAAAGCATGCACATGAAGGGGGGAAGGTGGGGGAGTAAAATCTTAAGCAGTCTCCATGCCCAGTACAGCGTCCCACAAGGGGCTCAATCTCAGGACCCTGAGATTGTGATCTGAGTTGAAATTGAGAGTCTGATGCTTCACTGACTGAGCTACCCAGGTACTTCTTATGAGATTTTATATTAACAGCAAAATGTCAAAGTCATGATATCAAAATCAGATAGAGACTGTATTTCCTTTTATGTCCCTGTTTAGTCTTAAAGAATGGCTCTTACAAGTCATCACCATTATTAAAATCTATACTTGTGGGGATTTTTTTGTTTGTTTTTGTTTTTGTTTTTGTTTTTTTGCATGGTTTATTTACTAAGCAAAGTTGAGTTAAATGGAAAAGACACGGTCACCACTATATAAAGATTTCTCTTTCTGAGCCTTAAAACAGTTCCTCCTTCAAAAACGTAGTGGTTGACTGAAACAAATCTGAGAAGAAACAGGAAGTAGAAACAAAGGCTCTTTTTATCCTCTGTGCTTTTCTGAGCCCTGTTGACCAGGCTGCTCTCCTTTCTGCGTGCATCCGTAATGCACAGAGCGGGAATCTTTCAGCATCCTCATAGACCCTGGAGCTCTGTGTCATCAGTTCCCATCACACACAATCCTCAGATCCTTGGTAGAAGTTGGCTCTGAGAAGAGAGAGATAATTATCTCCCACAGTCTGAAATAGTGTGGCATTGTATTTCCCACCTAAATTAAAAGGCTGATGAGCTTACACAAACTCAGTGATGTCAAATCTAGTTGGTAAGGAACTTAGCAAAGGGATAAAGTCAGACTTGGAGATCAGTACACATTTTTTTTTATCATGGGCAGAGTAATGTATAAAACTCCTTGAGTGAATACCTAAAAGCCATTTAAACCGTTGCTGAAGGAAAAAAAAAAATAGGGCTAGGGTAAAAATGAGCCAATTTTATTCTCAGAGCAGTGTCATACTTCACTAGAATAGAGTTTCAGAGTATCTTCTCTAAATGTATTAAAATGTATGCTACTATATGGTATATTAAATGATATTCATAGTCTCATATAAATTCTTATAATAAACTACAATAAATGTTAAGGTTTAATGCATTTCCTCTTTTCTCTGTAGATGCTATTTCTACAAAGAATTCATTCAAACCTTTTCTAAGGTGTATAAGACCCTCTTTAAATATTTAGTAGAGTGTCACTTCTTTCTGAGTCTGATAAAAGTAAGACTTTTCTTTATCCTTTAAACATAAAAGAAACAGTATCACTGACATCATTCTCTCCCTTAGAAGAGTGTTTTCAAATTATCAAAATGAAAAACCCTTTCTTCTCTAACTGAACTTAATTCTGCTGACCCTGAAAACAGTGTCAATCACATGCAACATTTTCATATCATAAAAAAGTTTCCATAGACTGTAATTATTTTCATTCTCCAGAGGGAGGATTGTGTGGTCTAAAGTATTAAGAAAGCCTTCAACTTTTTAAACATTACATATCCATTGAAAATACTCGAGGAAATGTAATTCAAAATGCATTTTGAAGGACAATGTGAAGAATGACAAATCATTTGGAGGATTCACAATTCCCTTTATGTGACCTGCAGTTATGGATTGAGATCATAACACAGACCAGGACCGGAACCAGGCACCAAAGCCCCAGATAGAGTCCTGAATACAAAATAAGAGAATTTGCACATTATTTCATGAGACAGGGAGATTATGGATATTTCTTTGTGTGGTTTGTGTGTTTGTGTATGTATATGTGTGGTGGTGGTGTTGCTATTGTTGTTAAGAAGATGACACTAATTATTTATATCTTAAAATATCATTCTATTATCTTGGTGGTTAGTAGCTTGGAGAGAAACTACTATGAGAATGAGAATTCTTGGTAAAATAGTTTGGACCTCCCAAGGACACTACATTCTCACAACAGGTTATTTTTACATTATATGATTGCTTATTTTCTTAAATTTTTATACAGAAAGTATCTTCAAGTTTTTGTGGCAATATTAATATTCAATAACCTCAATCTACAGAGTCTCTACATGGGGAAAAACAGTGTGGTATAGTGAAATGTATAAGAAAAAATATTTTAAATATTCAAAACTTATTAAAATACTGTTTATGTATTTAAAGTTACCCTCTCATATCAGGACATAGAGAGTTATGTACTTCCTTGAACACAGACTGCTCACAGGCTGTCTCTGGGAAGAGACACAAATAAGGTACATTTCACTAGGTAAAGAAGATAGTTAATGTAACTGCTCTCAAGAAACACATTATCAAATCTGGGGGTCATCATATGAGGAGAATGGACCCATTTCAGCTATAAGATCTGGAAGGGCAATTGCCATTCACAGCACTGGACCAATCCCACTAGGAATTATATATGGAGTAATTGTGAAAAAATTGTGAAATTTGTGAAAAAAGAGACCTCATGGGGGGATAATATAGAGAGAAGCTATATATTGATTAAATCATTCAACACATATGTAGTCTCAAATATGTGCCTGGCCATGAGCTGATACTTAAATATATTAAAATAGAGGACAAAAATGATGCTCATGGAATTCATATCAAGAAAGGAAGCTCAAAATCTTATTTCCTAAAAGAATTAGTAATAGCAGCTCCAGTAGACATTGCATACCCTGCTAATATAAATATTCTTCCTGCTATAAAGAAATTGAAGTCTTGTTTTGTTTTAGAAATTGAATATATCTAACAGAGGAATATGATAAATAGAACATATACTTTTCTTCCTTGGACCCACTTCATATAACAACAAAGTGATTTTTAAAAAAGGTCTAAAACTGCAAGGACAGAGAAAAAGGAAGAGGTGAACACAGCAACGCTGTAAATTTATGTATACTGTCAAGAAAAACTGCACCAGACAAGGTTAAAGAGGCAGGAAAGTTTTTATTCAAGCTCATTGTCATAGGGGAGACAGAGTGAACTTGAGTCCACTGAAACAAGAGGTGGGAGAGTGTTTAAGCACTGTGAGCCAGTGGACAAGTACTGGCAGTGTTAGTGGGGAGGTTGGTCAACGTAATTAGGCCATCTTTATTTGCCAGTCAGCACTTTCTGACTTCCCATAGAGAATGAAGGATAAAGACCTTGCCTTCCACTATGATTACCTTTCAAAGAGAAGGCCTCTAGGTCCTTGAGAAAATCATTCCTGGATTATAAAACTGGCAAAAGGCTAGGAGAAGATTTGCATTTCAAAAGAGCAGAGAAAGAATTTACAATTGCAAGTTTTCTAAAGGAAATATTCTAAGAAAATGAAGGTCAAGGGCCTAGAGTCAGGAAGAAATTCGTCTCAAGTTTAATTAAGCTGAGGGGATAGTTAAGGCCATTTCAGGTAATATCTATATATGTATACTTGGTTTATTTATTTATTCATTTATTTTAAAAGTAAGTGAAGAAAAGACAATGTAAGAAAGGAGATTATAGACAAATTTATGAGTAAAATTAGGTTTAAAATCCTAGATAGTAATTACTATTTAGCAAACCAAATCCAGCACCATATAAAAAAAGAAGGAATGTATGGCAGAATGGATCCAATATCTGCTTTAAAATTATGTAGTGCTATTAAGTTAGAGGTGTTTAAAACAGTGGATAAATTGATATCTTTGGACCACTGTTTTTCATCTGTAAAATAGGGATAGGTTTGCTTTCCTTGAATGGCTGTTTCAAGGATTAAGTACTGCGTATTATATAGTGTCTAACATAGTGCATGGTTAAAAAAAAAAAAGAAAGAAAGAAAAAACATCTCAGTAAATAGTTCTTAATTATAATATGATTTCATGAGTAAAATATGATGAAAGCTTGAAAAATGTATTTTTCAAAAATATATTTATATATATAAAATATATTTTTCAAGTTTCATCATATTTTACATATATATATATAAACTCAAATACACAGAGATGTGAGAGAATACAGTATATTTGGAGAAGCACAGACTGATGTAGCTATAAATAGAGTAAGAACAATTTAGGGTTGGCAAGAACAGGTGTCTGTAAAGGTAGGACAGAACTCAACTAATAAAGGGTAACATATTCTGTACTTAGGAAATTTTGTAATTTATCATGTGTGTGTTAGAAATTCATTGAGATTTAAGCAAGATGATAACATGGTGAGATTCAAATGTGGAAAAAAAAACTTTCTGACAGTAGTCTGGAGGGTAAGGGCAGCAAAATTGGAGCCTTAAACAGTGCATTAGACCATGATAGGCAATTATTAGAACCCATTGAATGAATGAATGAATAATAAATGAGGTCATGATGTAGTAATAACATATTCATTTAAAAAGTTGTTACAAGCCTATTAGGTGCCACATCATTGGAAGAAGTTGGGAATATCATCAGGAATAATATACAGACTCTTCCCTTAAGGCATTTACATTTGTGACTCCATATCTAGAAAAGGATCCAATGAAAGTATGGGGGGAAGCTTCCCACCACTTGTCAAAACTGAACTCAAGGAGTAGAAGAGGGAGTAATAATATGGCAAATTTTAAAAATATATACTTCATATGTTTGCCTGTTTAAACCATATTCCATTTCTGGTCCATTCTCCTTTCTCTTTTTTCCTTGCAAATATAATTGATAGAGTGGAGAGGGTGATAAGAGGAAGGATATTGACAGCCTAGTGTAACATATTTTCAGATAGAACAGTTTCCTTAATAGTCATGTATTTAATAACTTCAAGTTTTCAATATGACTTTATTTTCTTGAAATACAGTGTAATATAAACCAAAGCAAATATAAAAGAGGTATTCTAGTATAAGCAAGTGGTTCACACTTTTTTGCCAACATCATTTGTTATGTTTCCCATACCATGACCTTGGATCTAATGATGATCCCAATGAAGATTATTAAGGGGTTAACTCAGTTGCTCACATATTTATACATTTAAAAAGCCTCTACACATTTGTTATATGTGGTAATAGCAAGGGATATGACAATAGGTCAGTTTCTTAAAGGAACAAACAATATATTTCCTGTCTTAGAGTATTCCTGGAATATTCCCTATATCTGAGGAATATATGAGGCAGGATTTATTCAAAAAAATGTGTGTAACATCACAAGACCAGCAAACAACAAATGTCCTTCTGTTAGTAATAGTAATGTGTAATAAAAGTGCTGTATGTACCAATTTTAAGATAATTAAATGGTTTTCTCAAGATCACACTGTTAATAAGTAATAGATTTGAATTTCACTCAAAACAAATGTGTTATTTCTTTCTAATTATTAGAACATCATTTTACTCACAAATAATAAATGATTATTTGCTTGCTTAAAATTTACTTTTTAGGGGCACTATATAACTTTATACTGGTATTATAAGGCAGAATTTGGTTTCATGTAGATATAAGTATACCTTGAGGCAAGCTTGTATCGTTTTTGTAAAATACAGAGGCGTATTTAAAATAATTTATACTATGCTGATGTTAGGTGAGTATATTGTAATTGAGATTATGTAATACAATAACATAATTTTGTTAGGTGCATTATTGATGGCATGAAGAACTATCATGGTGAAAGAGGACACATATTTTTACTAGGCAGGAGGACAGAACTAGTTACAAGGAAGCAGATTTCAACTCAACCTAAGCCACTGTCTAAATTAAGAATTTCCTGATAACTGAGATAGTTGCCCGATTAAAAAGATAAGCAGAGAACTTTTAAGCTGAGAGTTCTAGCATTGTTTTGTGAAGGTGAGAGAAACAATTTGTGTTTAGGGAGCTTTGGATCTGTTCCCAAATGGAGCATAATGACAAAGCTGGAAAATAGGAGAGTTCTCCATGTCATACTCCTTAACTGTTAGTTCATGGCAAGTTTATTCATTTTCTTCATTGCAAAGTCGCAAGATGTGAAATAGGGCAATTAAGAAGAGGTTGTGACGAGAGTCTGAGAGTGAGCAAACTACATATTGAAAGCAGTTAACTGGAAGGAGGAAAAAATGTGAGGAATGAGGTAAGCAGATGCAGACATCTGGATAATGTTGATTGGCAGTTTAATGGCTCTTGTCTTCCCCAAATGAGGTATCCAATGATTGTCTCTATTCTTTCTTATCATAATGGTGTATACAATATGGAAATTTTAAAGAGGGGGAATCTAGCAAGAAGACCGGGGAGGGCACTAAGTACCCAGCCACCACGTACAAATGCTGACTGAATAGGTTCAACATAGACGGCAAGTCTATTTATATTGTGCATCCTAGATATTTAAATCCCGGGGTCTTGAACCAGTCTGATCACTGTTTCTCACAGTATGCAATACATTGATAGTATTTCAACTTTTGCTTTGTTTATATGTGCAGTGATTCCCGTGGTGAAAGTTATTTTCCCTAGCAAAGTGTGTAGCTGCTTTTTTAACATCCAGCCCATCCATATCTGTGCGTGGGCATTCAATCCAAATATATCTAAATCTGAAATTCAACCTGCCCCAACCAAAATATAAAACCCAACAACTGTTCTTCAGTGTCTTATGTTTCACTGTCTGGTACCAATAAGCCCCACATTTGCCCAACCCCAAATCACCCCAGGCATCTGATCTGTGTCCTTTGCTAAAGTCCCAGTATTTCATCAGCAAACACATCTAACCTGGACTTAGGCAGGTCCTGCTGAGTGAATAGTTTCAGGATGAAAAGTATAACCTGGAAAAGCTTTTAATCTTTCAGATATTCTTAACTATTCAAAGGACAGAGGTCAAAGTCCTCATTTTGTACACAAATGCAGTTTCCAAACCATCTTTCAGATATTGTGTTTCGTGGTAGCAATGCATTATGGTACATGTAATAGTTTTAAGTCAATTCACCATTTTCAATTTAAATACTTATTTCGGTCTCACAATACACATTAAAAAAAAAAACTTCAGTAACAGTTTATACGTATTTTTCTTTAGTTGTATTAAAATAAGCATATACTTTAAAATTCTGCTCAACATATACTTAAAATCAAATAGTGTATGTATGACAAGTACCTGGAAGCATGAGAACATAAGACACTTTAACATTGTGCTTTGTCTTCCTACTCACTTGTTTCCTTCTCCACCTCCATCACAGCATACTGAACTACCTGGATTTCCCTCATGATTCCAGATTAATTTGCACCTGAAGGTTTTTTATTGAGTTGCAGTTCCTCATGAGCTTGTCTGTGTCTTCAACACTGACTCATCTTCAAAGACCCAGCATCTGGGTGCTATGCTATGCTGTATAAATTGTCTCTTGACTTGCTTTATTCAGGTTAATACAGAAGATTTGACATCTCTTGATCTGTCCACATGCTTTTAAAAGATTTTATTTTTTTATCTGAGAGAGGTGGGGAGATAGGAAGAGAGAATACAAGCAAGGTGGGGGAGAGGGAGAAGTTGACTCCCCACTGAGCAGAGACCTGGATCCCAGGACCCCGGGATCATGACCTGAGATGAAGCCAGACACTCAACCAACTGAGCCACCCAGCTACTCCTGACTTGTCCACATTTTAAACTGGTCCTCTTATGTTAGTAATTGTAAGGGCCAACCTACCCAGAGCGACTTCATCTAGGTTAAAAAGCTGTTTTGTTGTTTGTGCAGTAAAACTTAAACTGACCCTGCCCCCACTCCAAAGGAACTTACTTAAAAGCAAGTCTAGGAAACCAGTAAAATACGGTCGACCAGTCCCTGATAACAGAGTCCAAATACAAGTACAGTTCAGGACAGATGGAGATGACAGAGCCCAGAATACAAGGACAAGTCAGGCCAGGTGGAGACATCCAATCAGTAAAGCACACATACTATCTCCCTAACCACCAAAGAATGTAATAGACGACCCCAACCAGTCAGTTTGGGTGCCAAACGTGGGCGCCAATTCTGACAAAAGTGATAGGCTAGTTCAAACAGGTACTATAAGGTAAATTGTAATTCAATTGGCCACCCACATGTGACCTAACTATGCAACTTTCTCTGTGTGTTACAATTTCATTGGCCACCTGTACGTGGCCAGGCTAAACCACATGACCTTTACGCTATAAAACCTAGTCTGTGAGCCTGAGGGTTGTCACTCTCTCCATAAGAGACGACCCCAACCAGTCAGTTTGATTCCCAGTACTGGCGTGAAATAAAGCTTGGCTTGACCTTGGCTTTGTATCAGTCTCTCTCCTTTGAAAATGGATCCCATCAGTAATCATGGTATCTGTGACACATTTTTAGAGTTACTTTTGTCAATTTTTAATAGAGGCACAGCAGATACAGTAGTTAGGGCATTTGGATCTAGAATCAGATTTTTTTTTTTTTTAAGATTTTATTTATTTATTTGACAGACAGAGATCACAAGTAGGCAGAGAGGCAGGCAGAGAGAGAGGAAGGGAAGCAGTCTCCCCGCTGAGCAGAGAGCCCGATGCGGAGCTTGATCCCAGGACCCTGGGATCATGACCTGAGCCAAAGGCAGAGGCTTAACCCACTGAGCCACCCAGGCGCCCCTCAGATGGTGTGGTTTTAATTCCCGGTTCTGACACCTACTAGCACACAGAGGAGCTATCTTACTTCCCAGGTGTTCAGTTCATCATAGGTCAAAACTTGTTTCATAGACTATGTGAGTTAATACATGCAATGAATTCACCATGTACCAATTTCACAATAAGCCAGTACTATGGCTAATAACAATAATAATATTTTTAAATTTTTAAATATTTTATTAATATAACACTACAAATGCCAAGAGATCTTATTTTACATAGGTCTTATTGAGTAATCCACAATCTGCCTACTCATCTAGCACTTAGTAGGTGCTTATTTCATGTTTACTTAAAGAATGAAATAATGGTTCCATTCACTTAACATTTAGTTACAATAAAGCAACAAATGGTCAGCTTTTCTTATATATTTTTTAAAAGATTTTAGTTATTTATTTGAGAGAGAGAGAGTGTGTGTGTGTGTGTGTGTGTGTGTGCATGAGTCTTGGGGTCCTGGGGAGAAGGAGAAGCAAACTCCTGGCTGAGCAGAGAGCCCAATGCAGGGCTCCATCCCAGGACCCTGAGATCATGACCTGAGCTGAAGGCAGAGGCTTAACCCACTAAGCCACCCAGGGACCCCTTCTTGAATATTTTTATATCATACCTATGTTTATGTCTAAACCTTTTGAAAAATAATATCTTAACTTGCAACTAAAGTATACCCACATTTATCTTTAAGTTCCTGAAGATAATTGAGAAGACTAATTGAATTAATTCAGCTTCAAGCTAAATCTGTGCTTAAATTTGAGATCAAGGCACTAATCTCTAAAGAGATAATACAGACACACAGAAATATAGGAACACAGAGATGATGTTTGATTATGTGTTTTCTGGCTAGGTATAACGATAATATCAGATGACTGAAGAAAGGGCACGAGTTACTTTGACTAATGAAACATTTTTACTTCAATGATTCAGATGAGTCACTTAAAAATAATGATGCATCTGTTTGTGGATCAATTTTTTTAAGGTTTTATTTATTTATTTGAGAGAGAGATAGAGCTCCAAGGGCAAGCAAGCGGGAGAAGAAGAGCCCCCACTGAGCAGAGAGCCCTATGTGGGGCTCAATTCCAGGACCCTGAAATCATGACCTGAGCAGAAGGCAGACACTTAACTGACTGAGCTATCCAGGCACCCATCTGTGGATCAATTTTAACCTCAGTGGTTTTTGGTTTTGTTTTTTTCCACTTAACAGCACAGAAAAATACGTTTGATCAAATTCAGTTTTGTGCTTTTCTTTCCTGTTTGAGGTCTATGTCACTTGCTGAATTACATTCAAGTTGGTATACTGTTTGTTGAAATTTTCACTCCACTGACTGAGTTCAAATGGTCATAACACACTAATAACCTGATTCCTGTTCTACAACTGACCCTGTCGCTCTGAACTAATGAAGGTAAATTATAAAACAATAAATAAATAAGAAGCAATTACCCTTGGGTGATATAAGTACTGCTTTTAATTACTTTAAAGTAAGCTTTTTAGAGCCAACACTATGAACTCATTGTTTGATAAACATGCTGGAAAAATAAGAGCTCTCGTTTTGGCTTTTTATAAATTTATGAGGTTACATTAATGGAAGCCTTTAGTCATACAAAGCCTGCTATAATGGAGTTGTGTCATTCTGGGGGTAACTGTATAATGATAGCAATAACTCAATGGAAATAAAATGTATTTATTCAAATTGCTTATCTTGCTGCTAGAGAACACAAGATACAATAAGAACTTTGATGAGTACATCTTATAAATCCTGATCCTGAAGTCTATTTATTCAGTCTGTAGAAATACAACTGTATTAACAAAGTAGATGTATAATGTATTTTAATGAAAATAGAAGAGCTCTCATGGGATCATTCAGTTTTGGTGATATGGATCAAGGGCTATATTCACTTTGGTATTTTCCAACCCCTTGCACCAAATTCCTCAGTGCTGATGCAGTATTTGTCATAGTCAAAGAAAGATGATCAAATAAGCAACCCGTTCAGAATATTGCTTACCATATTTTGAGAGGGAGAGAGAAGTGGAAGGAAGGACAGAGAGAGAGAGAATCTTAAGCAGGTTCCATGGACCTAGCATGCCTAGCATGGACCACGATGCAGGACATGATCTCAAAACCCCGAGACCATAAACTGAACCAAAATCAAGAGTCAGACTTTTAACCAACTGAGCCACCTAACCACCCCACTTACCATCTTTTTTAAGGTTGACTAGTATTTCATTGTGTGTGTGTGTGTGTGTGTGTGTGTGTGCGCGTGTGTGTGTTATATACCATTTTCTTTGTCCATTCACTTGTCAGTAAATATTTCTAAAATAATCAATTTCACAAAATCCAAGATTGAAATTGTGGTTACCAAGGCCTGGGGAAAGGGAGAAATGGACAGTTATTAAATAGACATAAAGTTTTAGCTAAGTATTGTAGACAAACTCTAGGGATATGTTGTATAGCATTGTAGCTATTGTCAGTGTAATGTATTGCTTGTTTCAACTTTGTTGAAGAGGATAGATTTCACATGTTAACATATGTTCTTACCATAATAAAATAAAAGGGACAAGAATGTCGCTCACCAGGTGCACTTCCCTAGAGACCACAGTTCTGACTGCAGATCGATCTGCCAGCTATCAGGTCTTCCCAAAGAGTGCCCTTTGAAACCCTACTCCAGGGTTTACTTCGGGGTGGAAATAGGTATAGATATAATGTGCTTGAAAATAACTTAACCTTTTAATCCTTTGGCAATCTAGTGCACATTAGTAAGTTAATGATTTTATAAAGCTCTGTATTTATCTTTTCATTTATTATTCAATACATATTAACAGGTGTTAATGAGCCAGTAATGGAACCTTGAATAAAACAGGAATGGTTATCTCCTTTACAGATTTTTTTTTAATTGAAGGGGGAATATGAACAAATAAGATATTCCAGTGGCAATAGTGTTGTGTTCAAAGTTAAGAATTGAGAAAGGAGGGGTGCCTGGGTGGCTCAGTCATTTAGCACCTTCCTTCAGCTCGGGTCATGATCCTGATGTCCTGGGATGGAGCCCCACATTAGGCTCCCTGCTCAGCAGGGAGTCTGCTTTCCCTCTCTAACTCCCTTGTGCTTGTCTCCCCTCTTTTGCTATCTCTCTCCATCATAAATAGATAAAATCTTTTTTAAAAGGAATTGAAAAGGGACGAAAAATACTTCGGAATACTATTATGTAAAGGTTGATTAGGAAAGAATCTAAGAAAAGGAGACAACTGAGAAATCTGCAGGCCGTGAAGAAGCAAGTCACACATTTATTAGGAAATGAGCATCTCCAGCAAGGAAAGGAGTACAAAGGTCTTGTTATAGGAAGCTACTTAGAATGCTTATGAAATGAGTCAGCCAGTCAGCCAGGAGTGGTGTGAATAAGAGATGAACTCAGAAATTTAGCAGAGATCACATATGCCACAGCAGGATTTTTTTTTTTAAAGATTTTATTTATTTATTTGACAGACAGAGATCACAAGTAGGCAGAGAGGCAGGCAGAGAGAGAGGAGGAAGCAGGCTCCCTGCTGAGCAGAGAGCCTGATGCGGGGGCTCGATCCCAGGACCCCGGGATAATGACCTGAGCCAAAGGCAGAGGCTTTAACCCACTGAGCCACCCAGGCGCCCCCACAGCAGGAATTTGGCTTCTATTGAGGGCATCTGAACATATGAATGCCATGATTTCATTTTCATTTTCAAAGGATATTCTGGCTGAAGAGTGGAGAATAGATTTTAGCAGAGCAAAGGTGGAAACCAAAAGATCAATTAAAAAAAAAAACTGCAGTAATCTAATAAAAAAATAATGATGGCTAGGGACTGGGCAGTGCTGACTGATGTGGTGGGCTTCTGTATGTATAAAATATGTAGACATAGCCAATAAAACGTCATTGGTAGGTTGGCTGGGATGAGATGCACAAGAAATATTCATTGGCCTGATAAGTGGGAAAAATAATAAATTGCCAATTGCAAAGATGAGGAAGACAATGGAAAGGGAAAGAAGGTATTTATTTTGTGAAGCATCATATGTTCTTTTTGGAAAATATAAAATCAAAGCTACTTATCATATACATAAGTGAGAATGTTACAATGTTATTGGATATAGCGATCTGAAGATCAGGCTATGTAAAGATGAACCCTGGATCAAATGAAGAGTGAAAATAGATGGTGAAAGGAAGTCCAATAATTGAACTCATAGAGATGAGGAGGAGCTTGTAAAGGATATTAAGGTGTAAGAGACACAGATACTGAACTTGAAGTGAAAGAAAATAGCATCCTGGAACTCAAAGGAAGAAAATGATTTAAGAATTATGTTGTCATCTATGTGAGCTGGTCTCAGTGAAGAGCTCAAATTGGATATGGAGAAGAATTGAAAAAGGATTTGGCAACAGGAATATTTTCAAAGACTTTGGCAAAAGCCTTTTGGGGAAGGTTAATGTTTGGAAGCATGACAAGAGAGGGCTTAATAGATGGCAGGAAGACAAGAACTGGAGAACGTGAGTAAAAACAACTTTCATTCAGACATTACACCTATTCAGTGTAGAACAAGGTGATGGATTACTTTATTTATTTTCTTTAAAGATTCAGAGCAATGAGTTTGAGATTGTGAATAAGCGATTGTGGTTATTGAGCGCAGAGTGGACTGTTGGCTTGGAAATGGATAGATTTCATGTACTCCATCACCGGAGTGCTTGTGTGGCTCAGTGGGTTAAGCCTCTGCCTTCAGCTCAGGTCATGATCTCAGGGTCCTGGGATTGAGCCTGGCATTGGGTGCTCTGCTCAGCAGGGGGCCTGCTTCCTCCTCTCTTTCTGCCTGTCTCTCTGCCTACTTATGATCTCTCTCTCTCTGTCAAATAAATAAATAAATAAAAATCTTTAAAGAAAATAAAGTAATCCATCACCTTGTTCTACACTGAATAAGTGTAATGTTTACTGTTAGAACATTCTGGATTCTACTTGTATATATCATACATACAGTACAAATCTCTAACACTTAAGGTTATGAGATAATTGCACTAATTAATAACTTGTTTTACACTAGCATATTTTGGAAAATATATTATCTGAATTGACTAGGTAACTGAGAAAAATCATGTATGTATTTATTTTTAATAAGTAATAAGGCCACTTTATTTCAATGGACTATAACATATTGCATAAGCTTTGAGATTATTTATCAAGTATATAGCCCTAAGTAAATATATCAACTCTGAATTTCCAGCATTTATTCACTGCTCAAAGCAATCTTTTTTTCTTGAAGGTTCTCCTTATCTTCTTGCTGTCGATTACACCTGGCCATCTCCTATTAACACTGATTTCCCCCCAATGACCTCTCCAAAGCAATCTGTTTATTCTACCACTCTCTCCTTATGTGAGGTCTTCAGATGGTGAACCTTTCCTCCTTGTCCACTAATGCTGGTCTTTCCCTTCTACCTCCTCCAAAAGCTCAAGCCATGTGGGATATAGACACTCAGAGCATTCCACTCAGGGTTCTTCGTTGCTATTACTGCTCACATCCAAGTTGCTTTTTTCACTTAAATCACTGCTTTCCCCCTCACTACCCGAGCTGTTGGCTGTTTCAGAATCCAAATGGTACACACAACACTGGTCTCTCCTATCCTTCACTCTTTAGCTCTAGCAATATTGCTTTGTTTTTTGTTTGTTTTATTCAGTTTTCTTTTGCTTTACTTTGGTTCCACCTTAGCCACCACTAGAACTTATCATGAAAAACAATCCGTTTTCAAACACTTCAGTCTGTTCATTAACTCCACTCTTAGCTCACTTATAGTTTCCTTTCACCAAGAATTCTTCGACTTATCAAGATTCACATTTTATTTTCTTACTCTATGTTTTATCTCACACATATGATCACTTTCTTCCAAATCCATGTGAATTTATGTTTCCACTCTTCAATTGTCCTTTGAAGTTCCCTTATTTACCCATCACTTGTCCAAATCACTTACCTTACAAAACTCCAGTTCTGGTTTTACTCAAGTACCACTTTATCATTTTCCTGAACAAATGCAGTTGAGTATTATGGGAGAAATATGACACAATGAGGATGGCTGGACTCACTTCAAATTTGTGGTTACAAATCTCAGACACTACCTCAACGGTGTCCATCAATACTTCCATTCTTCCCTGGTAAAATCAATCGCTCCCTTGCCAAGATTACATATTCATAATTTCTTCTGGTGTCAAACTTATACTTCCTTTCACTCATTCTCAGAAGGCTACCCCATCATAGAAATCATAAAAAAATTGATGTGATTTTAAGAGAAGTATTTTATCAACATACTACCAGTTTAATCAAGCCAGTTAACTTTGTGTTAGCTAAAATAATATGCTCTATTAACATTAAAATGGAAGATATATCCCATCTCTTCAAGAAAAATCTAAGTCCCTCCCCATAGTATCTACCTTTTATTCCCTCTCCTCTTGCTTTGTTAATAATCTTTAGGCAACCATATCTCTTTTCCCTATACCACTAGTATATCTTTTTTTTTTAATTTATAATTTTTTTATTTTTTATAAACATATATTTTTATCCCCAGGGGTACAGGTCTGTGAATCACCAGGTTTACACACTTCACAGCACTCACCAAAGCACATACCCTCCCCAATGTCCATAATCCCACCCCCTTCTCCCAAACCCCTCCGCCCAGCAACCCTCAGTTTGTTTTGTGAGATTAAGAGTCACTTATGGTTTATCTTTTTAAAGAATGAATCCTGTGGTCCTGTAAATATGAATTAATTTTATCCATCAGAGGAATAAAATACACAAATGATGGCAATAAAAATAAAAGAGTAAGTCTTTTGACTCTCACACTCCATACAAATGCTGCCCCATTTTCCTCAGCTGCTTTAAAGAGAAACTGCTCAAAATACAGAGTACCCAAAGATAGCTCTCCTACAGAATGTTCCCGAAGTCTGTAAACACTGGAAATAGAACATACCTTTCATATTCTTTTCAAGTAGACAATTGGACTTCTGGTATTAGATTTAGAAGCAGCATGATTGAAAATACCTCTACAGGTACAGGTTAAAAGAGTGAAAAGATTACTGGAAAATGTAACTTGCATTTTATTTTACTTATTTTATTATTTTATTATATCTTTAAAATATTTTATTTATTTATTTTAAAGAGAGAGAGAGAAAAAGCACAAATAGGGGGAGTGACAGAAGGAGAGGGAGAAGTAGGCTCCCCACTGAGCAGGAAACAAGATGTGGGTTGAAGTTTGATCCCAGGGACTTGATCCCAGGACCCTGGGATTATGACTTAAGCCAAAGGCAGATGCTTAACTGGCTGAGCCACCCAGGCATCCCAACTAACATCTTAAAAATAATTTTACTCCATGCTTTCCTCTTTTCAGGGTCACCTATAGTAGTCTAAACTCATTCATTTGTTTCCACTTTTTCACCCCCATTCTCTTATCATCTTGTTCTATTTGAGTATTTGCTCTACCTCACACTGTGCTATTTTTGTTAAAGTCATCAAAACTTGTGATGAATTTTCTGATTTTCTTTTACTTCACCTCCTGATAACTTAATTTATGATATTCTATCCATTCTTCCTTGTTAGTACTTTCAATTCTTTGTTTTAGGGAAATGTCGATTTCTAGAATTTCCCGTGACTTCACTATCCGCTCCTTCTTCTTCTTTTTCCTTTTTTTTTTTAAATTAACATATAATGTATTATTTGTCCCAGGGGTACAGGTCTGTAAATCATCAGTCTTACAGAATTCACGGCACTCACCATAGCACATACCCTCCCCAAAGTCCATCACTCAGCCACCCTATTCCTAGCTCCCCACCCCCCAGCAACCCTCAGTTTGTTTCATGAGATTAAGAGTCCCTTATGGTTTTTCTCCCTCCCTGTTCTCATCTTGTTTCATTTGTTCCTTCCTTCCCTCCACAACCCCCCACCTTGCCTCTCAAATTCTTCATATCAGAGATATCATTTGATAATTTTCTTTCTCTGATGACTTATTTTGTTTAACATAATTCCCTCTAGTTCCATCCATGTCATTGCAAATGACAAGATTTTGGGGGGTTTGATGGCTGTATAGTATTGTACTTTAAATATATACTAGATCTTCTTTATCCATACATCTGTTGATGGACATCTAGGTTCTTTCCATAGTTTGGCTATTGTTGTCCACTACTTTTTAGTCTTATATACAAGTTTCTTCTTTTCTAAAAATCAGTGTGTTCTGGGGACCTTGCTTGAGCACTCTTCTATTTTCACTCTATGCTTTCAACCTATGTGTTCTCTTTCCTTTCTATGTGTTTGATATTGTTATCTTCCAGATAGCCACTCCTGACCTAGACATCTTCTATGATCTACTTCTATTTTGGTGTCTACAACTGGCCATCATAATAGGGATAGATCCTAGCTCCCTAAAAACCTTTCTTATCTTAGTATAGGCTACAACTCTTCTCACCTGTGTCAGTCAGAAACCTATAAATTATCTTGAACTCCTCTTTTTCCTTCACACACTATATCTATTCCATTGGTAAATTTTTGATTTCACTGCAAAAATGTATCCTAAAGATGAATATCAAGAATATTCTAAAGACAGATGACAAATTCATTCTTCTTTTTATCGATGCCTCTACAGCCACCATCATCAGGTCTCACCTGGACTATTTCAAACTCTAAATGGTCTCACAGTTTTCATTTTTGTTCCACTATAACATATCCAATATTGAATAGTGAGTGTGATTATTCTCAGGTACAAATGAGCTGACATCAAGTTCCTACAATGGCTCATAACGTATTAACATATTATAATATACTATAACATATAACATATTAACATATTACAATATACTATAACATATTAACATATTAATAATATTAACATATTAACATAATTATACTATAACATATTAACAGAACTGATCATTTAAATCAAGGCCTAGACAGTCCTGCAACATCTGTTCTAAGTTTACTTGTTCTCTTTTCACTCTTTCCTTTATTGCCTTTACTACGTTTTCTTATTTATTTATTTATTTGTTTATTACCTCAAATATTCCAAGTTTATTTCTGGGTTAGGTTTCCACCTTTGTTAGTCCATAAGCTTTGAATGTTCTTTCCCTGATCTTATGAATGTTTTCATCTTCTCATCATTTTGACTTTTTTCCCTAGTGTCAGTTCCTCAGAAAGCTCTTTCCTAAAGATCGAGGGGTATCCTCTGAGGCTCTTTGGGGCTTTCTGGGGAGTGACATCTTCTCTAGTACTCTGCCCCACCAGTGCTAAGTGCCCTAACCACCTCAGCCTCATATGTTTCCTTAATCCAGTGAGAACACTCGACTCTATTTGAGTTTCTCCTCCCTGGATGGCATCATATAAACTCCCTCCAAGCCACACACATAGAAACAATAGTGTTTACCTGGCCTGACGACCAATAGTGATTACCTGGCCTATCTCATTTCAAAGAATGTAGTTCTGCACTGCCTATACCCCCTGTCATTTTTTGTTTTCTAAATTTGCCTAGTTTTCTATCTGTTTAAATCTGTAAGGTAAATCTGGTTCCTATTACTTCAGAAACCTCCTAATGGTTTTTAGGCACATGTGTTTTTTTTGCTTTTTGAGTTTTTTTTTTCAAGATTTTATTTATTTATTTGATAGAAGAAACAGTGAGAGAGGGAACATAAGCAGGGGGAGTGGGAGAGGGAGCAGCAGGCTTCCCGCTAAGCAGGGAGCCCTATGCGGGTCTCCAACTCAGCACCCTGGGATCATGACCTGAGACTCAGGCAGACACTTAATGACTGAGACACACAGGCTCCCCTAGACACGTGTGCTTAAGGACTTGGTATGCCACTCAGTTTCTTACTAGAAGAATTATAAGAAAAAGAACTTAATAGGCATGGGATTTATATGTTTTGACGTATATAAGCTATTTCACATAATTGTTATAGATTTATATTATTCTATTATTCCTATATTATGTTATTATGTTAAACTTTCCTGTTCTTACAACTAGATGTATGATTAATTGAAACTTTAACACCTATTTAATAAGAAATAAACAACACTTAATTATGTGACTTCTCAACTTTCTTCTTAGACAGATGGAAAGACTTGGCCTAGGCTGAGAGTCCTTCATCTTTCTTTGCTTTTTTGTTTCTCACACTTTTTCTGTTGACATGGGAAATTATCAAGTGCTATGATCTTAAAATACTGTCCTGAAGGTGAAAGAAAAAGTTCTATTTTTTTAAATGTAGAAACCTATCTATAAAAAAACAAACAAAAAAAAAAACCCTTTTTTTTTTTATTAAGGAAGAAACTTAATTTTCCAAGTATGTACATGTATGTGTGTTTATATGTATCATATAATTATTTTGTATTTATTTAAAGAAAATAGAAAGTAATTTTATTTTTCTAACCTAACAATTTTAATTATATCTCTTTTATCATAGAATTTTAATCATCTCTCTTTTATCATAGAATTTGATGAAAACCGGGGTGCGTGGGTGGCTCAGTTGGTTAAGTGTCTGCCTTCAGTTCAGGCCATGATCTCCAGGTCCTGGGATTGAGCCCCTGCTCAATTATTGGGCTCACTGCTGAGCAGGGAGGCCTCTTACCCCTCACCCTCCGTGTGTTGCTCCCCCTGCTTGTGCTCTCTCTCTCTCTTTCTAATAAATAAATAAAATCTCAATAAAAAAAGAACTTGATGAAAACTAACCCTTTCAACTTAAAATAAATTGAGTTGCTATTTTGTCCTAATAGGCATTATCTTCAAAATACATTTATATGAAGTTGCAAATGTGGCTTTATATATTTGTTTAACTAAATATATATTATATTAATATCCATGTATGTTAATATACACATATCTTCCTAATAATAAATTTCCATGTCTGTGGGTTGGTTCATATATAATAGGCAAGTCTATAAGTATAGTTTCTTTCCATTTAAAATATTTGTGTGCATTTCAATAAAAATCAGATTTATGTGCTAATTATAAAAATATGTTTTATAAAAATATACTTTTTTGAACTTTATACAAAAACCATATTTATTTCCACCATCTTTAGATAGGTTGACAACTTAGGATCAACTGTAGAGTAAAACAATTTCTTATCATAATCTTTTATTTAGCAATGCACAATTATTACAGTTATCTATTCTAGAAAATAAATTAGATTCTTGGATGGTGATAGTTTGAATAAAAAGCACATCAATGTCCCAAAGGTGGACTAAGACACATTGAAATATGGTACATTGGAATAGGTGATGGTGTGTTAGATGGAGAGAGTGAATGGCCTCTTCTTCTGAAATATAAATAGATTCCAATATAACAAAGGGTTCTCCTAAAATGAATCAAAGGAATAAATAGCTATAATTTATTCCTATGGTTCAGGAGGGAGGTCAGTTCTCAAAATAAGCATGGAAGTAACAGTCTAAACCATGTCCAGATTCCTGCTCTCCTAGATTCCTTCCCCCACACTGATAACGGAGAATAGGTAAGCAAGCACACGTGTGTAGGCATGGTCTGTTAGATGCCTTAGTGATTGCAGGAATAGAATTAAGGTTGTTTAATATTTCTACAATTAAGGGAGACGTACAGGTAAGCAATGTAATAGAATGATTCTGGATAGAATCATAGATAGAATCATAGATTCTATGATTCTATGATAGAATCATAGATTCTGTTTAGAATCTATTCCAATCAATCTGGATAGGAAGAAGGATGCACATTTTAATAAAACAGGTTTCTTGAATATGCTAAGTCAAGTGGTGAAAAAACTTGACTTACTATAACAATGCTTTCATCTTTAAGGAGTCTACACTTTGGTTAACATAATTATTATCTCTTTTAGCAACAGAAAGAATAAATTAAAATTTTAAGGCTACAGCTGCACTGATCAAAATAATTTTTTTTGATTTTACAACTCAATCTTCTGTTTTTATTTTTTATTTTTTATTTTATTTTTTTTTAATTTTTTATTTTTTATAAACATATATTTTTATCCCCAGGGGTACAGGTCTGTGAATCACCAGGTTTACACACTTCACAGCACTCACCAAAGCACATACCCTCCCCAATGTCCATAATCCCATCCCCTTCTCCCAAATCCCCTCCCCCCAGCAATCCTCAGTTTGTTTTGTGAGATTAAGAGTCACTTATGGTTTGTCTCCCTCCCAATCCCATCTTGTTTCATTTATTCTTCTCCTACCCACTTAAGCCTCCATGTTGCATCACCACTTCCTCATGTCAGGGAGATCATATGATAGTTGTCTTTCTCTGCTTGACTTATTTCGCTAAGCATGATACGCTCTAGTTCCATCCATGTTGTTGCAAATGGCAAGATTTCATTTCTTTTGATGGCTGCATAGTATTCCATTGTGTATATATACCATGTCTTCTTGATCCATTCATCTGTTGATGGACATCTAGGTTCTTTCCATAGTTTGGCTATTGTGGACATTGCTGCTATAAACATTCGGGTGCATGTGCCCCTTTGGATCACTACATTTGTATCTTTAGGGTAAATACCCAATAGTGTAATTGCTGGGTCATAGGGCAGTTCTATTTTCAACATTTTGAGGAACCTCCATGTTGTTTTCCAGAGTGGCTGCACCAGCTTGCATTCCCACCAACAGTGTAGGAGGGTTCCCCTTTCTCCGCATCCTCGCCAGCATCTGTCATTTCCTGACTTGTTGATTTTAGCCATTCTGACTGGTGTGAGGTGATATCTCATTGTGGTTTTGATTTGTATTTCCCTGATGCCGAGTGATATGGAGCACTTTTTCATGTGTCTGTTGGCCATCTGGATGTCTTCTTTGCAGAAATGTCTGTTCATGTCCTCTGCCCATTTCTTGATTGGATTATTTGTTTTTTAGGTGTTGAGTTTGCTAAGTTCTTTATAGATTCTGGACACTAGTCCTTTATCTGATATGTCGTTTGCAAATATCTTCTCCCATTCTGTCAGTTGTCTTTTGATTTTGTTAACTGTTTCCTTTGCTGTGCAAAAGCTTTTGATCTTGATGAAATCCCAATAGTTCATTTTTTCCCTTGCTTCCCTTGCCTTTTGCGTTGTTCCTAGGAAGATGTTGCTGCGGCAGAGGTCGAAGAGGTTGCTGCCTGTGTTCTCCTCAAGGATTTTGATGGATTCCTTTCGCACATTGAGGTCCTTCATCCATTTTGAGTCTATTTTTGTGTGTGGTGTAAGGAAATGGTCCAATTTCATTTTTCTGCATGTGGCTGTCCAATTTTCCCAGCACCATTTATTGAAGAGGCTGTCTTTTTTCCATTGGACATTCTTTCCTGCTTTGTCGAAGATTAGTTGACCATAGATTTGAGGGTCTATTTCTGGGCTCTCTATTCTGTTCCATTGATCTATGTGTCTGTTTTTGTGCCAGTACCATGCTGTCTTGATGATGACAGCTTTGTAATAGAGCTTGAAGTCCGGAATTGTGATGCCACCGTTGGCTTTCTTTTTCAATATCCCTTTGGCTATTCAAGGTCTTTTCTGGTTCCATATAAATTTTAGAATTATTTGTTCCATTTCTTTGAAAAAGATGGATGGTACTTTGATGGGAATTGCATTAAATGTGTAGATTGCTTTAGGTAGCATAGACATTTTCACAATATTTATTCTTCCAATCCAGGAGCATGGAACATTTTTCCATTTCTTTGTGTCTTCCGCAATTTCTTTCATGAGTACTTTATAGTTTTCTGAGTATAGATTCTGTGTCTCTTTGGTTAGGTTTATTCCTAGGTATCTTATGGTTTTGGATGCAATTGTAAATGGGATTGACTCCTTAATTTCTCTTTCTTCTGTCTTGCTGTTGGTGTAGAGAAATGCAACTGATTTCTGTGCATTGATTTTATATCCTGACACTTTACTGAATTCCTGTATAAGTTCTAGCAGTTTTGGAGTGGAGTCTTTTGAGTTTTCCACATATAGTATCATATCATCTGCGAAGAGTGATAATTTGACTTCTTCTTTGCCGATTTGGATGCCTTTAATTTCCTTTTGTTGTCTGATTGCTGAGGCTAGGACCTCTAGTACTATGTTGAATAGCAGTGGTGATAATGGACATCCCTGCCGTGTTCCTGACCTTAGCGGAAAAGCTTTCAGTTTTTCTCCATTGAGAATGATATTTGCGGTGGGTTTTTCATAGATGGCTTTGATGATATTGAGGTATGTGCCCTCTATCCCTACACTTTGAAGAGTTTTGATCAGGAAGGGATGCTGTACTTTGTCAAATGCTTTTTCAGCATCTATGGAGAGTATCATATGGTTCTTGTTCTTTCTTTTATTGATGTGTTGTATCACATTGAC
This sequence comes from Mustela nivalis, assembly GCF_964662115.1. NCBI lineage: Eukaryota > Metazoa > Chordata > Mammalia > Carnivora > Mustelidae > Mustela > Mustela nivalis. The sequence continues at coordinate 44,967,169 of NC_139023.1, read as the reverse complement.
TGATTTGCGGATGTTGAACCAACCTTGCAGCCCTGGATTAAATCCCTCAATCTTCTGTTTTTAAATTGATCAAACATCCATCCAACTATAGAATTTTTAAACAATATTAAGTAACTTTTTAAAGAGGTGCTTGCAGTTTCTTGACTTTTGAAGATTTATACTTAATTTTTATTAAAAATTAAAAATTGAGCTAGTCTTAATGAGATATAAAACAACTTTTAAAACTTTAAAGAAGGCATTGAAATAAAACTTATAAAAAACCTCATTGTGATTGCTAATAAAATGTTTCTGAGTGCTCGCTTCAGCAGCACATATACTAAAATGTTTCTGTAACAGCCAGTCAATCAGTCAATCAGTCCCTCAGTGAACAACACCATGCTGCATAAATAACAGAGCTAGTTCTTATTATCTGGTTTACTGCCCAAAAGTAAGCATTTGAGCCAGCATTTATTCAGCCTGTTCTATTCAGCCTAGTCTCTGCTTTGTCATCTTGTGGCTTAGGGGTTTCTGGGGATTTATTTGTGTAAGTATGTGGCAGGGGGAGGGCTCTGTGTAAAGCGTCTTCAGATCCTGGGTTTTGACACCTTAATTGTCTTTATCTTTTCATTACCATTCTGTCTAGACAGTCTCTCCAGAATGCTGCTCTATTACCCAGATGGCTGTTCTGTCTCATAGTCTCTCTTGTTCCCAGGATCCTGAGTGCCGCCATGGTCCATCACTTCCCCTTTAATAGAGTCTTGGAATGAGGTGTGTCCTCATGTGGAAAGATGGGAAGAGCCGCCTGCTGCAGCTGAAGGCCTCTGGCAGCTGTTGGGTCTTGATCTTGCGGCTCAGCTGCAGAGTCAAGAGTGTCAGGAATGTTTATGGCTGCAGAGGCTCCTCTCCAGGCCTGAGCATGACCAGGCCGCTGGAGCTGCTTGGGCCTCTGGAGTCCTCCATCCAGTGATGCTAAAGATGGAAGATAGGATAGTGTTTCTCGAGGGGAACAAATTTGCATTAAGTCACAAAACTTCCAGGACACAAAGGTAAAAAATCTAGGGTCACAGGTCATAGGAGAATTCACAAAGTATTTCAAGTTTATGGGTTACATAACATTGTAAGTATCTGTTCCACTCAGGTGACCCCTTCACTGCTTTCTCCCATCTTTGGGGTGCTATCCTGGAAAGCCCTGTGTGCCTTCCTACATTGCTTAACATGACATGCTGGCAGACCATGGTTGACTGGAACAGCGGCAAGCCCCTGCGTGAGCTGGAAGACTTTCCCAGGAAAATGACCTTATGACCATTTTATGGCACCATTGTTCTGTAAGACTATACCTGCAAGATGTGATTTTGAGAGCCATGGGTGAGGACTTAACTTCAGTCCCCATGGGGACTAAATGGGAGAGACATTCCTTTTGCCAGGAAGGGAAGATGACGCTGAAGTCCATAGATGAGAAGATGGAAGACAAAGAGGAGGACTTTAGAAGTTTGTAAATAACTGTGGAAACCTAGAGCCTCTATCACTCACTGCTCCTTATGTTTCGACCTATTATAGCTTCAAGCCTTTTAACATTTCTTCAAAAATTTTCCTCAAAAAGTCTTTCATAGTGTGTTCTTCCAGTGCATAAATATCCAAACCCTAAAATCCAAGCTTGTTCATTACGAGTTTTCTAATCACATGTTAAGTTCTTCCTGTGGCTCCAATATATTTTTTTCTGTGTACTCCACTAGATAACTCTATACCCTTAAATTATCCTTTACTCCTTAAATTAGCTCGGGGTGATTTTTTTGGGTCTGCATTTACATATTATGTTACAAACAAATACAGCCTTTATTTGCATAAATATATGCCTATAAATGTATGTATATACATATCAACATATATAACTATGTGTATGTATAACTTTATAACTTATCAAGGAGTTTTGATTAATCATAATTTACAAGTCTACATTATGACTGTCTATATGCTGAAGTATATGTTTATTTAGAACACAGTTGATCTTGATAGTGACAGAATGATTTAGTTCATCATTATTACTAATTTTTTGAAAATGGGTGGGATTTTTTTTATTTCTTTTTTTTTTTAAGATTTTATTTATTTATTTGACAGACAGAGATCACAAGTAGGCAGAGAAGCACGTAGAGAGAGAGGAGGAAGCAGGCTCCCTGTTGAGCAGAGAGATCCCGATGTGGGGCTTGATCCCAGGACTCTGAGATCATGACCTGAGCTGAAGGCAGAGGCTTTAACCCATTGAGCCACCCAGGTGCCCTGGGTGGAACTTTTAAATGGTAGCATCCCAATCACAGGCATAAAAACGTGTTCCACAGAGTGTTGTCACTTTTCAGCATCATGATGATTTAGAAGAGGTAATAAAGAAGACCTATTTTCTAGTTACAAAATATTTTATTTTCAAGGTGGTTACTACAAAAAAAAAAAAAATACATCTTTATTTTCCAAGGTTAAAAACCTAAGATATATTCAAGATTCAAATGAATCAGAGTAATTCCAAACATCCTCAGTATAGCTTGAGGAAAAGGATTTCTATTGTGTTTCTTGACTGGTGTTTCTATATTGTCTGTGTGGTGATGGTGACTCCTGGCAGACTGCATACTCATCAAACAAATATACCCATGCTGCCGAGGGAATCCCGCCATTTCTCAGGGAAATCGCAAGGTGCTATGTCCATAAAGCTCTTGTTTCTGGAAACATCCCTGCAGTTATGCTCTTCTCTTAGTAAGAATCAGGGACCAGGTAGAGATTAGGAGAAGTACATGGACGGAAAGCAACAATCTTAGGATAATGGCAGGAAACTATGAGAAAATTAGAGCAATCTATCCTTCTTGCCTTTATAATGGTGTTTGAGAAAGCAAGTGGACACTGATCCTATTCTGCTATGACGATACTGAGGTCATTGTGGTAAGTTGCCTCTGATATGGGCACAGTAACATACTGAGTTTCAGTCATTGAGTGCCCACCTTGACGTGGGATACTTCAACCTTGGAGGGAGGACAGAGTTGGCATGCATGTGTTTTTTGGTGTGTGTGGTTTTTTTTTTTTTTTTTTTTGGGTTTTGTTTTTTGTTTTCCATTTATTTCCCTATGTGGCATTTTGATACTTTGTGTTTCAGCAAATGTACTTCTTCTTACCCTACTCCTACGTAACTGTGAGAGAAGGCGTTTAATAATTACACCTTGCCTTCCTGTGCTGAAACTGTCTGGGAGCTCACTTTAGATTTTATTTATTTATTTGACAGAGAGAGATCCCAAGTAGGCAAAGAGGCAGGCAGAGAGAAAGGAGGAAGCAGGCTCCCTACTGAGCAGAGACCCGGATGTGGGGCTAGCTCCTAGGACCCTGAGATCATGACCTGAGCTGAAGACAGAGGCTTACCCCACTGAGCCACCCAGGTGCCCCTCCGAGCTCACTTCTAATACACTTCTTTTACATTAAATTCCCCCAAAGAGGTTTTGCTACAATACAAAGTAAAAATGTATGTGAATTCCATTTAATAATTCTGCATTTAAAATTGTCATTGCTATTCATAAGTGAAATGTGGTCTTTAATTTTAATATACTGTGTCACCTTTTTCAGGTCTTGGAATCACTTTATTATCTTTTCAAAAAATATTTCAGAAGTTTTCCTAAATTTCCTATTCTTGGTAATTGTTTAAAATAATTTATTTCTTAAAGGCTTAAAAGTGCTTTTGAATCTACTAGGAAACCTGGAAAATTTTTGTGAGGGGTCCTTTTTGCCTTGTCTCTGTTTCTTTTTATATGGAAATTAGTTGTTTTCTAACTCCACTAAGTTCAGTCACTCCTCTTATGGTTGTGCCCATAAGATACTTTTAATGTACCACTTTTATGTACTTTATTTTCTACTAAAATTACCGATTTGATTCAGATTTTATTTTTTTATTTATTATGTTCAGTCAGCGAGTATAGAGTACATCATTAGGTCTTGGTGTAGTGTTCAGATTTCCAAATAAATTTGCTTATAAATGTATTATTATTATTATTTAAATTTCTTTTAGTTTCTTATTTGGATATTTGTATTTTCTACGTTTTAAAAATTAAATTATTTTTAAACATTTTATTTTAAGATTTTTGTTTATTCACTTGTTTGAGAGAAAGAGACATGCGCACATGCGCAGGCAGGAGCTGGGGAGAGGAGAAGCAGAAGAAACAGGCTCCCCACTGAGCAGGGAGCCCCGTGCCAGATCCCAGGACCCTGAGATCATGAGCTGAGCTAAAGGCAGCTGCTTAACCAACTGAGGCATCCTAAAAATTATTTAATGGCATAATTTTTTTTTTTTTTTTTTGTTAAAAGCACAATTTATTTCTTACTTTTTCTTTGCTAACTCAGTAAATTTGGCTTTTATCTTTAATTATCTCATCTGTTTCAGTTTTTTTAGTTTTTTTTTTTTTAATCTTTCTGTATGCAATTGTCTACTTCATTTGCTATTTTTCTTGATAAAGGTATTTAATGCCACTTTCCCTAAGCACTGCTTTGGTTATATTGTGAAGAGTTTAATATATTATGATATTATTCTAAATTTATAATAATTCTTTCAATTTCAATTCACATTTCACCTTTGATCCAAAATATTTTTAAATAAAATTTTGTGGTTGTTTGGGTTTTGTTTCCTGGAGAAAGATACTTTTTGTTTTTTGATATTGTTACCAATTTCTAACATTACATTGTGGCCAAATTAACATTTGTGTGTAATTACTGGTTTAGTTTTTGAGTTAAGTTTGTCTGTATTTTAATATGTAATTAATTTATTGCCTCCTTGATCTGCCAGAATAAGACAAGCATGTTAAAGCCTCATATTAAATATTTCCCCTTCTGTGTCTTTTTGATTCTGAGGTTGGTAAGATCTCAGTTAGTCGCAGGAGTTTCAAGAAGAAATGTGTGACTAAAGCCCAGTTTGAATAACAAATTATATGGTTGAACTGCTCCCCTGGAAAGCCACACTTCAGGGTAGGAGCCAAGGAGCTGAAGTTTACTGCTAAATTTGGGTATGGGTGTCATGCCTGCTTTTGAGAGATAATCATTTTCAGTGTGATGCAGATGGTTTAAAATATACAATAAGAATAGCTTAGTAGAAAGATGTTACATATCCCATCTGAGGAATTTATTACAAAGCAAAAATCCATTTTTAGAAAATGAAAAATTATTAAATCAAATAAGAGGTATGCTTTTTTGAGTGCAAAACAGACTTTTTTGCAATAAAATTAATATTTAAGTAGCTTGTTTTTTTAAGTTACTCATTTTATATTTCTTCTGAGTTCACTTTACTTTAGGGCAACAATAATAATGATAGTTTACGCTCTGCAGTCTTCTCATATGCCAGATGCTTTTCTAAGCAGTGCACATGTATTAATTAATTTAATCCTTAAAATCCTTTGAGGCAATGCAATCTAAATAAATTATTATCTTTTTAATAAATGAGATTCCAGTATTAATGAACAGATATGTATAATATTTAGTGCATCTTACTAGCATAAATTAATAAACTTTGAGTTATAAAAATTAGGCTTTTGCATATATTTCTTTCTGAATATATTTCCTATTTCTTTATGTTTTAAGCCATTAATTTATTTTTACTCTATAATTTAACCCAACACGAAATGCATATACATGATAAGATCTATGCTTTAAATTTGTCACACATCTCATTATTTATACACTAACTTTCATCATATGAGTGAAGGGTTGAGTTAATCACACAGTATTCATGCCACACTGATATCTTTGAACTATTATATGATGAAGGGTATGAATGTTATCATTTCTTTAGGGAAAAATATGTAACTATATACTGTTGTCTATTCTATGTAAATACAACGTTTTTTCTTTTGCAAAAAATCTTTTTTTGGATGAGGTAGGAAAGAAAAGTTTGTTTGAGCACTTAGTTGCCACAAACCATGTACCTGAGGTCCTACTAATTTGTTTTAGCAGGGACACTATATCTGAACATCTGACACTGTGGTTAAAATTTGTCCTGACTCTTGTATAACTTGCAATAGTCTGCAGTCATCTCCTAAGCTCTAACTAGATTCAGCAGGGCACTTTCTGTTGGGGGAAGGGGATGTCTTGGGCTGGTGGTGGTGGTACATCATGATGTTTTAGAGCTCTTGGCAAAAATTCAGTTCATACTGATAATGTCCTTCCCTGAGAAAATTACTAAAGTACCTTAGGGTAAGACCTGGAAAAAAATTACCAATTTATTTGACGTAATTTGGGGGGGCTTTTCTCCATACATATATATATGGCCAATGTGCATTGGTTTCTGGATCTGAAAACTGCCTTGAATTTTGAAAACTCTACATGAGGCTATGGATTTTATTGGGGTGACTGGTCTTTACCTCCCAGACATCCACCACTGATTCCTTCTGCTATCACAACCTGAGTGTTAACATCACTTTATACCTATTTCTTTTGTACTTCAGGATGTTGTAACCTATTAACTGTCTTTGTAAATCTACATATCAGGCCACTTGAAGGCCATACTGGACTTGGTAGCCTTTGCAGTAATTGTGCCCCTGGTGTCTCATGGTTAAGTGTTACCTCTTGTTTTGGGATTCTTTCTCCATAGTCATCAGAATACTAAGTTCTTCAACAATATTTTATCTTACCCTCAGGGCTGGCTATAGAAGAACTACAACTGAATCATTTTATGATATCCTCTCAACTGTATTTCTCATGAACTTGGCAAATGGTATGCTGTGGACTTCTCATGAAACATAATCATCTACTGGATGTTCTGGATGTGGACAGCTTATCTTCACTACCATGCCCATACTGTCAAGCCTTTAAATCCCCTACCACCTTCTGTGGGAATTTCGGCATTTCAATTTTGCTCAGTATGCTCGCTTTTTCAAATCTTTCAGCACCAATTGTATTAAGAAAGTGGTACCATCCTTGGAGCTCTTGCCAAGGCTTTTGATCCAGTATTTTAAAAGAATGCTCTTAAATTGATAAACACCTCTCTATCCAATTTTCTGATCTCGCCTTCTTGGTCACTCTCAAGATCCAGTGCGAAGTGTATTTCTCCATTCTGTGTCATGAAAGAGACTTGTGACATTTATTTATTTATTATTTATTTATTTATCTTCTGACCTTTACTAATCCCTTCTAAAGTTCTACTTTTACATGGTGGTTATGTGTTCATCTGACTGGAGATTTTCATTTCACTCAGACTTAACTCTCAAAATGTATTTTAAAATCAGGATACAACTCAAAGCAAAATGACTTGACCAGATATTATGGATCAAAATGGGCACCTTAAAATCATAGGCTGAAGACCTTAGCTACCGATCCCCTGGGATGTGAATGTCTTTGGAGCTAGAATCTTAAAGATACAATTAAGTAAAAATGAGTTCTTTAGGGTTGGCTTTCATCAGAGATGACTCTTGTCTTTATAAGAAGTTGATATTTGATACTGACAGTTACAGAGGGAAGACCAGGTGAGGACACCATCCACACAATGAGAAGAGGCTTCAGGAGAAACCAAAGTTGCCCACACCTAGATCAGAGACTTCTGGCCTCCAGAACTGTGAATAATCAATTTATGTTGTTGAAGGCACTTAGTCTGGGGTGTTTAATTTCAGTAAACTTAGAACACTATAGACCAGGAATGAAATATCCTGATTTTGTTAGAATCTATTTCAATTTATTGAACATGTAATTGGTTTTTTCTTTTGTTTTTGAGCTAGAAGATACATTTGCTCCAACCTTCTCTCCAACTGTCACCTGACTTAAGTGACTGATCAAAGAAGTACATCAAAATACTGATTCTTTTCTTGAAACTTAAAGTAAACTTTTTTTTTTACATTATCTTACCATTATATCGTGAAAGATGGTCTTTTAAAGTATGAAGGAAAGAAGAGATAAATAGGGTCATGTAAAGAAAATAATATGGAAAATATGAAATTTATATTGATGTGAATTACTAGTTAACAAATAGTTTATCAGCACCGTACAACTTAAAGCAAGGGTACACACAAAGATGCAAGTAAACTTTACTGAACTCTGAAGATTTAACAAGATTATACATTAACTGGGCTTTAATCTATGAAATTTTAATATTGATATATAATGTGTGTCTCTCTGTATATGTGTGTATCTCAGAATCATAAGATTGTTCTGTAGTCATAATGTACTAAGGAAAATCAAATTAAGGTTTAACTTAAATGTGGGATCCTGAAAATATGCTGGAAAGATAGAAAATTTAGAGATTACCTCTTCTCTAAAAAGTTTTTAAAACATTGTTGTATAGTTAGAATATATACCCCAGCTATGTCGTCTCTGTTTTCTTTTCTTTTATCTTTAAGATTTAATTTATTTGTTTGACAGAGAAAGTGAGAGAGCACTAGTAAGGGGAGCAGCAGAAGGAGAGGGAGAAGCAGGCTTCCTGCTGAGCAGGGAGCTTGACACAGGGCTCAATCCCAGGACCCCAGGATCATGACCTGAGCTGAAGGCAGGTGCTTAACTGACTAAGCCACCCAGGCATCCTTTCTTTATCTTTTCTAACCTCATTTTAGAGTCTCATTTACAATAAAACTCTTCATTTTGCTTGTGAAACATGAACACAATCATTTAAACATCTGAGCCTAGCACACATTGGCTTCCTATACAAACTTGACCATGTGAGAAATAGCTCAGTCACAAAACAGAACTTGTTCTTTAAAATTAACTTTTAGGGGTGCCTGGGTGGCTCAGTGGGTTAAAGCCTCTGCCTTCGGCTCAGGTCATGATCCCAGGGTCCTGGGATCAAGCCCCAGGTCGGACTCTCTGCTCGGCGGAGAGCCTGCTTCCTCCTCTCTCTCTGCCTGCCTCTCTGCCTACTTGTGATCTCTGTCTGTCAAATAAATAAAAAATAAAAATCTTTAAAATTAACTTTTATAACTCTTAGAATTATAGGGCTTTATTTGAAATCCCTCTTCATAGTGCCTATCATGAATGGGACATCTCTCCTATTTGCAGTGACAGAAACCTCTTAATGTCCCCAAATTCCTTTTTTTGTTGTTGTTGTTGCTCTTGTTACTCTTTGTAGGTTACTCTGTTACTCTTTGAGGTTCCTCTTGGATACCTGCCCCCAAATTTTGTGTACACTACACAGACTGCATGTCGATTTACAGTACCAAAAATATAACTTCAAAATTTGATGAAAATCAACCTAATTTTTAGCTATGACTATAACAAATGAGCCTATTTTTATTTGTAGATATTTCTACTTTTAAAATTTACCATAAAATTTCATTCTAAGTAGACCATTAGATTATCAGAATCCACATTAGAAGTGGCTCTGAATTGTTTATTTTGTTATCTGTATGATTTATTAGATAATAGGGATAGAACAACTATCAGGATATGTATCCATCCATAAGCAAGACTTAAAATCAAAAAACACAGAATCAGAGCATGTCAGTTTCATTTTTAAACATCTCTAAGAACCAGTAATTTTTCTTAAAATCAACCATGAAAGATGTATAAAAGTGTCATAAATGTTTCAGTGGATACAGTAAACCATGATATTTTGTTCTTGATTGTCATTTAAAAGGATCTCTTTGTGGATAAGTATATAATTGCATTTGTAAAAAATAAATAAATTGAGAAGAATAAATGAAACAAGATGGGATTGGGAGGGAGACAAACCATAAGTGACTCTTAATCTCACAAAACAAACTGAGGGTTGCTGGGGGAGGGGGTTTGGGAGAAGGGGGTGGGATTATGGACATTGGGGAGGGTATGTGCTTTGGTGAGTGCTGTGAAGTGTGTAAACCTGGTGATTCACAGACCTGTACCCCTGGGGATAAAAATATATGTTTATAAAAAATAAAAAATAAAAAAAAATAATAAAAATAAAAAAATAAAATAAATAAATTGGTTAATGAATTGCAGTTGAAATTGATGGTGTTGCTTGATTTTATATAAGCCCTTTAGTTTGACGAGCTACTTAGGATTCATTTGCTCCTAGCAAATTGTGTGAAACCTTGTCACTATTAGATTTGGACAAAAGAGATGAACAGATTTGTTTATTTTGTTTAAAGTTTATGTAAAGTGACTTCCAGATCTTGTCTTTTGGTTTTAAGAATTTATCCAGGATAAGAGGGGAAAGGAAAGATAACTGTACCATCCATGTTCTTAATTAATTTTTTTTCCACTGAATACCCTTTAACAAAAGAAATACAATAGCAATTATAGTTGTTCACAAAGGATTATAGAAATGGTAAAAGGGCCTTCTTGAAAACTCCTGTTTTTAATCTTCCAGAGAGAAACTGTACTCTTTCATTTCCGTTGTACTAGAGTCTAAGAAATCAATGACAGGTACATCTCTCTTTGGAATAACTTTTATAACCTTCTCTCAAAAAAAATCTCTATTCTTGGCATGCCACCCACAGTTCACTGACTTTGAACTAGTCATGTCCAATCCCCAGCCCAAGTAGGTTGTTTCAGCTATCTCTGGTGGAAAAATCCCCTGAGACTTCTTTGCTGAGATATTTCCAGTCGCTCTTCTCATAATAAAGAAGACTTAGAGGCCAGCCATGTTACTCAACAAATAGAGTTCCAGGCTTATTTTCTTTTTTAACATTTTGAAAGTCATATCAGTTTACTAGTGTATATTTAAAAAAAAAAAAAGAATATTACCTAAAAAATTACTTTCATTATCCCTGTGTTTTTTTACTTCAGAATGTGTATATAATTAAGTCTGTATCCTTTTATTATTTTGAAATTGGGAGAATTTATTCTTCAGGGAATAATACTACTTTCAGTCAGGAATGTAATTAATACCATAGTGGGTTCATTTATCCTTTATTATATTATCTGTCTTAAATAAAAAAGTATAAATAAAGTACCAAAACTCTGATAAGAAGAAATTTTTCCTGCCATTATAATATTGGCTTCTGGTGCATATATACATATATATGTATATATACTTAACATATTATAATATTATAAACAGGTAATAATATAAATTCATAAGTTATATATAAATATTTATTCATTATATATTTCAATAAATATTTATTGAGCCTCCTACTGTGTACCAAACACTACACAGTGGCTGAGTAGCAATAAGAACTAAGAAGTCCCATGAATTTTAGAGTGTACCTATTAATGGGAAGAAAAAGAAGGAAAACATAAATATATCTTCACTATGTAATATGGTAGCCGAGGAAGCATGTTAAGGAAAATTAAAGCATTGATGTCTGAGCACTACATAAGGTATTCTTCTTTCTGTCTTTCTTTTTCTTTTTTTTTCCCCCCTAAGATTATTTATTTATTTATCTGACACAGAGAGAGAGAGACAGCGAGAAAGGGAACACAAGCAGGAGGAGTGGAAGAGGGAGAAGCAAGCTTTCCGTGGAGCAAGGAGCCCGGTGCTGGGCTTGATCCCAGGATTCTGGGATCAAGACCTGAGCCAAAGACAGACAATTAACAATTGAGCCACCCAGGCCCCCCTGCCTTTCTTTGTCTTGTTTTTGTTTTTATTTTTAATTTTTATTTTTAATTTTGAGAATGCAAGACAAAAATTGAGGAGAAGGTGACATTTAGGCACAGTGCTTCAAGCACAGAGAACAGATAGCAGAACTAATCCCAGGATAGGAGCACATCTGGCATATTTGAGAAAAAGCAAGGAATGCAAAGGAAGACAGTGCTTATGATGAGTTAACAGTTTTGAATGGCTTGGATTGAGCAGAGCATGTTATACATTTGAGAAGCCATTGGCTTTACTATAAATGACGTGAGGAGCCACCCCACACAACAGTGAGCAGATGCACTGATGTGCTGAAAGGCACCCTTCCACTGCTTTGTTTCAAAGAGACTCAGCAGGGAAAAGAATGGAAGCAGGGATGGGAGAACACCACAGTAACCTGGGTGAGCAGAAATAGTGCCTTAGAGAAAGTTTGGGAGTGGAAGAGATAAGGAGATATTCCAGATATGGAATAAAATTGAGATATTTCAAAGAAGAATCAAGTTTTTGTTTTTTGATTGATGTTGTTTCTAATGTACTGAAATGATGCAGTCCAATTATGGAACAGAAGGTGTGTGACTGGAGCAGGTTCTAGAGGAAACCTCCACAGTTCAGTTTTGAGCACTTCAAGTATGAGATGTTTTAAATAGAGTTCTATAGAAGTTTATGGATTTTAGTGAGGAAGCCTGGACTAGAGGTATAAATATGGAAGTCTTATTACATAGATGATAATTGAAATTGTGAACCAGAAGGAATGACTGGCAAAAAAGGAGGATAAAAGATTCAGGAGGATGATCCTTAGGGCACACCAAATTTAAGATGTTGGTGATAATTGGGATTTTTTTTAAATTTTATTTATTTATTTGACAGAGAGAGAGAGATCACAAGTAGGCAGAGAGGCAGGCAGAGAGAGAGAGAGGAGGAAGCAGGCTCCCCGCTGAGCAGAGCCCAAAGCGGGGTTCAATCCCAGGACCCTGAGATCATGAGCTGAGCCAAAGGCAGAGGCTTTAACCCACTGAGCCACCCAGGTGCCCCGATAATTGGGATTTTTAAAAGTCCAAAAATAATAAATGGATAAATGGATGAATGAATGAATGAATGAATGAATAAATAAATAAAAGTATATCCAGTGTTAAAGGAATAATGTCAGACAATATGCTATCCAGAAGGAAAATGAAGAAAACTTTTCCTGGATCAAGAATATATTAGCCTTGGTAAATGATGACATGTCAAGTAGGATCATGACTCAAAGATGATCAAACAATGATCACTTCCTTCTCCTACCAAAAAAAAAAAAAAAAAAAAAGGACACCCAAGTATCACATCAGTATTTACCACATTTTATTTTGAAGATTAGCATGATCATCTGTCAATTCAGCTTTTATATTAATAATAATGTTAAGCTATAATTTAGGAAGAGTCTCAATCATCTAGATGTCTACTTGTTATCACCGTGTGATTTTGGTCCCTGTGCATGTCAGGAGATGAGCTGAGCGGAATTGTCAGTTACCAGAGCAGCCATTACAGCAAAAAGACAAACATAAAAGTAAGACTCAAGTTTTTAATTACTAACTAATAGCATAAGCAAGAGACTCAGAACTGTTCCATTTTCCCTATTAAACAGCAGGTGAATCAGTGATGAGGGAACTCAGAACAGAATTTTATGGACTCTAGGGTCAGTTTCCCATGATTACAGCTTTTTTTGTCCAATCGAAAAAGTATTTGTCTAGTCCAAAGTAATTCCTTTATTTACATACAGGACCTTTAAAATATTGGCTTTTACATTTTGGTCTATGATTTGTTGCACATTGCTTTTCTGGTATGATATGGTATAGATCATGGTTTTTTGTTTGTTGTTTGTTTGTTTGTTTTTAGTATGATTATTCTGATGTTCCTTTTCCCATTTCATTACATTGACAACTTAGTTGAAAACTGATTGATCATACAATCTATTTCTGGGCTCAATTCAGTTCCTTTAATCTTATTTTGCTTATTCTTATACAGAGCTATATTTTCTTGGTTACTATAATACATAGTACATATTGTTACTAGATGGTATAATTTTTCCAAATTTGTTTTAAGAATTAAAATGTATTATTAACGTCTTTTTTTTTTTAAAGATTTTATTTATTTATTTGACAGAGAGAGAGATCACAAGCAGGCAGGGAGGTAGGCAGAAGAGAGGAGGAAGCAGTCTCCCCGAGGAGCAGAGAACCCTATACGGGGTTCGATCCCAGGACCCTGGGATCATGACCTGAGCTGAAGGCACAGGCTTTAATCCACTGAGCCACCCAGATGCCCCTAACATCTTTTATTCTAGTTAGATTTTATATGTTCTACTTCACATGAATTTTAAGACAAAACAAAATGATATAATTCCATTTACTCCTCCAAACCTTTGTGCCTTTGTTGCCATATATTTAATTTATACATGTTATAATAATTACATATGATAATTATTGTCTTTGCTTTAGTTGACTGCCATTTAAAGATCTTAAGAAAATAAAGATGATTCTATATTTATTATTACAATTTCCATTTGTTCAGTGTATCTGAGCATCTGAATGTCTGTCTGGTAACATTCCTTCAGCTTGAAGAACTCCCTTAATCATTTCTTATAGTAATACTTCAGTAATTTTCTCAAGTCTGACTTTTTTTTTTAACGTCAACTTCTGGTCTCTCTATGCAGGTTGATTTCTGGGGATATAGAAGTCTAAGTTGACAACATTTTTTTAAAGCACACTAAAGATGTTCAGACATTTTCATCATTCATTCACCATTTCTGACAAGTCTACTGGGATTTTTAATACTGATATCTTGTATCTTTTTTTTTTCTTTTTCATCCTTTGCTTATTTTATTTATTTTAGGTTTTTAGAACTTTGACTATGATATGTCTATGTGTGATTCTCTCTATATATCTTCCTTTGGATAAATATAAACTAGGCATCTTGAATCTGTGGTTAGCTTTTTTTTCACTAGCCTTGGAAAATTTGGAGGCCAGTATTTCTTCAATAATTTCTTTCTCTTCTCCTTGTTTGGGGAATCCAACTGCATGTATTCCACATTTGATCCTTCAGATAATTGAGTTTCTCCTTTGTTTTGTTTTCGAACATTTGATCTGTTTGGATCAGTTTGAATAATGTCTATTAATCCGAATTAAAATCCACTGATTCGTCTGCTTTTTAAATCCATCCTATGACTTTTTCATTTCAGATATTTTGTGTGTGAATTTCTGAGAATTCTTTAGACATTTCTGTTATAATCTCTCTCTCTCTCTTATTTTATTTTATTTTTATTTTTTGGCCAAATTTCTCCACTTGTTCTCTCGATTGGGCTTCTTTCCGTGAAAATTCTGTACATATTTATAGTATCTGTTCTAAAGTCCTTTTCCGTGAATTCCATCACCCATGTCATCTGTTGTTGAGGTCTGTTTCTAATAACTAGCTCTTTAATGCCTTTGGTGGAAGACTACATGTTTCTGTGTTTTCCTGTCTAGTAATTCTGACTGTTTGCTATAATGTAAGGTACCTGGATTATGTTTCTTCCTTTAAAGCATTGTGTTTTGTTTTGGCATAAATGATTGCTTGATCCTTATGAGTCTTTATTTTAGGGTTTATTTGGGTAGCTCTATTTCAATTTCTTACTTAGCCTTAGTCTGTCATCTCACTTTGGAGGGATGGCCTTTCTGGAGTGTCGCCTGCATCTCTGGGATCCTCAGCAGGAGTTTCCACTCTAGCTACACCATCCTGCAACGTTTCCCTAAACCGAGCACCCTCTTGTGTCTTCATTCAGTTATTAGTCCTCAGCAGTTCCCCTCTGCTGGGCCTTAGAATCTCACCCTGAGCCCTCAGAGCCCTGCCTTCTGCAAAGAATAGAGGGAATAATATGCTGGCAAGATCTTCTTCTTTGTACAGTTTTCCTTTCTACCATCTAGGCTCACAAAATTATTCCACCTCAGAAGCTCTGGACTCTCATTTCTGACTGCTTCATTCATTGAGAATGTGGCTTTCTGCTTGGGTTCCTTCTCTTTGTGCTGTGGTCTAAAACAATCTCCTCAGCAAGAAGTCAGGGTAATGCAGAACTTATTTACAGGAGTCTTTTCTTTCTTTTTTTTTTTTTTTTCTCTTCTTTCTTTCTTTATTTCTGTTTAAATAAAATAGAATAACCTTGCACTCTTTGTTGCCTACTGCTTACAAATAATGGTCTTGTATATTCTGTCTCTTTTCATATTTGTTTACAAAGGTGCTGAATCCTGATATGGGAACTGTGTTATAGCCAGAGATGGAAATCCTAAATATGTTTTATTTCTAACTAGTTAAAGAAAACTGGAGATATCTGGTTTGCTATATTTATCTTAAAGTAAGACTTTGAAGAAATACGGAAACTACTTTGAGGAAAGTGCATTCTAACTTGTCTTAATCTAAAAGGAAATTTAGCTTGATTTAACCTAAATTGTTAGAACCTAGTCTAAAATATTACCATGGAGACAACATTTAAATATTTACCTTGGATTTTTAGGCTGATAAAAAATCATTTACATCAGTGTCTTCATCATCACCATCATCATCACAGCTAATACTGAATATTTTTGCATACAGTACATTTTTTAATTTGTTCACCACTCGTGGCAATCTTGTGATTTGACAGTATTTTATATGATGAAACATAGAGAGATTAATCAATTTGCTCAAAGACACACATAAAGGATGCTTTGGAACCAGAAATCTAACAGAAGCAACCTCAGTGCACACTCATTACGTGTATGCACTCCCACACAAACCTAGCCATTTCTCTTATGGTCTCCAAAAGCATGCTTTTGAGGAGTGCAGGAAAGGTGGAAAACACAGTTTATGTTAGAATTTTAGAGCATAGAACTGCTAAGAGCAATGAAAATATCTAGGAAAGATAATCTTATGATTGGAATGACTTATTTTCAACTTGTCTGTACCTGTCCCCCAAACTCTACTCTAAAGAGCTATTACTTATATTTCAGAGCTCAGTTTAGATGTCACTTCTACTATGAAGACTTTGCTAAATACCCACCCCCACCTTACCCCCAAATTGCATGGGATGCTCCTCTTCTCTGTGTTGGAATCTTTCTTAGTACTCCTGTTACTCTGCTATGAAGTCCCCTTTACTTCTCTACTTATGGACTCCAGATTCAAAAATTTGAGTCTTGAAAACTGTAACTTGGATCATTCACTGCTTTATCTTAAGAATAGGAGCACAGTGCTTAACACAGCAGGGTTCAATTTCTTATTTTAATTCTCATATGCCTTTAATTCTACATATGCCTTGTACAATTAAGACAATTAAGATGGTTGAAACACAGCTATCCATGATTCAGTCAAGATCTGCCTTCAAAGACAAGATGTTCTCAACCCAATGTTATCACTCTGATAATGAAGCCTTAGTCTGGTTATGGTATGATTATTTGTAGTCTTTCTCCTGAAGGCCCTTGCCAATACTTGCACTGAAGAAGAAAGGCTCATATACATCTTAAGAAAGTCATAGAAAGACAAGCTTCTTCACGTTAAATGTAGTTTGAAGTATTCCTTTTTATCATGGGTGGGGCTTTTATTGTCTTGATGAATTATTTTAGGAAATAAATGATAGTTTAGACATTTCAGAACATATGAGTGTCAAATGTGAATCATTTAACAGCATAACATTTTAACGGAGTGCCCTTACTTAGCCAGACAATTCTTCCTGTTTTATCCAAATATACAATCATAGTGTTAAAACAAGTGGCTAAATTATTTTACTACATGACATAGGCCATGTTACACATTTGGCCAAATATGAATGCTTTCAGGAAAACAATCTTACAAAAGTAACTAATTAACTTTTAGCTTAAAATAATAAGATTTTTTTTTTCTTTTTCTACCTTTTCCTTCTCTACTAGGAGGTCTCACTTAATAAACTGTTTAGGTTGCCTCGGGGTATAAAATCTGTCAAGAGCATTATTGAGACATGGGAGAAGTTTGGTAGAATCTTCTCCGTCAGAATAGATGACAACTAATTATAGTCCAGAAACTGGAAAGCCTTGGGGAATAAATGAAGTCAGAGTCTGCCCAGATAAGATTGTTTGAGGCTATTTTTGAGGGTGAGAGTATTTATGAGTTGTATTAATAATAGATGGACGAATGTTGTAGCACTAAAATATGAAAACATTCACATTCTTATTTGACCACTAGGAAGTTGCTTGCTTGGCAACAATACATAATAAAAATAATATAAGCATTAAATAATAAATCATTTCTTTAAAAAAGTTTTCATGGTATTCTTTAATATTCATAAAGTTGTTAACAAAGGTTTTTAAAGCTTTGCAGTGTGACATTCTAAGAGAGATGAAGTAATGTGTTTTCCTAAAATTAAGAGATGCTTTGTGATTTTTTTCTATAATTACTGTGCTTTCTTAACAATAACATTGTTTTCTGTGTGTTCTCTACTATTAAACAATTAATATTTTTATAATAAAATGATGCTATTAACTTGCCTTTCTAAGATCAAACATTTAATAATTAGATGATCACTCTTGAGATTTCATTCTCTTTTTTGACAAGGGAGAGAAAAGAGCTTCCTGGTGTCTTTTTGACACCTGTATGAGAGCTTTCTTCTGACTAAATCTGTACACCAAGGGAATACACTGGGGAAGTATCACAGTGTGTTTTTATTTAAGAAGTATCAAGTAAATTATACTCTGAGGCTTCAGCTAGACTATGGTGCCACAATGCCTAAAATATGCCTAAAATTCCCCCAAGTATATTAGATCCCTTTTATAAACCAGTGTCCCTTTGCTATAGACTTTAGCTGCAAAGCCATGTGCTTACATATGTGGGAGGAGGGCTGACAATGCTACTGTTGTGGTATGAAGGGGTGTATTAGATTCTCTGTCACTAGGACTTGACGTATGTGCAAGAGATGGTAGGAAAGGTACACGTGGGTAGTGAAGATACATTTTGTTTTCTCATTTTCCAACCCTGTATGTAAAACTAAAAAGAAAGGTAAACACAGATTAGATAAGTAGCTGATAGATAAACAGTGATGCTGTTGAGGCATAAAACCCAAGTTTCAGAGACTGTGACCCTCACTTCTGTCTTGCAGCTTCTGTATTCACCCACAGATGCAGTGTCAGCGATACAGACCACACCCACGTGGAGACAAAGAACTGTAGGCAGCAAGAATTCTGCCAAAGTATTAGCTGTCAGAATAACTCTTGTGTTAGAATCTCCGCTTCCAGTATTTCTCCTTCAATTGCTCTGTCACCCTTCTGTCATGTGGTTCATCTAAAATTTAAAAGTGCTCACGTGGCTTATTGCTCTAGATTCTTCCATGGCTCTTAAAGTTACACTTACCTGCCTTCTCATGGTAGACTAAGGCTTCATAATTCAGCCCCTGCCTATCTCCATTACTTCGTTTCTTTTCAACGTTTTCCTCTCCCTACATTTACCTGTATATATTATACGTAAGTGTTGTGTCTTAGAAAGAAGGAATGACTTTAGTTTTCTGAACATGAAGGACAGCCGAGTGTCTTCAGCTTATCTGGAATATAAATGGGAGTCGATACAAAGCTGTTAAGTGGATGAACACATGCTTTCTCTCACCACACATGCCTATGCCATGACAGCAACTTCTCTTCACTCGCCTTTGACGGATTCTCACTGTTGTCACTCCCCTATTGAATACTTTCTTCTAGAAAGCTGTGCTTGGCTCTCGAAGGCAGACTTTCCTATTGGCTGTTGCCTAGCCACTCAAAGAAAAGCATGTCTAGATTTGCTTTTCTAAGCAATCTAAAGTTGTTTAATTTTATTATCAGAAAGTTAAGCAATATGAAAAAGAAAAACAACAAACAGATATAAACACATTCCAAAGCTTTATTACCCAGTCAATGATTTGAGTAGTCTCTTATACTTGCACATGGTAAGCTACCAAAAATACCTGCTGGCTGACTAAGAGACAACTTGCTTCTTATCCATAAATGGCCTTTTAAATAATAATTTAGTGAACAAACTATATTTTTGCATAGAGTAGTTCCTGATAATAAAACTTGAGATATTTACTAATGTTCATGTTTCTGGATACAATGTATTTAAAGCAGGTACTCCATCATCAAGGTCTTATTTAAAATTCTTTTTAACTTTATGCTGAACGTTATGCTGATCAAACTTTAAAATAAAATATGTAGTAGCTGCTCAATAAATTTTAGTTAATTATTATATCTCCAATGCAAAACTTTAATTCACTTGTTCATATTAATATTGTACTCAACCTTTTAGACGTCAAAGCTGTATATCTTAGTAATATAAGTCAGTCACTTATGCTACATCATTTCTACTATCTCTTTATCCCTTCTTGACAGAATGAAACTAGTTAAATAAGCTCACATAATTTTTCAAGTGCAACTCCTGCTTGTGGTGTGGTTTTAGTTCTTTTTCCTCCTTCTTCCTCTCCTTTCTACCTTTCTTTACCTCGTGCTCTTGCTTCTCCTCCCAGTTGGTACAGAACACTGAAAAAGGCAATAAAGAATGTGTGTGTGTGTGTGTGTGTTCATGTATCCTTTATAGCACCTATGTATGAGTTTATATACATATATGAAGAATACATAGATGTAATACACATAAAGACAGATATATGCATATATTTATAATTACATAACATACCCTACAGTAAAAACAAGTTCCAAGACTTAGAAAATTAGACATGGAAATTACTGAGAGTCCTTCATGTTATCTGATGATCTTAAACATAAAGCACTTCCTAAATGCCATCATATCACACCTTCATAGCAGTTCAGCATTTGCCTGCTGGTGCACTTGAGCTATAACAGGTTTGCAGATTAGGAGCTAAATAAACATTTTAAACAGACATAAATTTTAGAAGCCTAGCTTTTCAAAATGCCTGTTTATTCTGATGTGTTAATATTAAATCATCTTGTCTCCAATTAGCAAATATTTGAGATTTAACATTTGTGTTTAAGTAAGTTGTTTGGAACTTATCAATAATGTTTTTAAGAAGGAATATTCTAAGGAAGAATATTCTAGTAGTTCCTCAGGCCATATCCCAGAAGATAGTTTGACACAAAATGTAGTTTAACTACTTGTTAAAATGCTTTTTGAATTATGCTTTAGAACTCAGGACAGTGGATAAATGTTATTCTTTCTTCTCTGATACTGGAGGTGGAATCTGACTATTCTCTTCTACTACGAACTCATTACTCTGTCCTAGAAAGGATTTCAATATCCCAGCCCAGCTTGCTGCTTATAGATATACGGGTTTTGTAAGTTTAGTATTAGTGTCTCAAGGTTGCAATTTATTCTACAGAGGATAAATTTTCATCAGATTCTCTGTTTTAAGTGGCCTTCTAATCTATTCCTTGAGCTGTAATTTGCTTAAAGTTCTGTTTATTTTTCCCTGCATTTTTTTCAGGCATTTACTGAGGGAGTTGTATCGTTACGATGATGAGGAGGAAGAAGTATAAGACCAGAATACTTACAAACAGTACTGCCATTCTTGAGCATGGGTTATGCACCAAGAAGTGTGCTAATCACTGCTATCTGGTCATTACAAGTATTAACTCTTACTGCATTTTTATAATTTAGATGGTATTTCCATGTTCCAGAAGAGGGATATTAGTCACAGAATGATGGCCCAAGTTTGCATAGTTGGTAAATGGTGGAAGTAGGATTTAAATTCTACAATTTTCTGACTTTAAGGACCTTTTTAAAATTCATAATGCTATTCTTGGACCAGAATTTCCATAGGTAAAGTAGCTGAGAACTGATACATCTAAGCATAACACAATACTTAGCTGAAGTAGATAGAGCCAGATAATTTCATTAAAAACATCTAGCATAAGGATAGCCCTACATAATGAACCAATGAACCATAAAAATGTCTTCTATTTGTGTAACATTTGGGCTTCAGGTTTTACTCTTTTTTGTTTGTTTTGTGTGATATATCAGCATTTATAAGGATTTTATAACATGGAGAATAAAAACTCCATTTTTTTTTAAAGTCAGTAAGTTTAAAAAAAAAAAATAAAAGCAATAAAGAGATGAAGTGGATTCTCAAACATGTATCCTCTTACCTTGGATCCTTATTTTCTCTAATACACTTTTTTTCCAAAATATTTTAAACAGAATTTCATATTTATCTTAATAAGACATTAATTATATCCCATATTGAATATTTTTAAATTATTTTCATTAACATATAATGTATTATTTTCCCCAGGGGCACAGATCTGTGAATTGTCAGGCTTAAACATTTCACAGCACTCACCATAGCACATACCCTCCCCAATGTCTATAACCCAGCCACCCTCTTCCTACCCCCCTACACACAACAACCCTCAATTTGTTTTGTGAGATTAAATGAAACAAGATGGGATTGGGAGGGAGACAAACCATAAGTGACTCTTAATCTCACAAAACAAACTGAGGGTTGCTGGGGGGAGGGGGGTTGGGAGAAGGGGGTGGGATTATGGACATTGGGGAGGGTATGTGCTTTGGTGAGTGCTGTGAAGTGCGTAAACCTGGTGATTCATAGACCTGTACCCCTGGGGATAAAATTATATGTTTATAAAAAAAAAAAAAGAGGCTCTTACGGCTTGTCTCTCTCCTTATCCCATCTTGTCATATTTATTATTTTAAAATGAAAATTATGCAATTTTGTAAGATATTTCTTCCTCTAATCCAATACATTGCAAAAAACTGCAAAGCTTGTGAGGTCATACATAGTGAGGCAGATACTTCATAGCATTTGTCATATTGTGGAAACCATATGATAATAATAAAAAATAAAAATATTGAATTAATATACAATCAGCATGTTTTGAATGTTAACTATGTGTGTCACTGAGTATGCCCAGATTTTTCCAGAAACGAACTTATTTAATCCACCAAAATGACTGACTGACAAAAACAAAACAAAACAAAGCAGAGAGACTGGCTTTTCCGAACAGAGATATTGCAGCTGTCTAACTTTCACATTTAATAACTTCACTAGTACATGATTCTCCCCGCACCAACCCCCAAGTTTCAGACAATTGTGTAAAACAAATGAAATGTCACAAAAAGCAAACTATGGAAGCACGATATTGCAAATGACAACAAACGTACAGGACGATAAAATAAATGAGGCATTGGCATGAGGTGATTTTCTCACTGGGACAAAAAGAAAAGAGGAATGTTTACCTCATTAATCCATTATTCACTCCTGAAGTGACAGTCATAGACTTCTGAGAAATGTGACAGAAATTTTAAAATGTTTTCCTGGACTTCATTCTGCTACCTAGTCTTTGCAAAAGCTCTTTGGTTTGGGACAATGTTTCTTACTTGATTAACTCTTACTCATTTGCTTTATGGTCACTGCTTCCAAGATGTCTTCCTTGACATTCCATATCTTGAATAGGAGACCCGCCTTTTCATTTCTGTGGGATCCAGAGTGTATATTATCAGGGAAATGTTCCAGGCTAATGACCATTCTTATTTATTTATCTGTGCCTACACAATTTTCTGTTTGATTCTTAATACCTAGCATAATGCCTAGAACAGCACAGCTCTGGTCAAAAGTTCTGTTTGTTGTTGGATGTCGCTGGATGTCCATGACTGACAGTGCCATTCCCAACAGGAAACTTACCACTGGCTTTATTACACCTTACTATTCTGATCAAAGAAGGCTGGGGTCTTGCTTATGACACAGGGGTTCTTGCTCAGGTACAGCCTCTTACTCTATAGGTGGTCTTATCTCTCCTGCTCTTCACACTTTTGACACTAACTGGGTAATTTCACAGATTAGCTGTGGTTCCTTTTTCCCCCCTCTAAAGAGGAATGTCTCACTGCTCATGTGTATGGTGTGTATGGGTGGGATCAACTGCATCCTGAACGTCCGTGTGCCAACTTATAAAGCTCGGTCTGTTCTAGAGTCTGGTAAGTCAATGGAGCCTTTTCATTAAGAGAGTGATAAAGTTAGATTTTCATTTTAGATAGATCATTCTGCTGGCTCTGCAGAAGATGGGTTAGAGAAGAATATATTAAAAAGCAAGGAAACCAGGGTGAGGTTAGTCAGTATTATAGACCTGTATATGAAGAGCTCATACAAGAGATCAGCAAACTTATTTTCTGAAAAGAGCTAAATACTGCATGTTTCAGATTTGTGGGTCATAGGATCTCTCCCATAACTACTCAACTCTACCTCTGTTGCTCAAAATGTAGACAACATGTAACAAACGACCATCTCTGTATTCTAAATAAAACTTTGTTTATGGAAACTAAATTTTAAATTTTATATCATTTTCATTTTTTACATATTATGGAAATAATTTTAATAATTAAAAAGTAAGGGGTGCCTGGGTGGCTCAGTGGGTAAAGCTTCTGTCTTTGGCTCAGGTCATGATCTCAGGATCCTGGGATTGAACCCCGCATTGGGTTCTCTGCTCAGCAGGGAGCTTGCTTTTCCCTTTCTGCCTGCCTCTCTGCGTACTTATGATCTCTCTCTCTCTCTCTCTGTCAAATAAATAAATAATTAAATCAATTAAAATAAATTAAATAAAAAATTTAATTGAAAATGATTAAAAAGTAAAAAGAATTTTTATTTGCTGATCATATTAAAAATAAATAATGAGCTAGATTTGGCCTGCATACCATAGTTTGCCAACAATTGACCAATAACATTCATTTGTTTGTAAGAAGAGAGGATTTTCTTCTTTTTTTTCATATTTAAAAGTCTTTGATTCACTGGAATGTCATGAGCTCCTACAATAGCACATGCCAAGTAGTAGATACTCAAATGTGTTTTAAATGGAGGGAAATATATGAAAACTTAGTGACATCAAATTGTGGTGAGGAAGGAGACCATATTTTCAGTTTTAGATACTTAAGTTATTGTGTGGCCACTACCTCATGGAGAATTCGGAAAAAGAGTTCACCTGGAAGGCAGAGTTAGAAAATATTTGTCTACTTTTCTCTTTGACTGGTGCCTCTCTGGTTTAAAGTTGATCAGAATTATCTATTTGGCCTCCATATATCTAGAGTTTCTGTGCAGATGTTTCTAGACTTATCTCTGGATTAAGGAATCTTTTTACTGTATTTCTCATAAACTATATACTTTAGTGAACTCTGTGAGCTCCTTTCAGTTGATAACTTTCCTTTTAAATTTTTCCACTGAAGGAAAAAGGAGAAATTTTCCAATTTTCCTCAAAGAATTTCATGTTGCTGCTGTTGTTATCTTGAAGTATAGACATAAGTGGTTATGGCCACCAGGTGGAAAAACAAGTAGAAAAATTATGCCACTTATAATATTATTTCAGTCTCTACTAATAGATGATTCTTCTCCTCCCTCACTTTCCCCTCTTTTTCCTCTTTACCTCCTTCTCCTTAATCATGGGCTTTTATACCTTTGAGACTTGTGGCTTTTAATAATAAGATAATATTACTAATGCCTGGAGTGAAATTTAAGTATTTCATATCTCAGCAGATATATGTTTTCAGAATGAAATAATTTACCATAAATCCTCAAAAACAAAAACAAAAACAAAACAGAACACAGAAGAGATGAAAGGGAACATATAAAAATATAAAACACAGCATTGTAGAAATGTATCCACCAGTTCTCATCCCTGCACATCATCTGGAAAAAAAAAAATTAAAAAGAAGTCATTATGGTGCAATCAAATAAAGAATCCAAATTCAAGTTTGGAAGAGGCTTGTTTTGCCAGTTGTCGCATGAACTGGGTCTCACAAAATACACTTTTGTAAAATAATCAGACCTTTATAATATAAAAGATCTCTAGAATTCAGAACTATAAAAAAGTTGAAAAACTTGTAATTAGAAAATGGCATAGGGGAATCTACAGTCTGATTGGGTCAATTGCTTCCTGGCCTAGTTTTATGAATTAGAATTACTTCTGCTTACTAATGGCATTACATAAAACATGAAAATATTTCTGCAAGTCAAGGTTATCCAGGTTAATAAGAACAAAGTCCCCAAGCATCATTGAATACAGTGTTTATAATACTTAAGCAACTGTTCATGAGTAAAAGTAGGATAAATATGGGATTATACTGCATTTACTGTTTTGTATGTTAATTATTTTGAAACGGTTGCTCTAGCATTCTTTTGTTTCATCAATTTTCCTAGTTGCTGATTATTTTTTTATCCCCACTCTGATCAGTTTTCTTTTTTTACTTCATATTTCTAATTTTTCCTCTCTTATATACATACCAAAAAGAGGCTTTTAAAGGATTTGTGGTAATTGACTAGAATGCTTTGTTCCCCATGATTAAAATCAGAAACAAACATAATATGATCCTGAAGATAATCCTCCCTTTCTCCCAGTACATGAAACAAAGTAGAAAAAAAAAACAAAACACAGGATTAGAAGACACACAAAGCTCATTTGGATCCTGACTCTACCTCATTTACTTCTAAAAACTTAATTCAAACTGGTTTAAAATCTAATAATATATAGTTAATCAAGTTAGAATTGACTGGCTAATCCTTGAATTAATTAATACATTTATTTTTTAAATACATATTTTTGAATCTCCATCATGAAGAAGGCATTATGCTCTGTACATTCAATGATTAAAAAAAAAAAAAAAAGATTCTAAAGCTTGAGATCTGCCGTAAAGGAACTAAGAACAGGTGGATGATAAACACACACACACACACACACACACACACACACATATATATATTTATATGTGCACATCAATGATTGATACATAGAAATATAAAATGGAAGTATGAGTGCTTTAACAGACAAAGAAGTGAATATTGATCATAACATCATGCAAATGCTTGAGTAGATAGCCCTGAATAGTCTTTTGGGAAAAGTATTATTTTTTTGACCTTCTAGGATATATTTCTTAAAGACAATGATCAGAGGAGAGAAATAGGTAAAAATTTATTTATTTTAAGATTTCAGGAAAAAGTTTAAATAAATGAATGAAGTTTGAGAAAACAGACTAACATAAATTTATTTTGGAGAGGTACAAACACAGTTTATAGAGTTTAATCTTGGAGCAATGATTACAAAGTGAAAACTCGTAGCAATTAAGACATTAGAATGATAAGTTGTATCAGATCTATTTTCTCCCTTCCTCTAGCCAAGCATCATAGTGATAATAATAATATCAACACAATAACAATAATAATCATCTTTTAGTGCTTACGAAATGCCAGACCTTGAAAATAAACTATAAATAAGTCTACAAGTACTATAATTGATCCTATTTTATAGATGAATAATTTGAAGCACAAAGATACTAAGCAGGTTGCTCAAAGTAATTCAGCTTCAAGCAGGTAGAGCCAGGACTTAAACCACCAGGTTTCAGTCTCGTTGGTGTCTGGAAAAGGATGATAATATGTCAAGAAGAATGGAATATCAATGAGCAAAACATGTCTAAAACTGAAAACTGAAGTCACTGATGTCCTTGTTCTCTCTGTGCTTCTATTCTCGACCAGAAACCTAATCACAACCCATTCCTCCTCTGCTTCTCCCATTCCAATATTGTCTATTCTATACTTTCGTATCATTCATTTGAATTCCCTCCATTGGCTTTCTCATGATAGCCTCACATTAGTCCCTGATCATTTCTGGCTTATCACCATAGGTCTCCAGCTAATGTCCCTCCCACTGGTTTCTCCCAAGTTTTTCAGACCATAATCAGTGATCTTCCTAAAATGCAATCAGCGTGACACTCCCCTGCAAACAGACCTGCCTCATGTACCTCACAATCCACAGAATAAAGTCTAAATCCTTTCCTTTGGCAAAATAAGCTTTACCTAACAGGTGTCCTATTTTGGGCAACTCTAATCTCCAGTCATATGTTGAGACTAAGATATGTTTTCTAGGAATGCTTTAAATATAGCTTCTCTCTCTCCCTCTCTCTCTTTTTTCCTAATGAGCAAAATTCTTTCATATCTACAAACTTTACAGTTTTCATGCTTCTGTCTGGATCCCCCGGTGAACTATTACTTCCATTTAAAGATTCAAAACAGGCCTGACCTCCTTTATGAACCAGCCCTGAACCTAATGATTAAAACTTATCTTTCTAATTGCAAACCTAGAACCCTACTTTTATTGGAGCAATTTCAATATACCAAAGGCTCCTTCATTTAAATCCTGACTACCAGTAAGATCTTGGAAGTCAGAAACAATGTCTTATTGTTGGTGTTTGCAGGGGTTTAACAGCTAGTGGCGTTGGATAAATAAAATATGAATTAATAAGGATGTAATTGGGAGATCCTGGCTCTATCAGTTTATTGCCTCTTTAAAGGAAAAAAATGCAATTGAGAGAAAAATAAATAAATAAAGCACAAGCTTCTCCACTGTCCAATTTATGGTGTAATTTGGTCATATCCTGGGTCAAAAGAGCCACGTAGGATAAAACAGAATTTACCTTGCATTTGTGATGATGCCTTAGCTTTAATCTAACACATGAAAGGGTAAAAGTCTGAATTAAAGTAGTTGGGAATTGTCACATGTGGCTGTTCTATGCTCCCAAAAGACGCCTGGAAAGCCAGATTTGAGGGGGTGGGGTGGGAGGCAGAGAGCAAGGCAGAGACGGAGGAAAGAGGGAGTGGGGGCGAAGTGAGAGAAATCCAGGAGGGCAGCAAAAAAAAAATGCAAGATAATTAGCTGTCATGATTAAAAGGTTTCATTTTTCAAATCGCTTTTCAATCTAATTCATACCATGTGAAATGTTAAGATCTATTTTTAGGCTGAGTAATAGGCTGTAGTGCAAAATTTTGATAAATAATTATCTTTGTATTTTATCCATAAAAATATTAAGACAGATTCATTTAATTATCATAAGTGAGCACGACAGGGTGCTGGTGCAGCCTTGATAGATTGCCATTTCCAGCGTGACCTAAGTGTGTGGCCCTGAGCCTCGTGTATGAACACCTGGGGGCAGAAACTGGCCCTTCTCCTTCCAGTTCACAGCGGAGTGCCGCGTGTCATACTGCTCATTTTCTGATGTGCAGGCTTTGCTCTTCCCTTAGGGAATGGGATTCTGACAGGCACTTTATCTCAACACATTGAGTCTCGTATGAAATTGTCACTTTCTCTTGCCTCCTTGCTAGTTAGTTCAATACCATGACGAGATACAGAGTGAGATTTTATACTGAAGCTGAACCAGGCAACTGTTGTTTTAGGAGAAGTGTACTGCTCTCTTTATATACATTCCCCAAACCAGCAACTGCAAGAGGACAAGGGAAGGGCAGGAAGCTGGCCCATTTCACGTGAAGACCCAAGTCTTTTATTTGTGTAGCTGTGTGTGTTCACACATACTATCTTAGCTAATCTTCCCAGACTATCAAGGAATGTTAACATATGCCTTATTTTCATTATCAGAAAAGGAAGGTTTTAGCGAATTATAGTAACAGACATATTAATTTCTAGGCACACTCCTTCCTGTGACTTATTATATCTTTTAAGTAGTTCATGAAAGTGCCACAGACAAGTGTCATACAAAATAATAAATTTAGAGGATTAGTCTGGAAAATCGAATCGGTCCTAGAGGAAGAACATTCCAATTTGTGCATTTGGGGGGAATAGGTATTGAAGGGGGGAGTTTTGATGACAAAACCAGTATTTTATTCAATGGTTATTCCCTCTTGGCAATTCTCTAGTCTGCACTTTAATGATAGGATTTTATAGAACTAGAACTTCTCCCCTTTCAAAATGAAGTGTAGAAGGCATCTAGACAACCATCTGATAAAGGTGGGCGTGGTCTGTGTGTCTTCTCATTTCCACAATGATTTCTCTTTCGCTTGTACTGGACACATATCTGTCATATTTTATTACTGGCTGCTTGTGCTTGTTCTCCTGCCTCCCAATGACTGTAAGCAGATAAATAAAGGGACAGGACCACTAGACAGAGAATGGAAGGGAAGACAGATGCAAAACATTTTGAAAGCTCCAATGCAGACAAGCCAGTTGCAGCAGACTCTGCAAAGCCATCTCAGAGCTGGCAAAGGGGAGACCCAGAAGCAGGATGGAGAGTAACAAGCAACTCCAGAAAGGGGAGGGGAGGGGCTCTGCTTAACTCAGAAGTTGGTGGTGCAGATAGGGTTAAAAAGAGGATTCTTTTTAATATTTGAGAAAATAATGTTGGATGCCTTCCAACCTTCCTGAACGCAGTGATGATCCCCTGACCCCCTACCGTACCCCACCCAACTGTGGCAAACACCAGATTTACTCAGTGGAGACACTGAATTAGGGATGCTTTGGTTGAGAGACACAGGCTAGTCTGAGGGTGGGCACATCACAAGTTTAATCAGGGAAATAATGGAAATCTCTATATTGAATAATGAGACCTCCCTCAGCCCCTGTCTCTACTGCAAGAACACTTCTAAGTAAGTGAGGGGAATTCTTTCTGGTGAAATGCCAAATAAAATATTTACATAGTGTGAAGTTTGGTGGATAGGCAGAAATAAAATCAGCAAGCTTACTCCATTTTGAAGTACAACAATTAACAAACTAAAATATGCATAGAGGCTCCAATTAGCATTTTATTTTCTAGGTCTTTAATGGAAGTTGCTAGCCAAGAATCAATAGATATTAGACAAAGGGATAATAAAAGATATCGCAAAATAGGTGGACAGGTAATCAGGCATTTGGAAAAATCTGGTTATCAGAATGGCATTGAATTTCTCAATTTTACTATAATCTTAACAGCAGAGGAGCTCTGCTTTGATAGAAATTTCAGACCATAAATTCTGTAGCCTGACAAACTACTGATGAAGACATTGTCATATATGTACATTCTCAATGCTTTTATTTCTCAAGTACATTTTCTCAGGAAGACACAAAGAGATCAGGTGCTTCCCTCTGATGAGGAATAAACTAAGAAAAAAGTATGATTCAGAATAGACAATTTCCAACAAAGAGAAATTTCCAACTCTAAGCATAATATTGACAGGAGACTTTCAAATATAATTGTTTAAAAATAATATTTTGTGGGGCACCTGGGTGGCTCAGTGGGTTAAAGCCTCTGCCTTCAGTTCAGGTCACGATCCCAGAGTCCTGGGATCGAGCCCAGTGTTGGGCTCTTTCCTCAGCAGGGAGCCTGCTTCCCTCTCTCTCTCTCTGCCTACTTGTGATCTCTGTCAAATAAATAAATAAAATCTTTAAAAATAATAATAATAATATTTTGTGACATGTATGTTTAAGGTGTCAACAGGTAAGTAAAAATAATACTGAAAATGACGTAAAAATAGGTGAATGTATTAAAATACTTGTCTCATTAGGTACCAAATACTGTGTCAAATCCTGTATGCCTAACCCTCACTTCCCACAGTTCTAACAATTTCTAAGTACCATTTAGGGTATGCTAAGTCTTTAGTATAAGTCAGATACGAAATGACAATTAGTCTTCTGTGGTATTGAATGAAGGGATATAGAACTTAAAATTTACCTTTACTTTGTTTGACCTTGACCATGAATCTCCTACCTTAGACCAAGGTCTGGATGAAACATTACTAACTAGCAAATTCATCTTTATAAATCAAGAAGGAGAATAAGAAACCATTAACAACAGTGACAACTCATCATTTTTATAGTTTTGAAAAATTAAACACAGTTATTTAAATTCACATCTAACCCAATCTCTGCTCTTTCATGTCAAAAACAAGTAACATCCATCAACAGCAATAACAAATTATGATTTTCTTTTTTTTAAGATTTTATTTATTTATCTGACAGACAGAGATCACAAGTAGTCAGAGCGTCAGGCAGAGAGAGAGAGGGGGAAGCAGGCTCCCTGCTGAGCAGAAAGCCTGATGCCTGGCTGGATCCCAGAACCCTGAGATCATGACCTGAGCTGAAGGCGGAGACCTAACCCACTGAACCACCCAGGTGCCCCAGATGCTCTAAACCCCTTTGCTACTCGAGTTTTGGCCATCATGTGAAAGTATAGCAATCATTACTTTGCAAGTTAATTGTTTGTAAGTGCTCTTTGAGGCGTGCCTTATGACATAATTAGTTGTACTAAGTTTCTTTTCCACAACTAGAGTGGGAAAGCCACTCTAATGTACTGAACACCATTAAGTTAGACTACTTATGTCAAAACGGGAAAGAAAAATATGTCTTAAGCTCTTTTACCTGCAAAATGTCCATTCTTCAAGAAGCACCACTATGTTATGTGGTCATCATTCTAGAAAGAAGGTCTGAGACATCCGTGATATCCAGCTATCATATCGTTTCTTTCCCTGATTCTAGTTAATTAGTGGAAGGGAATTCCATCTGAAATAATCAGAACTAATGCTTAAATAGCATGAGGATGTGCCAGGAATGATTTCAAATGCTTTCAATTCAGTGTCTTACTCATTTTAACATCTCTGTAAAACAGGCATATTATTTTTATTCTCTCGTTATGGATGGGGACACTAAGGCACAAAAAAGAGCAAGAAATTTTGTAAGGCTATCCAACTGATAAATGTCTGGAGCTAGGATTCGCATCTTGGCACTCTGGTTTTAGAATTTGTTCTCTCAATACATCTCTCGGGAAAAATAGTTTGGGGCTGCCTGGGTGTCTCAGTTGGTTAAGTGTCTGACTTCAGCTCAGGTCACGATCCCAGGGTCCTGGAATCGAGCCCCGCATTAGGATCCCTGCTCTGATGGGGAGTCTGCTTGTCCCTCTCCCTCCCTCCTGTCATGCTTTCTCTCTCTCTCTCAAATAAATAAATAAAAACTTTTTAAATAAAGGAGATTGTGGGCATATATATTTATACTTTGATAGCACATTTCTAACTGAGTGATCTGAATAAAACAGTTCTACTCTCGGGGTCCTCAATTTCTTCAACTGTAAAATTGGGATAATAAGGGTACTTAGACTACTGAAAGACAATATATGTGCCAGCAATCTGTAAACCCTTAAATCATATAAAATGTTATTTACTTTTAAGGGAAAGCAAATTCACATGACTGACATTTTCTGAGACATGGCTCAAACTAAAACCTAGACTGGCAGGAGAGGCAGGAACATGTTTATAACTTCTGACCCCTGTAACTCTACGGAGCTGAACTTAAGACTCCTTTTAAATTAGGGACAATTGAATGACAGTGTGCACGGTGGTGGGGATGGCAGAGTGTGGTAAGACATCAATAAGCTCACCTACGAGCAATAGAAATTGAGAATTTGGAAAGTCAATGAGATTTTCAGGCTTAATAGGACAAATGTAATTAACTGAATATTAAGTCTTCTTTCCCACAGGACTGCAATGGAAATTGGCCTTTGACAGAATAGCATAATTCAGTCAATAATCGCACTGAAGTGGCGAGTAGAATTCAAAAATGAAAGCTGCAGTGAAATGCACCCAGGAATATATGGTTCTGAGTACAGTGTTCATTCCCAAGGCTTGAGCACTGTTAAGTAGTGTTTTTTCATTGTTCACAAAATTCTTAAACTTAAGAATTGTAGGTTTTGAAGGTACTAGGTGGCTATAAATGTCATAATGAAATAGGACTCTTTCAAGGGCAGGGGAAACAAATCTTTGTTCCAGGACCACCCAGTGCCAGCTCTATTTTAAATCAAAGAAAAAAATTAAAATAGCAAATACAACTTGAATAAAGAGTTAGGTCTTTTAATCACCTAAAATTCAAATTTTACTTACCCAGTTAATTAGCGGCTGGCACATCAAATGATATATGATGCCAATTCTGGTAAAAACAGAACACTGAAAAAATAACATAAGAGTAGGTAGAAAAAGCTTTTCAAGTAAATAAAGATCAGTAAAATTCTGCAGTTGGATCGGGGTTCAAAACATGTCAGTTTAATTAATTTCAGCGGAAAATTATGTCAACTCTTAGAGAATCATAATCATCAGTGGATATTTCTCACACATCTGCTGCTAAAGCTTTCAATCGGCAATTAAGCAAAGAAGAGAGAATAAGTGTGAAATTCAATATTTTATTGTTGGTTCAATATTTGTTGAGTTCAAGGTCCATAATAAGAAAACCTCCTTTGTGTAATATTTTTTATTAACTTTGTAGCCTTGATTTCTTGCTGTTTATGTATATGACTAAACTTCCTCAGGAGTAAAAAGATTAAGACAAATTGCTAGGTAAAAAGATAATCCCTATTTCCTCAAGATGGTGTGTGTGCTGGTCTTGTTAACATTTTATCCACAATGCAATGTTACATATGCAAGAATGGGGGTGGAGAAGGTATAGAAACAAACCAGAACATATCTAAGTTGTGCTAAATGAGGTGTTCCTCATTATGGAAGCTAGCTGCCATAGGTATATCAAAAACTATGAAGAAAATACAAAACAAAACAAAACAACAACAACAACAACAACAACAAAAACAGCTTACAGAAATTGTGTCCCTAGAACTCATGGCACTTGCTTTTGTGGTCAAAGCAGAAAGGAAACTTGAAAAAAGAACCTAAGTGTTCTTGGAATTACAAAGGGCAGGTGGGTGTGGTTTCTCATTTTCACTTTGCACTATCTCCTAGGAAAAGAAATGAATTGCTTTTAAAACTATTTCTGTATCATTTTCAAAAAGCTCTGAAAACAGTACATACTCTTCAAGATGCAACCAAGTTTTTAAATGATCTTTATTTGATTGTATGAAAATACGAAATTAATGTTTTTTTCTTGATAGTTCTTTGGCTAATACCCTATATAACTCGATTTCTTGTCCCTAACCCATAAGACTTCGACAGCAGTTTTAGTCATGTAAAAAAAGGCAAAAAACAAACTTTTGTTCAAGTGAGAATTCCAGTTACACACACACACACACACACACACCCTCTCTTTTCCTCAGCCCACGGCTGTGTGTATGCTCGTATGTGTACATGTGTATGTGTGTGTAGTTGTGACGATAACTTTGTTATTTCATTCTTCCTTTCTCCCCTTTTCTGCCACAATCTTCTAAAAATAGACGAGAATTCAGAGGATACTTGAGTTATCTGACTCCTCTGTAATATCCTTTTTTTGTGGCTGTTGCTTCTTTTCTGGTGGGCACTAATGACTATCCTTGTCCTTTGTGGGTTGAACATCCAAAGAGTGGTTTGATAGTGGGGAACAATTGTGAGATTTTCAGAGCCTGGCAGGGCAATAAATTATTTAGTTATCTTGGGTAGATTTGCTCTGACTTGACCTGCTCCAAACACAGGTCCCCTAAGCTCTCCTCCATCCTCTTTGCTGGTCTCAGTGCTGGTTTTCATGAGGTAAGACACCCTCAAAATATCTGTAGCTTGCCCATCTTCTTCATTGTTCAAATTATTACCGAAAAATGCATGTGCATTTGCAAGCCCCTTGTGCTCTTGCTAGCATTCTTTTCTCTGCCCTGCTGTCTCTCGCCAATGTCCTGCTTACACATCTCAAATAGGGCCAGCAGTCAAACCTCATATTTAAATAGACATTCTCCAGGGATGGGATGCTAGCCTAAATTTTAGGCATCCTCGACCCTTATGAATGGTTTTATTGGAGGCTTCTGACTCCCTTTCAACTTAAATGGAACTAGAGGCCCTTTAAATCTTCCAAATGCCGTAGTAATTTAACTGGTTTTAGTCTGGTGATTTGAGATGTCAAAGATAACCTTCTATCTCCTCAAACTCCAAGTCCTTTTTTAGACAAGGATGATGACTGAAAATAGATGGACCAAGTCAATCTCCAGTGTAACTGCTTTTAATTACTATTTCTTACCTTAATGTTTGCAGTCACCTATGAAATGATGCCACTGTCTCGCATCTAATCCCCCCTACAATATGACTTCCAAGATTTAGTCAATCAGTAGAAGTGGTACTGTGCTGTGTTAGGAGTCAAATCCCTGGATTCAAATCCTAGCTGCAATAGGTGTTTACTGGCTTTAGGGCTTTGGGCAGTTTAATTAGGTGCTCTATCCTTAATTTCCTCATGTATAAACTGATAATAATAGAGTTTATTTTTTAATGTTGGGAATATTAATAATACGTTCTGTCTAGAGGACACATGGTTAACATTTAACAAATATTAGTTACTTTGATTAAGAATCATTTTTATTAGGGTGCCTGGGTGGCTAAGTCAGTTAAGTCTCTGCCTTTGGCTTGGGTCATAACCCAAGCCCATGACCACAAGCCTGAGCAGAGAGCCTGCTTCTCCCTCTCCTGCTGCCTGCTGCTCCCCTCTTATGCTCTCTCTCTCTGTCAAGTAAAGAAATAAAATCTTAAAACACACACACACACACGAACTTCTTTTACTTAAGATCCACTCTATTCAAAAATCATATTGGACGGTCTTCCTCCTAGTCCTTTAAGATAGTGTTTTCTACATTTTATAAGAAAGGGATAGAAGCTGATAGAGATTAAGAACTTGCCTAAGTTCCCAAGTGGTAAGCAGAACAGTCAGAATTTTAATTCAAGATATTTTGAATTTTAGAAGAAACAAAACCACAAGAAAACATAAGAAACTTTTTTTTTTTTTTTTTTTTAAGGTTAGAAGCTTGTTATTTTGCTTTACACAGACAGGCATTTTGTGATCAATTTTCTTCAATGGCTTTGCACATTCCTAGGTCCAAAGTTCTTTGCAAGGCAAATACATCTTCCTTGATTTGGTCTTCTCCTCATCACCTAAAAAACAACTTCCCTGAACAGCTGTGACCATATCAAGTTAGTTCCAGATCTCTGCAATCACCAGGCTCTTCCTTCTCCTCCTATCTCTACAAGTGCCATCTTTCAGCTAGAGATGCTCTCCTTTTCCCTCACCTCAATTCACCTGGAGAACTTTTGTTCAATTCAAGATGTACCTTTAGACTCTATCTCGGAGGCTTTCAGGATGGACTTCCTTCACACATCATGATTACTTTATATGATTTCATTATTATTGTTAATATTAATCATTTTAAATTTATCATGTGAAGCACAGTGAGAAAAAAACCCCTGGATTGATAACCAGGAGACCTGGATATTATAATTATGAATAAACAAATTTAGTGTATGATTGGTATAAAAAATGTAGATATGTTTTTCATTTTGCTTTCATTGTTTTCTGGGTAAAATGGATTAATCACACCATACATTATCTCTAAGATCACATCCAGCCTACATACTTCAGAAAATTTGAACAACTTGGGGCACCTGGGTGGCTCAGTTGGTTAGGCCTCTGCCTTCAGCTCAGGTCATGATCCCAGGGTCCTGGGATCGAGCCCCGCATCGGGCTCTCTGCTCAGTGGGGAGCCTGCATACCCCCTCTCTCTCTGCCTGCCTCTCTGCCTACTTGTGATCTCTTTCTCTGTCAAATAAATAAATAAAATCTTAAAAAAAAAAAAAAATTTGAACAAGCTTTCATTCCTGTGAACTCATGGCCCAGAAATCAAGACCTGAGCTGAGATCAAGAGTCAGATACTTTGGAAATTCTCATTGATGCACCAGGCAGGATGAGGGGAATTGCTCTCTATTCCATTTTTTAATAAAGCTTTATAAAAGTTAAGGATACTGGTAGACCACACATGTTTAAAATTGTATACAGACAGTAATAAATGGATCTATATGGTTTAAAAAAACAAAAACAAACAAACAAAAATTGACTGAGCCAACTGGCTGCCCCCTCCTTATTCCCTTCTATAGAAAAATAGGTTTGCTGTTGAAGAAAAAAAAAATGAAAATTAATGTTTTGATCCAAATTTTAAAATTTTTCTTTTCTTTCTGATCTCCTTTTCTCATGATTTATTTCTCAACTACCTCCTCTTTTTTCCTCCTACATGTTAGTGAGAGAGATTTTGTATGTTTCCAATAAATTTTCGTATTATTTTATACATAAATATAACAAACATGTTCACTTTATACATATACTTAAATGTTCTTTAATTGCCACAGCACAATCCTTAAGTTTTAATGCCTTTACTGTCATGTTCATTTTAAAACTTATTTGGGTTTATTAAAGAGCTCACGTCTTTTCTCAACTTTCAAGTTAGAGTTTAGTTGGGGCAAGTCAGTGTGAAATTCTGTGATATAAAAGCAAAATGAGCTTTTGATTTCACATGATTTAATAAGATAATAAACAGCTGAGGATCTTTCACCTTCATTGAATTTAATTTGATTTTATCAAAGAAAGGTAAAAATTTCCCATAAATAGTGTTTAATTTAAAACAAACACGCTAAGGGTGCCTGGGTTTCTCAGCCGATTAAGTGTTGACCTTCAGCTCGGGTCATGATCCCAGGGTCCTGGGATCAAATCCCACATTGGGTTCCTTGCTCAATGGGGGCCTTCTTCTCCCTCTGCCACAGCTCCCCCTGCTTGTGCTCTCTTTTTTTCTGTCAAATAAATAAACAAACGAATCTTTAAAAAATGAAATAAAACAAACTAACTGAACAATAAGCCTTTCATGTTTATAATTTCAGGCAACTTTTTAAATTTAATTTAAATCTGTAAGTTAAAACATTTTCCACATGTTAAGACAAAGGTTAATGCATTACAAGCCAGGAAACCAAAGTTCTTTTATTAATTAATTAATTTATTTATTTATTTATTTATTTTAAAGGATTTTTATTTATTTATTTGATTGAAAGAGATCACAAGTAGGCAGAGAGGCGGGCAAGCAGGCTCCCTGCTGAGCAGAGAGCCTGATATGGGGCTCGATCCCCAGACGCTGAGATCATGACCTGAGCAGGAAAGTTGTTTTTTTTTTAATATCTTTACCTTCAACAGAAGTTCTAGGACTGATGAAAACATTCAATTCCATTCATATATATTTGCCAAATCTGAAGAACATGGAATAAAGCAGTAAAAATGTGAGAG
Organism: Mustela nivalis; assembly: GCF_964662115.1. Lineage (NCBI taxonomy): Eukaryota > Metazoa > Chordata > Mammalia > Carnivora > Mustelidae > Mustela > Mustela nivalis. The sequence continues at coordinate 44,928,967 of NC_139023.1, read as the reverse complement.
GTTTTCCTCTGGAATCCAGAGGAAATAAAAACACAACCACACACACACATGTTGCCATAGAGGGTATGATTTTACGCATTCAAGGTATATAATCATGACAGAATGTAAAAATCAGAAATAGTTTCCATTACAGAAATTAGATATTCAAAATGATGTCACGGAAAATAGCTTAGAGATTACAAACATTGGCTCTGGAGGAAGTTTGACCTAAATTTAAAGCTTGGCTGTAACAATTATTAGGGATCTAAGCATGAACAAGTTATGCAACTGAGTGTGGTAGAATTTAGCCATAAGCAAAGTAGAGAGAATACAGAATTCCTCGGGTCATCATAAGGACCCATAAAACATGGATGCAAATCACATAGGATAGGATCTGAGGCACAAGACCTACCTCACAACCACTTGTTACTAACAGGCAGATCATGTGAATATTACTGATACCTTGAGGATTTGTTTTACTTTTTTGACAAGACTAGCAAAACTACAGTGAAAATTCTCATTAACAAATATGTCCCTCATTAAAGAAACTTATCAGGAATTGCATATATGAATTATTATGTGCATGGAGTCCATATACCATATGGTGTGTACATTCATAACATTTATGGGATAATAGTTAAAAAACTAGACTATAAATCTGTAGCACCTAAAAGGGAAGCAATGTAATCAAATTTTAAAAATAATCTGGTAATACACTGGGGAAAAAAAATCTCAGCACACGTTAAATACGAGGGTTTGGATGGGAGGTGGGGGATAGAGAGAATTTAATATAATATATAAAATAGAAATCACCATATGTTATTGATTTGTTGATGATTTAAGTATTTAGATATACATGCATGGCCATTTGAAAATATGTATATGGATAGATATGTGCATACATATAACACACAGTTAAGAACAGGACAATATGAGGCACCTGGGTGGCTCAGTCGGTTAAGCAGCTGCCTTAGGCTCCGGTCATGATCCCAGGGTCCTGAGATCCAGCCCTCCATTAGGCTCCCTGCTCAGTGGAAAGCCTGCTTCTCCCTCTCCCTCTGCCTACTTGTGCTCTCTCTCTAGCTCTCTGTCAAATAAATAAATACATAAATAAATATTAAAAATAGGGGACAAGACAATAGGTTCAAAATGGAGTCACTTATGCTAAGTTTCACAATACCAAAACTACTGTAACTAAATTACAGTTTTGTCTCTCCCAGAAATGGAATCTTAACCCAGTCAATCAGGAATCAGTTGATCAGCACTGGTTAAATAATCTGCTGATAAAACCCTGCCAATCCCTAAAGGGAAGTTACTATATAATAATCAAGTCCTTTTTTTGCCTAGTCTTACTTCCTTGTTCTTGCTCCCTTCTGCCTATAAAAATCTCATTTTGCAGTCTCTCTGAGCTTCTTTCTATCTACTGGATTAGATGCTGGCCAATTGCAATCCAGTTTTGCCCAAATTAACTCTTAACATTTTAATATGCCTCAGTTTATCTTTTAACAATATGTATGTGAATGCATATTTATAAAGTTAAACTTCATAGCAAAACTCAAAATCAGATTATGGTATTTTAAACAACACTAAAACACTAAATAAATTTTAGACTGACTTTAAAAGTTATTAAAATACATGACTCAAGTAGCTAAATGTATGAGCATTTTTATACCATGAAGTTTCAACATAAATTAAAAAAAGAAATTAGATGTTATGATACCAATATCAGGAAAAACAAACAATAAAAAAAGAGAGAGTCATTCTATAATGATGAAAGGTAAATGCCATGATCAAGGACAAATTGAGTTGGTTATATTGACTACAATAATACAGAGTGCTGTATTATAAGCAGATAATGAAGGGAATTTAAAGAGAAACAGAGAAACTTTCTAGTAAGAGGAGATTTTAACAAATCTCTTTTTGACATTGAAAGGGTAACTGGAGAAAATAAAAAGATTATGATGAATAAAATTAAATAAATAGGTACTATCCTCTATTTTGAGCATAGAGTACATCTTTTACTAGAACCAAGAGATTATTCTATAAAATAAATGATATTTATTACAGAAATATGGACAGAAAATTTTTAAAAAATTAGGAATTCACATTTGCTTAAGAATCATTCAACAATAAAGCACTATAATGCAATATTAGAAATACACATGTGTAGGGTTGAGAAAGGGGTAATAATGATGGCTACTAAGGAAGGCATGTGTTGTGATGTGCACTGGGTGTCATAGGTAAACAATGAATCACTGAACACTACAACAAAAGCTAATGGTGTACTATACACTGGCTAACTGAATATAATAAAACAATTGAAAAATTAGAAGAAATTACAAACACACAAGAAGAAACACACATGTGCATAATGTATATTATATAAAGTATATCATATAATGTGTATCATATAATTTAATACAAAATATAACAATATATGTAATAACATATACTGTATATCTAATATATATTTTATGGGTATCATAGTTATATGTGTGTGTTTATATATATGAGACAGAGTGATTAAAGAGAGACAGAGAGAAAGGGGAGAGAGATAAGCATGGAGATTAACTATCTCCTAAAGTGCTTGAAGAGGAAAGAAAACTCACAAACTCAGAATATCTAATACATAACAATGGTTAAATTTTTACAGAATACAAGCTATGGGTCGTGGTAAGGCATATATCGAGATTAATATTTATAGTATGCAACACTTTCATTACTGAAGGCATACAAAAAGAAATTAAATATAGGATCATAAAGTTAAAGAAAATTAAGGAAACAGAAATAGCAATAAAAATGAAATTGAACAGACTCTTAATCTCACAAAACAAACTGAGGGTTGCTGGGGGGAGGGGGTTGGGGAGAAGGGGGTGGGATTATGGACATTGGGGAGGGTATGTGCTTTGGTGAGTGCTGTGAAGTGTGTAAACCTGGTGATTCACGACCTGTACCCCTGGGGATAAAAATATATGTTTATAAAAAATAAAAATTAAAAAAAAATTAAAAAAATAATTTATATATATAAAAAAATAAAAAATAAAATTGAACATAAATAAAATTAAAATATTTTTAGTAGGATTATCAAAATATCCAAAATCCCTATTTGCATAGTTGAAAATATATATATGCATTAATTAGATTAACATAATCAAAACAGAAAAGAAATCCTCAAACACAAACACATTGGGATTAAAATAATTATAGTAACTGATTACATAATTCATTATATTATGTTATACAATATCATGTTAATCAATTTGAAAACTTGAATGATATATATATATATAACTTTTAAGGTAATGTTTGTTTCAAAATATGTTCCCCAACATTGACTTATTTGTCAAAAATTAGGAATCCATTACTGATTTTTGTAGGAAATCTTTCAGCTGTCAACATATAATATGAAAAATTTTATATAGAAAATAAAATAAAGACAATAGTCTAGCTTTTTTAAAATTTCCATAACATATCAATATTGACAGAGCACAACAGACAAAAACAAAATAAAACAAAATTTGATTCTATTTTACCTCTAAAATGTGATATAAATCCTAAATAATACACAAAACGTAATATATTCTGATAAATTAGGTTTCATTCAATGCAGCTAATATAATGAATAATTCAATTCAATATAGTCATAATCTAAGGGAGTAAAAAAATCAGGCAATAAGAAAGCAAAAAGTAATTTGGTAAATTCAACTTCTATTTTTTATTTAAAGAAAATTAGGCACAATCAATATAAAACCAACAACCAAAAACAAACAAAATTACCAGTAATAATAAAAACTATGTCTACCAGTTCTATTAACTGATACATTAATTCTGAAATAAATGTTCACTTAAAAATAGATAAGAAAAACGCATTTCCATTTTTTTCTCACAATTACATTTTTGCTGCTCTTTTACATTGGAAGTGCTAAAACTAGTCATCTACACTTAATGCTGTCAACAACTCTTCTTCCATGCTTTTAAAATTCCATTTCAGTTAGGATCTTGTCCCAGCTAGTACACAGGACACCAGGCACTTTTGAGTTTTTGTCGTATCTTACTGGTTGCTCCTCCTCAGTTACATTTCCTACCTGGTCACCTCTTCCACACATGTTGGCAGTAGAGTACCCCTGAGTTCAGTTCTTGTACCTCAATGATCTCTATCTGCCATTACTCTTCTGGTAACTTCTTCAGTTGCATATCATTAAACAAATCTATATGCCCACAAATCCAAAATTTTTATCTTTTTTTTAAAAGATTTTATTTATTTATTGGAGAAAGAGCAAGAGTGAGAGAGCAGCAGGAGAAGAAGAAGCAGGCTCCCTTCTGAGCAGGGAACCTGAGCAGGGGCTGGATCCCAGGACTCTTGGATCATGTCCTAAGCCAAAGGGAGACACTTAACCTAGTAAACCACCCAGGCAACCCCCAAATTTTTATCTTTAGCTCAGACTTCTTCCTGATCTTCATATGTAACTGCCTGCTTGACATTTGCTGGTCATCTCCAAATGGATATTTTGTAGACATATAAAAATGTGTATGAACAAAAGCAAAATCTGAATTTTTTCCCCATTTCACTCAAAAGGAGTTTTCCAATCTAAGTTGATGGCCATTCCATCATTCTAGCTTCACAGGCCAAAAACCTTGAAGTTATCTTTGGGTCTACATTCAATCCATCATGAAAATCTATTGATTCTTTCAAATATCAGTATATTTAGAAGTTGACCATGGCTTATAATTTCCATTGCTAATACTTCCATCCAAGCCATCATTAATTTTCATTTGGGTTAGTGCAATAACTTTTTTGCAGTTCTTCCTACTATACTTCCCACTCTTATTTTCAAAACAGCAGCTAGTGTTAATTGCATAAATGAAAATCAAACCATGACTCTTCTTTTCTCAAAACTCTGTAAAGTTTCTCCACTTCTCTCAGAGTTGATATCTTACAAAATTATCAAATACCCTGCATGATACAATTGCTTTTTTCCTTTCTGTTCTTCAGCGATTTCTCATTTCAACCATATAGATCCCTTTGCTGTTCCTTGGTAACATTGGGCATATTTCAACATGCATCCCTCTCCCTGGAAATGTCTTCTTCTGGCTAATTCTTTCAATCTCTTCATATTGTTGCTTAAATACTAGTTTTTTCCAATAAATGAATTTTCACAGTATCATCGTAATTATCAATTTATTTCCTTGTAGTTGCAAATTCTACTTCATTGCCAGCTGTGAGAAAATGAAGCTGAGCTCTTTAAAGTTTTTCTTTGTCACTGATCCAGGTTAAGCATTGTCAGGCGAGAGCACTCCAGAGACATTACAGGAGAAAGGAGTTTTCCTGCTTCCAGTATGCTCTCTGCAGGCTCCTGCAGAACAAGGACTTTTCTAGTGTTTGGGTCCTCAGGCACTGTGGTTTCTCCAGCTCCAAGATTCTATAATAATTTCTCCAGCCCTGGGATCCTGCAGAGCATTATAGTTGGCTCGGCAACAGCAAGGAACTTCTCCTTAGGAAATTTTGCTTGTGAATGTCCTTCCCTAACACTCCAGAAGGTGCATTCCAGCAAGTTCCCCTCACAGCACCTCAGCGATTTCTCTGCAATTCAGGGCATCACACTCATGCATTCTCAAACAATATTTGGACTGCCATTTTACTTTGTAAGTTACACATTTATGGTTTGTCAGACTACTTAACAATATGAAAATTCTGGCTTTGTGATCAGAAAATGACATGATAGCTGATATATTTCTCTATTCATTTTCATATACTTTAAAAGTTATTTCTCTGTTTACATCAAATAGAATGCGGCACTTATGCTGTGCTCACAACTATTCTGATCAGCCATTCAGCTCATATTGGTGGACACAGGAAAATTCAAGATTTACAATTTTGCCATAGCTCTGAAGAATCTGATGTTTTTTATAGTATATTGTTTTGTTCACTACTTCGGTGACTATTTAGCTACGTAGCCAAATATAAGTTTAGAAAAGAAAATTTCCAGTATTCTACTACAAATTAAATAAGAAATTAGTCAAATTAAGTAGAGTAAATTTATTTTTAAGTGCTATAAAATGAAAAAAAAAATTCCCAGCAATATAGGATAATGAAGGTACAGAGAGAAGAAAGAGACAGAGACAGAGACAGAGTCACAGACAGACAGACACAGACAATGAGGCCATGGAGACAAATTATACTGGGCATTCTCTGCTTCCTATCAATCTTCAAGCAGTTCTTTCAGAAAGCAATGGCCCAGAGCAGAAAACTAGATTTTTGCTGTTGTGATCAAAACCCAGTTGCCCGATACTGACAATGTCTTGTGTGCTAGAAACACATTTAAATGATAATAAAACAGCAGTATTGAAGATGTTCCAGCTCATATTCATTTGACAATGAGAAAATATAGTATGCTTTGATTGTAATTGCTGTCAGACACTGAAATGGTCCTTCCACACATATTTGTTCTAAATTTATTTTTCCTGCAACTTGTAATGGTGTCACTAGCCAGTCAGCAACTGGGAAAACAACAGAAAACATTTTAGGTAAATTGAGAGTCTTTCATGTGGGAAATGTTAGGACTAAAAATATAGTTATGCCACAGGCTGATTTATGATGGTGCTGTTGGTAATTTACTGTGTTATCATGAAATAACTGTTTATTTTTGTGATTTACCAAGTGCTTTACAGAAAATTCTGGGTGGTGATTTAACACAACTCTCTAAATAATTCCTCTCTTCTCCATGGCTCCTGATGCGGACATTGACTTATGATGTCAGAATGAAGGTAAGAGGCTCCCATATTTAAAAAAAAAATAAGATCTTTCACAACTAGGAATCTTTGTATGGCAGCCATTCTAGACATTGAAGGGTGTCATTTAGGAACTAAAATGGCAATAGACATGGCCAGGGACTGCTTGTAGATTTACTGGTCCTCGCAACTGTGAAAATCCCATCCAATCTCTTGTTGCCAAACCACTCTCTGAAGCTCACTGAACTTCCCATTCATTTCAAAGTTTGGGAACTTGAAAATTCCCATTCATTTGAAAATTTCGAAGAAAGAAATTGGTCTATGATAGGTCATAAATCAGTTTGATATTCTCTCTTTTTTCTCCTTTTCATCCAATAAATCCAAATGATCATACTGGTACATTTCCTAGGTTTGAGAGCACAAGGTCATTGGTGTGATATGTTCTCTTTGATATTTTGGTGAAAACAGATGATAAATCAAGTTAGTTACCCATCGGCATATCTCACCAACAACATTTTTTTTTCTATTATGATGGCAATATTAAGTACTTAGCAGTTACTCAGTTAATGTGATCAACTGAGGTAGATGATAGGCCATGATTGACTGAAACCTTACTAATGATTGACAATAATGTTATTATCAAATTGACTATCTGACAATGTTATCCATTATTATGTTTACTCAGTTGAAAAGGCTGATTTCACTTTGGATCTACTTACTTTTGCATGTTTTATAACATTACCAACGTTACTCAATTTGGATAGTTTTGAATTTAAAAAATTAACTGATAATAAAGATAAGTGTGAAATTACCCCAAATTTTTTGTTCATTTCTTTTTTTTTTTTTAAAGATTTTATTTATTTATTTGACAGAGAGATCACAAGTAGGCAGAGAGGCAGGCAGAGAGGGAGAAAGAGAGAGAGGTGGAAGCAGGCTCCCTGCCAAGCAGAGAGCCCAATGCGGGACTCGATCTCAGAACCCTGAGATCATGACCTGAGCTGAAGGCAGAGGCTTAACCCACTAAGCCAGCCAGGCGCCCCTTTTTTGTTCATTTCAAGCCATGAATCAATAAGTAGATTCTGAGAGTCATCTCATCTGTTACTCTTGGGAACCAGTATTCTGGTCTGTATCCAGTTAGAAACTAAAAGTATTAATTTTTTTGTGACTCTGCCACCCATGCTTCTTAGAAAATAAATGTACCCTTCAGCTTGACCTGATTGAACAATCCAGTCAGAATGAATCTTGAGATTATTCTAGCTGCATGTTTTCAGATAGAGGGTAATTTGTTTTGTTATTGAATTCCATAGCACATCTACCATTAAGGAATGAATAATATTATCAGATATAATGTCTGAATCTTCAGACTTATCACAGACTAAATAAAGAATCTGCTTAAAAAACTTTTTACATAATTCTACCTTTAATTTGTTCTTTTTGTAAATATAGAACTCTGTAAAATAAGCCTTCACTTTCATATATTTGTAAAGGTCAAGGTCATATCGATAATTGTGTGTGTGTGTATTTCAGTTCACACATGCAACATTAGATAAACTATATTTTCTTCTCTCTGTAATTCTCTTTCCAGTTTTTTATTTCTACTTATTTCACTCAACTACTGGTCTCTAGTGTTTCTCAGCCTCTGTTTTAATGCTGGAAACAGATTTCCTACCTTGATGAATGAGCTCTGCCAGAGCTTATATACTTTGATGGCCTCACACCTCTTGGAGTAATAATGAGAACTGCTGCTTCCTAATGGGTATTGCTGTTAACTCTAGTGAGAAACGGGATTTTACAAGATGATTTATTGACTACGCAAAATGATTCTCAAACTGATTTGCTGGCTGACAAGTAACAAAAATATTGCCAGTTGATATTAAACTTATATAAATGGGAAGTTAATATAGAAAGCTGATTTTTAAAATTTTTTCTGTGTTGCCATATCTAAAATGAAAAGATCTAAGTCTTATATCTTAATGGCTTGCGGGCTTGAAAATCAACTCCATGTAACATGAGGAGCCAAATCCCTGATGTCTGTGATAGCTCATAGATAACCCTGAGAGAATAAATCTACACAGCTATCCAATTCCTTGCCTTGGTTTTTCTTGTACTAATATTTTCCAAAATTTCTGTCCTTATTGTTGTGATAATTGCATATCTTGTCAGAATATGGCATGAAATACCATGTAATCATCTATTAAATGTTTTGAACCCAGCCTTCAGAAATAAAATAAACTTTGATCATATTAAGCATATTCTAAAGAGAATATTACCTCTTTGCTCTATAAAAGTAGAAAGGAAATGAGTTTAAGTTTCCATTGCATGATGTATAGGTGGGTGAGTATGTCCTACCAAATTTTGACAATAGAGCTATGATGTGGGATATATACCTCCCATGTCATAGCTCTCCATATATACATGGACAGAGAGAGATCAAGGGAGAGATGTGGACCAAAGCTCTAAGAGAAAAAAAAACAATTTGTTCTGGATCCACAAAGGTATTAAATTTAGAATTAAAATCTGGGTCAGTCTAATTTTATAACCAATGCTTTACCCATTATTTAAATACAAGTATCACAATTTTTAATTTATTTTCCTAATTATTATTGACTTTTTATGGAAAGAAAATGTGCATGTTTTGAAAAAGTATATAAAGAAAAAAATTAAATTTGTTTGCTTATGACTTCTTTTTTCATCAAGTAACTTATTTTTAATTGAAGTGTAATTGTAACTAATATTCTATTAGTTTCAGGTATACAACATAGTGACTGGAAAATTACATGTATGATAAAATGCACACCATAGTAAATGTAGCTTTCATCTGTCACTATACAGAGTTATTACAATATTATTGGTTATATTCCCTAAGCTATATTTTCATCCCCGTGACTAATTTATCTTATACGTGGATGTTTGTATCTCTTTGACCCTTTCATCTATTTGGCTTATTCCCCCACCCACCACCCCTCTGGCAACCACCAGTTTGTTTTCTATATTTACGAGTCTGTTTTTGGATTTTGTTTGTTTATTTGTTTTGCTTTAGATTTCATGTATAAGTGAAATCGTATTATAGTTGTCTTTCTCTGTTTGACTTATTTTATTTAGCAAAATAACCTTTAGGTCCATGCAGATTGTCACAAATGGCAGGATTCCATTCTTTTTTATGACTGAGTAACATTCCAGTGTGTGTGTGTTGGGGGGGTATATCATATTTTGTTTATCCATTCATCTACCAATGAACACTATGACTGCTTCCATATCTTGATTATTATAAATAATGCTTCAATAAACAGAGGTACCTATATCTTCTTGAGTTAGTGTTTTTGTTTTCTTTGAGAAAATATCCCAAATTGGAAATACTGGGTGTTATGGTATCTCTATTTTTAATTTTTTGAGAAAACTTTATAATGTTTTTCATAGTAGCTTCACCAGCTTACATCCCCACCAACCGTGCACAAGGTTCCCTTTCCTTTACACCCTCGCCGACATGTTATTTCTTGTCTTTTGATACTAGACATTCTGACAGGTATAAGGTGATAACTCATTGTGGTCTTGATTTGTTTGCTTATGATTTTGGTGAAATTTACTAAGAAAAACAAAATTAAATACCTCTTTTCTGTACCGGTAAAGAATATAAAAGCTTTGAAAGTATATTCCGTACAACAAAATTCTTTGAAAATATCCAAAAGAGGAGGAAGTACTGTGGTTTAGACCCTGCATTCTCCACTTTATGCCATCCTCTTGTACCTTTCATCTAAAGATTTTGTTTGGTTCAAGTTCTGATTATCTCAGAAATATTAAAATATTAAAATAGTATTTTATCAGAAATAATAAATATTAAAATAGAATCACTGGTCACATATACCCTTCATGTCATAGAGGAGGCATTTGATGGCTAGAATGAAGGGAATTACCGATGTTTACCCTGACAGTTGAAGAGAGATCTGGGACTCAAAGTCATGTTCCTGATTCCCAGAACAGAGCCCTTCGCACTTTACCAAGCTGTTTTTATGGTATTTGACTAGCTTTGGAAATTGCAGATTCTAAAGGCTATGAATCCAAATGCTTGTACATTTGGCTTTTCCTTTGTACATTTTATAATAGCTCAGTGGCTGTGGAGAAGGTAATCTACTTCTCAGTGTGCATGTTCTTTTACTACGGGCGATAATCTACTGAGTTCTGGAGTTCCCATAATATAAGCAACTCCCTTTGTGACTTTCAATTGCTGTAGGTCTGTAACGGTGCTTGGCACTTTAATAATTAGTCTACGGGGAGCTTTAATAGAGTAGGGCAACTGTTTTAATTAACTTAATCCCCAGAACATGAGTTGACCATTAGACATCAAATCACAGTTTAGCTCTAAGAGTATTTGAACTCTGAAGAAATCACATTTGTAACTACAGTGGGGATAGCATTATCTTCTGTTATAAAACAATGCAGCTGTGGCTGATTTGGCTTCACTGGCCTCTGACACTGTGGTAAATGGAAGTCATTATTTCCATTGGGATGAATGTATAATGGAAACAGTTTAAGAGTTTGGCTTTGGGTAGTGTAGAAATGATGTGTGCTGGCCTAATTCATGAGAGGCAAAAGACAAATAGAAAGGAATGGCTACTTTAAAACTTACAGAATGTGTATTTTCAGCTGAGTAGAGAAACAACTTACACTTTTGAATTTGATTCAAAAGAACAATATTGCAACAACGCATTTTTATGCTCTGATAATTTACTTTATATTAGTTTTTTAAACTATGGGACGGACTATTTTAGTCACTCGTTTATTCAGACAGCATTACTATACATAAACTATGTATAGTGAAAATGCTAGCCGCAGAGGGCACGAAGAAACGTACGTGTAGCCATAAGAAAATCACAAGCTAGAGTTTATAAAATATTTTTTCATCTGTGTAATGGAATTTTGTTCTTATGACCAATTGAAGTGACTTTTTCCCTACTGTTCATGGATTCTTTTCTATACCCCATATACATTTAAAACATTTATTATATGAGGCAAGGTACTAGGCTCTGAGAGGTTGAAAGAAATGACACACAAGGTAACCTCCAAGAACATAAAATGAATTGGACAGGACAACCAAGTGGCTGGGGACAATTAAGTACCGTGTGATTAAGTTGGATGATAATGTTAATCACACAGTGCTACAGGAGGGCATAGGAAGGACACATATTCAGTCTTGAGATTCTAAGAGGATTCATAGATGAAATAATATTTGGATTAAAAAGCTAGAGATCAAGAGACTGTAGTCAGACCTAGAATTGGTTAAAGCCGTTCCAGGAAAAATATGCAAGGACCCAGAGGCAAGGGAAAATTCAAAAACTTTAAGATTTTAATCTTAAAGTGATATGGCTGCTGGAATAGAAAGTACAAGGATAAAACTAAAGGAGTGATTATATCATGAAAAGCATTTTATACCTTGCTTTGAAATTTACACTTAATTTTAAAGAGCATGTGAGGTTGCTCTGAAGAACGTAAAGCAAGACAGCTTAAAAAGAATGAAAAGCAAACAGAATAATGAGGCTTATTTAATACCACGTATTCAAAATGTTATTTCTACATATAATAAATGTAAAAATACTAGTATAATATCCTACATTCTTTTTAGTGCTGTTTGGAAATTGATATGTATTTGATACCTGTCACACGTATCAATTTGGACTTAGCACATTTCAAGTGTTCATTAACAGCATGTAGTTAGTGTCTATCTCGCTGGACAGTGTAACTCCAAATTTTACCTTGGAAATGAGAGGACCTGTCTCAGTGCAATTTTTTCTATGACTGCATGGATGATTCTGCCTGTGGATAATTCTAGATAATTAGATTGTGCCTAACTCTGGGAGTTAGTGAATGGGCACATTTGAGTTCAGTTCAAACCACATCTGAAATTCAGTCATGAAGATAATGTTTTGGTTACTACCTGACGATCCTTCGAGTTTTCTTTTTGCTAAGAACATATGTAGAGAAGATGGATTTATTTATTGAATGGCTCCTTGCAAAAACCAAGTAATGAGAATCAAGAGATGAGAAGGGAATCAAGAGATGAGAAGGGAATCAGCATTACAACAAAAATTTTTGGCAATGGTTTGGATAATTGGCCCATCCTTAAAATCAGAGAACATCTCAGAAGGGGCAGGTTTGGTGGAGCATAGTAATTTCCATGCTTTGGGTAATTTTAGTATGCTTGAAGGACACCCAGATAGAGGTCATTGCTAAGTGGTTGAACATGAGGACCCAGAACTTAGTCCTACCACCTTTGCTCCAATCTGCATGAGACTGGCTCTGACACTTCCAGTCCAATGAGAATCTTCACTTATGAGACACTTATGCATATTTTAATAAATAATAACATGCTGATTTGTGTGTAATGCTGTAACTCTAAAAACACATTGACTTTTGTTTTGTTTTGTTTTAAATATTCTATATCAGGGTGCCTGGGTGGCTCAGTAGGTTGAGGCATTAGACTCTTTGTGTCATCTCAGGTCATGATCTTCGGGTCATGGGTTGGAACACCACATTGGGCTCTGGGCTCAGCATAGAGTCTGCTTGAGATTCTCCCTCTTCCCTCTGCCCCTCTCCCTGCTTGCTCTCTTTCTCTCTCTAAAAATAAATAAATAAATAAATATTGTATCACTGCTCAGATTTGTTGAAAAATAGTTATTATGTGTACATATGATCTTAGCATTTTCATAAGCATTGTATCATATTCTTCTTCAAACAAACCTCTGAGTTAAATATGATTGAACTTTAACAAATTAAAGCATGTTTTCTACTGACATGAATTGCAGAATCACAGAGAAAATCAGATACTTAAAGGTGTCTGTTACAGAATGTTTCAAGTATCAGAATGTTTAATACCTTCATGAAGTCTTAAAAATTTCTGACAAATCTTCATTTAGTATAAGTTAGAATGCCCTAACTCTAATATCAAGAATATTCATTAACTTTTGATGATCCTCAACACTGTTTTAATTTTCCTTGACTTTTACACATTTTTCCAAACATGACTATTGAAATCATAGATAAGTCTGAGCTGTCTTCAAGGATAGTTACTTAAATTTTTGAAGATAGACATCAGGCTCCTGGTAAATCTCATTTCAACTCAACAAATATCCCCAGGAAACTTGTTATACTTAAACACTTATGTTATAATATTATGAGGCAGACTAACTGTGCTTTCAAGGGACATACCCTCAACAGGTTGTGGAGAGCCATGTAACAGCTGCTAGAAGTCATGTAGACGGATGTGTCTGAGGAGGCAAGGCTGTGAATGATCAACCCAAGGTATTTGGGTGCGTTCATGGGTGACGTACATTCTATACTGGGAGTCTTAATAGAGGTCCATGATTAATCAGGTGTCACGGAAAAGGCACATAAACAGAGTGAACAATAAGTTTCGGGGGCTCACGTCAGTGGGCACGAGCCCCCCGCATGATATGGATTCAAGTCACCTGTATCGTTTCTGATTGGACCTTATCTACCCTTACTGATTGGATGTTATAGTGTGCGGTATGGTGATTGGTTGTTTTTCTATCCACTGTTTCCTATAACTTGGGGTTATGATCGGTGTTCAGAGTTCCCGGATCAAGATTGACAATAAAGAAGTTTGCCACTCAACCTCGTCTGCGGGTCGTTCTTGCGGGTCGAGAGCGACATCTGGTGCCGAAAACCCGGGAACCGCGACGCTGGACGTGGACTGAGGATTGGGGTAAGAGCAACGATTCGGAAAGTGCATGCCTATTTCCTGTCTTTAGATGGGGGAAAATTTCTCTGGGGACGATCCTAAGGGGCTAACATTTTAAGTTCCTCAGAGGGGGGGAGTTTCCAGAATGGGAAACGAATTAGCCCAATATAGGATGGAAGGACCATTAAGAGATATTCTGAAAGCTAATGGCACTCCTTTGAAGTCTCAGACTGCTCGTGCCTTCTTAAAGGAGGCCGGTGAAATTGCCCCTTGGTTCATAGAGGAGGGACTTCTGAATGTGCCTCAGTGGGAACATCTAGGAGAGGATTTAAGGCAGAACCCCACCGTGAATGCCGGAACTCTGGCTATGTGGTCCCTTGTGAAAGTATGTCTGCAATCTTCCCGGGAGCGACTAAAACAGGTTGTACAACAAGGAGGGGAGATTTTAGAGCAGTTAAAGGAAGAATCACACAAGGGGTCCTCCCAGAGCTCTGAGGTGGATAGTGAGAGTTCAGAGGGACTTCCAGATGAACTAACTCAAAATCAAAAAGGGGGTAAGGAGAAAAAGAATCCAGAGGCTCTAAGCTCACCAACAGGGGCAAAGCCTATAGCTGTAACGCAGTCGGTAGCAAAAACAGACCGTGCGCCGACTCCTCATTCCAGCCCCACGGCGCCACCCCATGAGTGGCCCCCGCCATATCAGTCAGGCTGTGCGAAAACTTGGAAAACACCGGAGCCACGCTGGGTGCCTCAGTGGCCTTTAACAAAAGATAAATTACAAGCGGCAAAAGAGCTAGTCCAAGAACAACTCAGGGCAGGACATATTCAAAAATCCACGTCTCCGTGGAATACTCCCATATTTGTAATAAGAAAGAAATCAGGCAACTGGCGATTGCTACATGACCTACGACAGATTAATGATCAAATGCAGGTCATGGGACCCATTCAGTTAGGGCTCCCAGTCGTGACGGCGTTGCCAAAAAACTGGCCCTCTATTGTAATTGACATCAAAGACTGTTTCTTTTCCATTCCACTACACCCTGCAGATACAGAGCGCAATCACCTGATCTTTAAAACTACCTTGCAAAAAATACAAAAAGGGGGAATTGGAGAGGAGCATCACACGCCTACAGACCTTACCAACTCGACCACTTTTATTTTAAATTTTCTCACACTTGACAAAGACGGCGTTTCAGCCGCGGAGCGCCATTGGGGCCAACAGAAAGCGCAGCAATCTATGGTGAAGTGGAAAGATGTCTTTACTGGCTTATGGAAGGACCCAACCCGGTGCTTAGGCGGCACCGAGGTTCCCTTTGTGTTTTCCCGCAGGATGCGCCCGCCCCACTCTGGGTGCCGGAACGCCTCACCAGGCTGGTGGCCACGGAGCCTGTGGAGGATGCTGATGATGGTGATGATAACGACGATGACTATCCTGCAGCCTGTTCCCACGAAGGCGGAGCCAACTCAACTGTGGCCGAGACAAGAGACTGCCCCACTCCAAGAGTTCCTGCAAATAGCTCGGCGTAAAGTGCATCTCCCTCATCTGGACTCATATCTGTTACTGATGCTTGTTTAAATTCTGGATATAGGGGAAGCTCCAAGTGCTAAACTGACTGTAGCACAACTTGCTGAAAACTTTGTAAATTCCTTGTTCTCTCACTTCCCTTCCCTGACGCATGTATGGTATGTTATAGGAACTATTATAGGTGTATTAGCAATAATCGTTATTCTTATGTGCCTTTTGACCCTGGTATTAATAATAAGAACTTTATAGTACTCCTCCTCAGGCTAGACAAACGAACAAGCCTAATAAGTGTGACTCAAATGTTCTTAAAGCTGTAGCTGCTGATTAACATGGCAGACATGGCCATGATGGCTCTGGAGGCTAGCACCTCCCCCCAGATATGGCTAAGTATGCTGGGTCGGTAGCCAAAGACGGGTAAGACTGATCCCTCACCATAGCAACCTAAGACAGGGGCTCCTCGGCTAGGGGGAGTACCCGATGACGGGTAAGCATGTGTGTTGAGGATTGGCAACCTAAGACAGGCACGATCCCTGCCATGTAATAAATAAAAAAGGGGGAGCTGTGGAGAGCCATGTAACAGCTGCTAGAAGTCATGTAGACGGATGTGTCTGAGGAGGCAAGGCTGTGAATGATCAACCCAAGGTATTTGGGTGCGTTCATGGGTGACGTACATTCTATACTGGGAGTCTTAATAGAGGTCCATGATTAATCAGGTGTCACGGAAAAGGCACATAAACAGAGTGAACAATAAGTTTCGGGGGCTCACGTCAGTGGGCACGAGCCCCCCGCATGATATGGATTCAAGTCACCTGTATCGTTTCTGATTGGACCTTATCTACCCTTACTGATTGGATGTTATAGTGTGCGGTATGGTGATTGGTTGTTTTTCTATCCACTGTTTCCTATAACTTGGGGTTATGATCGGTGTTCAGGGTTCCCGGATCAAGATTGACAATAAAGAAGTTTGCCACTCAACCTCGTCTGCGGGTCGTTCTTGCGGGTCGAGAGCGACAACAGGTGAGACAAGACCATAGAATATTGACTCTAATGCTAGGCAGAGTGATGTGTATGCCTAACCAAAGTAATTACTACCTAAATGTGCCACCTAAATGCAGAGAAAAGATCCAGATAGTCTCACCCAGATATGAAGGGAAGTTTTAAAAAGGAATAGGCATTTTAGGTAAACCCTAGAGAGTGAGCAAGTTGAGCAGAGATGAGGTGAAGGGAAATTGAGAGTAAGGAAAACTATGTGGTGGCTTTTTCAGTGTCTATAAGGATGTGACTCTTGTTGGCTATTTATGAAAGTGTGGGAAGGAGGTAGGATTAGAAAAGGAGTATGAGTATAAACTCATAAAAAGAAAAAAAAAATAATGAGTTCCCAAACAAAAACAAGAGGGAGAGGGAGAGTGAGAAGGAAATTCTACTGCACAGAAGTGAGTAATCTATGTGCACCCTTCCTCCCTGGCACTTTATAAGGGATGGTATAAGGTCTGTCCCGACCAATTGATCTATTCTATTTTAGTACAATGCTTCTTTGCAATTTGACTTTCTGAAGTAAGATATCGATTTGGATTTTTCAGGGTAACCTCTGCACTATTATCAGTTTATCCTGTTAGAATTTTGGGTTTCTCACAAAAGCCTAGAAATCCTTATAAAGTGCCTTGAAACAAATCCTTAAACCTCCCTATGAAAGCTCTCAAAATGTTCTAAAAATAGTTTCATATTAAACTGTTATTTTAATGTTAAACAGTTACAAAAACTACTAAAACAGAGCATTTTTAAAATTACAAAACTTTCCTAAAATTTGGAGTTCTGTATCTCTAAATTGTTATATCTAAGATGTAGTCATACTTCTATATCTTTTATCTGGGGTAGGATAATGACATAATATTTTCAGATGCATCTATAGCAGAGAACCAAAACATCCCTCTGCTCTGGCATCAATGACTCTCTGGTCAGAAGCCCCGTCTTCACTCCCGATCCTGGTTTCTTTCTAGGTTGAACAATGCAAGCGCAGCAATGTCCACATCACAAATCATTGATCTGTTGGGAAAGTCCCTTAGTTTCAAGGACTTATAGGGGGTATTTGTTCTCCATTCAATAGGTGTTCTAAATGAGGATCAGAAGTAGTCTTTAGAAAATTAAAAAAAAAAAAATTAAAAAAAAAAAAGACTATACTCAACCAAACGTTTATATTGGCTGTAGCTGAGCCAATTGGATAAAGAAAAATAATAAAGGAGATCATTCTTTTCCTATTTTTTTTTCAATATTTTATTTTATTTATTTGATAGAGAGAGAGTGATCACAAGTAGGCAGAGCAACGGGCAGAGAGAGAGGGGGAGGCAGGCTCCCAGCTGAGCAGAGAGCCCAATGCAGGGCTCAATCCCAGAACGCTGAGATCATGACCTGAGCCGAGGGCAGAGGCTTCACCCACTGAGCCACCCAGGTGCCCCTGAAGGAGATCATGCCTATAATTTTAGACTGTGGCACCAGTCCCAGGTAAAATATTTTAAAAATGGCAAAGCAAACTCTTCCTTCAGGAAACAATGCATGAGGTTCAATTGACTATATACCAGCCTACCACTCTGATGTCTCTTTAAGGGTAACCTTTTCACCCAGTCCCCACATTCATTTATTCCAGTCACTCAAAAAGTATGTACTGGGGGCACCTGGGCGGCTCATTGGGTTAAAGCCTCTGCATTCAGCTCAGGTCATGATCTTATGGTCCTGGGATTGAGCCCTGTATGGGGCTATCTGCTCAGCAGAGAGCCTACTCCCCCCACCCCTCTGCCTGCCTCTCTGCCTGCTTGTGATCTCTTTAAAAAAAAAAAAAATTAGAAAAAAAAAAGTATGTACTGGTGTATACTACTGGTTACACTGAGATCGTGGCATAGAGATATGAACTGAAGGAGGCAAGGGGTTGACCAACAAGGGAATCTGAGGGAACACTCAGTCCAAAGACCCTGAGGCAGAGAGTGCCTAGTAGTAGGATTCTAGAGCCGTAGGGTTCTAGCAGGTAGTGATCGTGGAGGAGAGACATAGGAGATGACAACAGAAGGGAATGAGAGGCCAGTTTGTAGGCACTCTGTAAGGCCTTGTGAAGACCTGGGCTTTTACTTTGTGAGAAAAGCATTGCCACCAAAGAATATGAAGCAGATGGATGACACGCAATGTTTTACTCTCAAGGAATAATGTGGCGTCTGTGTTGAGAATGTTTAGAAGAGGGAAAAGGATATGCACTGGGAAACTGAGTAGGAGGCTATTGTGATAATCCAGAGAGTGATAACAATGGGATTTGGGAGACCTGTACTGAACTTTTATTGAAGGTAGAGAAAATGTGATTTCTTATCGGATTGATATGGGATATGAGAGAAAGAGAGAAGTCAAGGGTGTCTCCTGGGTTATGACTGAGCAAGCTGGAAGGAAAATATCGACATTCCATGAGTTGAGAAAGACTGGGAATAGAGCAGGTTCTGGGAATGCACAGGAAATTGAGAACTCCACTGAAATAATAAGAAAATTCATCTTGAAAATTCCTGTTGCCTTGAGCTGAATAATACCTTCACAGTGTCCATGGGAGCCACAGATCTCCATTCGAAGGAGCCATGTAAAAAGCAAACATCTTAGAGCAACCATCAAGTGAGAACAGTACTAACTTACACTGTGGAGTTTTGGAAAATCACAATCTCAAAATGACCCTTAAATGTACCATGTGAGGGGCGCCTGGGTGGCTCAGTGGGTTAAAGCCTCTGCCTTCAGCTCAGGTCATGATCCCAGGGTCCTGGGATCGAGCCCCACAACGGGCTCTCTGCTCCACGGGGAGCCTGCTTCCTCCTCTCTCTCTCTCTCTGCCTGCCTCCCTGCCTACTTGTGATCTCTGTCTGTCAAATAAATAAATAAAATCTTAAAAAAAAAAAAATTGTACCATCTGTGTAGCTTCCCACCCTGACCTTGACCAGGTCAGCAGCACCAAGTTATCCATTAGGCACAGTAGCCATAATGTCTTAAGATCCACAGTAATTTTAAGGGTGGCCAACGAAGCTTTAATTTTTGTAAAACCAGAAAAATAAGTGAACACAACCATCCTGGATTATATTCATCTTTATACTCAGATAATCATAAAATGCAATTTTATCATTTATGTAGTGTGTTGGAGGCCACAGCATGGTTGGAGTCGAGGACCAAATCAGGCCCTGACTTGTGTCTCCTTCAAAGTCCGGACACCTTGACAAGGTTAAGGATGGGAAAGTTGAGTGCACTGAGAAAGGGTCTGTGCTATGTGTCGTGCGCTCGCCTACGTGACTTCCCACACAACTCTCCCTACAGAAGGGAACAATGTGGCCGAGGTCCTGAAGTCTTAGTCCTTGTTGTTCTGTACCTCCCATGACCCACTCCCAGGTTGATTGTCTTGCTAATGGCTTTAGCCAAAACTACCTGGCATCACAAGGTTTGCTTGTAGTAAATGTAAACTTGTTATAGAAACTTGTGGTCATCTGACTATGTACTGATGTAATGCTCCTTCTATTCTGGTCTGCCTTATAAATGCTTGTAAGATATGGAATAAAATTGGCACTGTTAGACTTCATCTTCAGTGTCCCTCCTGCTTCCATCTCTTTGTCTCTTAACCTTTTTTCATCATCCTCTTAGCCCTACGGTTACCCTGGTCGATTTGTCGTGCTGGCCGCGACAGTAGTTAGTTGAAGAAGGAGCCCATAAGCAGAGAAGAGACCAGGGCCTGTGAGAATCATAAGGTGACCCAGAGGATGGGTTTGGATATAGACTATACTCCTTCCTACAGTCACCCAAGATTATTGAACTTATTCCTTTGCACCAGAATACCAGTTTTGTATCATCAGAGACATGAAACCCTGTACAACAAACTACCTTTGGAGGGATAATTGTTAATAAAGACGGCATGTTTGATTTCTAAATATTGTCTATTAACTCTTGGTAGCAATACATTATTGATGCCCTCCAAACTAAATCTTTTGAAATTAAGTATTAGGAAAGTACAAAGAAACCTAATATTATTTTCCTCTTTCACAAACCAAGGTATTTCTCTCTCTCTCTCTCTTTTTTAAATGAAATTCTCACTTGATATTCTCTGTAAAACGCTGGGAATATGATTCAATAATCAAGAGAAATAATTGCATGAAGGCACCGGACTGGGGCACTCTAAAACAGTAGGGAAATTTAATCCCCTAACTGATACTCCACAGGGCTGGCAAACCTATGTTGTGCTTACCTCGAGGAGTCTGAAAAGGACTGATGGACAGCGGCGTAGGTGGAAAACGAAATGAGACGGCAGTGCCAAATCTCTTTCTTTTTGCAAAGTGTGCCCAAAAAGGTTTTTGATTTTTTAGAAAAAAGGCCAGCCACTCTTCACTCACAGCTGTAATACTTATGTGAAGATAAAAAACAAAGGCAGAAAGTTAAGCTGCTCCACACTCCTCTGATTCATTGAGAGGTATGTTCTGTTTTGTTTCTAATTCGTTTTTGCTTTGTCTGTTAGTGTATAGAGGGAAGCATCAGGAAATACGGGCTCAGTCTGTTTTAATGAACTTTCTAAAAACACTTGCAAAGGAGTGTCTAAGGCCAGCATACCCTTGAATGCTCGCTCATTCTAGGAAGGTCTGGAACAGTGTCTGCGTGGAGGTGTGGGGGGCTGGGTAAAGACAGTACGAATATGCTGGCATTCGCGTGTGGCAAAAAGGGGTATGGTTGAGATATTTTTGAAATGTCAGTGTTCGGACCAAGAAGAGGGACTAAAAAAGAGAGTAGGGGACAAGAGATAGAAGCCTCTGAATATAAATTGCTGTCAGAATATGCACTGACCTACATTTTTTTTCTCCACTCCTGTTTTTTGTTGGTTTGTTTTGTGTTTTGTTTTGTTTTTTTCCCCTCCCTCTTTTCAGCTCTGGAAGGTCATAAAACCTGATGACAAAGAACGTTGACTTCAAAGAGCTTATTTTCTTTAAAATTCAGTTTTTAAGATTTTTAGATTAAGCTTTCATTTTTAATCTGCCACTTCCTCGTTTAGTGCTCACAGGCTCTTGCCATAGCTCCAGTCATTAGCCGGCCATATTAAGAGTAAACATTTCCACTAGGCTTGTTCTGAAGTTTAACACTGATACTTTACAATTAGCAAAGAGCTTGACATTGCACTAATGCTCAATTCATATTAGTTCTTTTTATTGCTGTTGTTAACACTCTTCTACAATAAAAAGCCAGACTGATTTTGAAAACCAAACACTTAGTAAAGTTACATTTCACATCATAATCTATCTTTGCTTCCTTACCTCTCTTCAACGTTCCATCCGATTCTTTTTGAAATCCACTCACATTGATTAGGGACCATCTGTAAATTTTTTGGAGGGTTCCAGTTTTCCCAGTTACTCTCCAGGCCGCTAGAGATAAGTTCTGCAGATAGTCACCAGGACTTTCTTTCTGTCATCCACTTTGATTGATTTAAAATCCTTCCATTTTAACAGTAGGTAGTTTAAGCAGGTTTTTTTGTTTTGTTTTTTGTTTTGTTTGTTTTTTCCCGCCACAGAAACTGAGATGGAATCATCATTATAATAAATATCTCCAAATAGCTGAATTGGTATTTCTTGTCATAAAAACAAAACAAAACAAAAAAACATCTGAAGAAGAATATCAACCAGACAAATAACAACATGACACACTGGTATGGTTCAATTTAATAATCTTCTTTTAAAAATCACTCTGGGGGCGCCTGGGTGGCTCAGTGGGTTAAGCCACTGCCTTCGGCTCAGGTCATGATCTCAGAGTCCTGGGACTCTGCTCAGCGGGGGGCCTGCTTCCTCCTCTCTCTCTGCCTGCCTCTCTGCCTGCTTGTGATCTCTCTCTGTCAAATAAATAAATAAAATCTTTAAAAAAAAAAATCACTCTGGAATCACTTTGGTATTGCTACGAGGTATCTATTCTTTCTATAATTCAATTTTTGTACTTCCATTCATGGAAAACTTGAGAACTAAAATATTTGATGAAAATAGGGTAAAATGCTCTGCCTTGTTGCCTAACAGCTCATAAAAAGAAGATGAGCTGAGGGGAAAAAGTGCAATCTGCCTTCCAAATACAAGCTGCAAAACAGAAAACCATGCCAGGCTACTGAAGCTCCTTCTACTAGTTCCTTCCCTGTAGCCAACACTTACCATTTTATTTCTGTGTCTGTGCTGTTTTTTTTTTTTTTTTTTTACTTTAAAACTGCTTTTCATCTTAGCATTCTTTCTTGTGCATTCCACTCGCTTTTTCTCTCATAGTTCGTGGCTCTGAATGGGCACTCAGGAAATGTGTTTTGAATGCATGAGTTATTGCAACTCTTTTGAGCTTATTTACTGAGCACCAATAATGTTCAGACATGGCCTAAAAAGCTGGCATAAGGCAGACCACCAAACAGGTCAAACCCGGGCCTCAGTGTGTTAACCTTGTCATAATGCTATAATCACTGCATCTGTGATGCTACGTCATGACCACTGAAGAGTGGGATTCCCAGTCCTGAGTAGAGGAGAGGTGTGTCTAGACGCCATGGAATCCCGATCCAGGGATGCTTAAGGGTTCTCTCTGGAATGGGCGGAATATGTCCTTATTACACAGTTCCCCTTCCTCGTGTGGAGTTCTCTAAGAGGAAAGGCACAAATGCTAAAGAATCCAATTTAGATGTTCAAAGGGAAAAATGTTTGAAATGAGAAGCTTCTGGCCGATTGATACAGAATTAAAAGATGGTTTCGAGGGGCGCCTGGGTGGTTCAGTGGGTTATGCCACTGCCTTCGGCTCAGGTCATGATCTCAGGGTCCTGGGATCGAGTCTCGCATCGGGCTCTCTGCTCAGCAGGGAGCCTGCTTCCCCCTCTCTCTCTCTGCCTGCCTCTCTGCCTACTTGTGGTCTCCCCTCTGTCAAATAAATAAATAAAATCTTTAAAAAAAAAAAAGTTAAAAAAAAGATGGTTTCGATATATTGGGGGAAGGGAGTATAAATGGCTCCAAGTTTTTGATGAAAATACTACAACAATTTAAAGCTCTAGGAATTATTTCAAGTACATAGCCTGGAAATGAGAGAAAAGGAAAAAGATAAGGAAGAGAAACCAAAACTAGTCTCTGCGATCATTGGAAAGATGCACTCAGTCTGTGGCTCATGGGAGAGTGCCTGTGGATAACATGACCTTTGGGAAAACAGCCCCCTTCCTTATATGAATTCATAGGGCATTTGGAGTGTATATGTAAGATTGAGTGTACATGTATGCATGTGCACACACATGTGTTTTGTCCAGTATTTCACAGGTTACCAGAAGAAATTTTTTCAAAATACACACAACTTTACCTCACACTGGCTACAAGGCTTCCAATGGAACTGTGCACTGTATTAGTCAGTGTTCTCCAGACAAACAGGATAGGATATATTTTGAAAGAGACAAACAAAAAGAGAAAGATTTATCATAAGTAATCAGCTGACGAGGTTAGAGAGGCTAAGAAGTCCCCAAATCAGCAATTCCAGTCTGAGAACCAGGAGAGCTGAGGGTCTAAGTTGCGGTCTGAAAGCCAGTAGGCTTGAGTCCTAAGAAAGGCCAACGTTTCAGTCTAAGTCCAAAGACTAGAAGAAAAATGTCCCAGCTAATCATTCAAGCAGGAGGAGGAGTTCCCTCTGTGCCTCTTTCAGTTGATTGGGTGAGGCCCACTTTTATTAGGAGGACAATCTGCTTTACTCAGTCTACCAATTCAAATGTTCATCTTTTCCAGGCACACTCTCACAGGTGCCCAGAATGATGTGTTGGCAAATATCTGAGCAGCTAGTAGCCCAGTCAAGTTGACACATAAAATTAACCATTACAGGGTCACTTTTGGATGGTTCTGATAAAGCCCTCTGCAGTCTTCAAAAATGGTCTCTCAGAGACCAAAGTACTCTGTGAATTATCATGTGTCATTGTCCGGGTGAAGGGGGTGAGGAGGATGAGGCCGAGTTCTATGTACAAAGGTTAAGATGCTCCACAGAGGAGAGATATTTGCTATATAAATATTTAGATTTAGATTAAAGAAGAAGTGTGTTTTCTGTCTCATTCTCTGCAACCCACACGTATCAGTCATGCATTAGTGACATAGCAGAAAGTTATGAAAATGAGGTATGAGAATTTGCAGCCTTCATGTGTCTTCTGAGGCCAGTATGACTATAATCCCATTTTGTGAAAGCGGGATGGAGGTTTCTGAAGAGAGTCGGAAGCAGGTTACCAGAAGCAAAGCCAAGATAAAAGATGTAAGCGGGGAAGTTAGTATCTCCATTGAACCGTCACTGGAGCATATACAATAAAAACCATTCTTCCCTAAAAATTAGAATAAGAACATAAACCCAAATAGGTTTGTGCGGGAGATGTAGGTCGGCATTAAAAGGGAAAGATCCCCAAACCCATTTGGACAGTCCATTGGCTTACTCTGAAAAATAACTCATGCTAGGCTCATGATCAGAACATCGCTGACATCGATCATAAGCACCGTCCCTGCTTATATGGACAGAAGCTTGAATCCGTGTCTGGAAGGCTTACTACTACCTGGACGGCGAGTGTACTCTCAAGATGTGGATACAAAAATAAAGTACTAAATCTTGCCTCTTTGAAAAAGCATGGGTTCTTATCCTGATTTCTAGTCTCATGCATAGCCTTGCCACTTAGCACAGTGCCTGAGCCACTGAACACTCTGAGGGGATCTCCCTGTGGGGGGCGAAAAATGCACAAAGGCACTGTACCAGGGGCTGTGGTATTTTCCATCTGTTCAAGGAAACTGCTCTTTGAAAGGAATCATATTACCAGTGCCGTTGAGAAGAAAAATGAAACAGTTTGATAAGCAATTGTTTACCTAATCTATCTTTCATGAAGATCTGGGTATTTTAAAGCCAAGTAGACCTGAGGAGGGAGTAATGAGTGTTTTCTTTTCAGTACAAGGCAGACCTCATTCAAAATGTACTTGGTTTTTAGCCAGGGTTTCCAGACTTTCATTTATCTTTACTTAAATTCAAGTGTGTGACTGAAGCTAAAGGTCACTTTATTTACCAAAACCAAAATGTCAACAAATAAGCATTCTCTTCCCTGCTTCCTCAAATCAGCATGCATGAAACATAACACAATGCTCTAAGACCTTCTCCACAGAGATATTAAATGAAAGCATTAATCCATACAAAATATGCTAATTCCTGGTCTACTTATCCCACAGGAACAGAAAGGATAATGTGTCAAGAGTCACAACCTTGTGTTCTAAATAAGCCTTTCGTATGTCTTACTAAGAAGGAATCCCTGGGAATAACCATAGTGATCCTGAAGATCTGGCCTGGGAAATAGGACACCTGGACTCTGAACGCAGTGGGGCTATCAGATACCTGCCCATGTGCCTGTAGATAAACTGCTATGACCCTCCGGTCTTCACATTTAACCACCTGTAAAATCAGTGATAAAACTTAGCTTGAGAATGATTGCTGGGAAATGGAGCAGGATCCTAGAAATGCTGAAGTCTTGATACTCTCCCTACCTTCAGAAGCTAAAAAATGTAAGACTGCATCACCAATTACATTTGAATGACAATGATAGTAACAATGTGATTATGGTAACTGTGAGTGTGTCTTCTCTGGACGGACTGTTCTGTGTCCCCGCTGATGTGCACACACTATGAAATGTCAGTGGCTTTTGACCTTCAAGGACCCACTCTGAACCCTTATTGTGTGCCTGGGACTGGGTTGAATGCTGTACCAGGGAGGGCTAAACAGTCACAAATGTTGAGGAGAGAATCTCTGTTGGAACTGGAGAAAACAAAGGGAAATTAGACAGTGACCAATGTAGTCCTATAAAGCCCAGGGGCTTGGGGATGGTGATGCACTAAATCCAGCTGTTCCAGGAGGGAACCTTCTAACAGTGGGATCAGCTGTTGTGGCAGTGATTGCCTACATGTTGTCAGAAGTTGAAGTACAATTCTAGAGAAGGATTCATAAGAGTTCAAGTGTAACTTCAACTTCTCTGGCTTTTATGGGAGGTAATAACCAAATTTCTTCTCTGAGGTGATCCAACATTCTTAAAAATCCTATATTCTGAAAAATGTGCATGAAAAGATGGGTCTCATGGAGAAAGTAGACTTGGTACAGATCATGCGAACCCTATTATAAACACAATGCAGACAAAACAAAATTATAATTCAAATAAAATAGCAGCTTAGTTAAAGAAGACACACTAAATCCTATTGAAGCAAACAACAAACAAATTCATCCAGGAAATATAGGACTTTACCTTTAAAAGAAAATTGTAGCTTGAGAAAACATATTAAGGAATCGCTGGGATGACAGAGGGCTGAGGACAAGGTTAAAGTGCACACACATCAGGAAAACAACTCCCAGAACAGATTGTCAATCTGAGCCACAGGAGGACAGTGGACATGACATGATGGACAAGACTGTTTCTTCAATTGCTTGCTGTGCTCAATGGATATTACCCCAAAATTAACTGGCTAGGAAAAAACACATTTGAACTAATATAATTTCTCTATTATGCAAATATCAGGCCCTTATTTATAAGTGTATATGAGCTTATTCACCTCATAAAAAAAAAAAAACTTATCCTGTTGCAGAAGAGACTGTGGAGATACTTATTAAATGTGATGGTTATGCCTTATACCAAGGCATTCTGCTCTGCTGCATATTATCTTGCTTGCCATGGTTCTTGCCATGCTAGATGAGTTGATTAAAATATTTACCAACTAACTATCCCCATGAGTTCCTCTAAAATCCAATAGTCCCTAGCACTTGTATTACATAGAAGTTGGTCTCATGCTGCACATTTTCCCCTACCTCCCCTGTGATTGTCTTTGCTCACTCACTTACTTTTTATTCCTTTTTCAGAAAAGTGTACAATTAATTTAATTTAATTATTTTATTTAACTTTAAGTTGAATTTATTTTATTTTACGTAGTAAGTTGCAAATCAACTATTATTTATTAATCAGACACTGTTTTATGCTTATATATGCTATTGCATTTTAATCTTAAAAGCCAAACCATGGGCTAAGTTGCACATGTTCAATTAAGAGAAGAGGAAAAAAAAAAAAAATGAAGATTTACGAAGATTAGATACCTTGCCCAAAGACACTCAGCTAGAAGTTCTTGGAAATGGAATATAAATCCAGGTGTGTTTCCCTCTGACATACCCCTTCTCCCTCTAATGCTTATAGTAAATGATAGCAGCAAAGATTTATTCACTTCAATGTAACCTGTTTTCTTATAAAAATCAAAATTTTAATCTGATGTGATAAAGACTTGCATTAGCATTTAATAATCAGTTCCAATTGGGGAAAAAAAGAATGATGCTCTCATAAGACTTCAGTTTCTTAAATTTCATATCCAGAGTTCCTCTTATAACGATCTCTGAGAGACAGATGTTTAGAGTCTTCTCTTTAAACGGACTCTTTTGCCACATAATCCTTGACCTAACTCATAAATAGAGCTGGTAAAACTTGTTACAAAAATAGGAATGGCTTATCTTAGCTTTTAAGAGCTCTAAGAAACATTGAAGTGTTTTTAGATTCCTGCCTAGTTAAATATGTTTTTATAAACAACCCAGAAGTTTCTATAGTATATATATTTTTTCAGCCACTGGGAATATATTGAAAGGATCAATTCATTGTTTATTGTAGTATAAATCTTAACTCCATAATCCAAATAAAATGACCGCAGTTTTCTTGCCTGCGAACAAAAATGAAATTCACTCACATGGGGTCTCTAACTCCCAAGTCCTGTCAAACTTGTTGGCAAGACAGATTTTCTTACCCATTGTGTGTGAAGGTCAGCCCTGCTTCCCCAATGACTCCCTTGTTTGCTTATAGTCATAGTTGATTTTACTTTTATTTTACTCATTTACTCAAGTGTTCTATGTACTTGAAATACACTGGTTAAAAAAAAAAATACAGGATTTTGTTCATTTAGATCCTACATTCTGGTAATGATATAGAAGGGCATAGTTTCAGGCATAAATTATAAGCAATAAAGAAGTTAATTTTAGATATGTTTTCTGAAACTGATAAAGAACCAAGTGTTTTCTTTATTTGGATAACTGGAATCCATCATCATATAATCTAAGAGGAGAACACATTTTCTTTCCTACATATCAACTACCTGATGTATTTTTAAAATATTGCACATATTCAGTGACTATGTTTATCTAATAACCCTTAATAGGGCTTTGGTAGTAGGAGAGAACAGATTCCTCAAGAATGAAACATACAGTGATTACTTTGTTAAAAAATATGTAAAGTCATAAAGGGTACAAAGCATCAGCTGAAATGCTAGTGTCCATGGAATGGTTGTGGGAGAGAGAAGCTTCCTCTAGCTATCTGAGCACTGTGACAGGGCCACAGTCTTGAGCATCTAAGGTTAATTGCACTTTACAAAAATGGCCACGACAATGTCTCTGCTGTCCCATACTCTTTTAGAACTTTGATTACTCTTCTGATCAAAAAGTGAGGTCTGAATGTTGTACCCTCAAAAGGGGATTGTACATGGTGACAAGCATTGTGTGGTAGAAGTAACTCTGCATGGACTTCATGGCATGGTAACAAAAGGTGGTAGAGCTTCTTTCTGGCTCTCTTTCTTTCCTGGGACATGACCTTGAGGTCCATGAGTTAAAATCTACATGTCTTTCTGTTGTGAAGGCTCCATGTTGAAGAAAGCACATGACAACAGAAAGAGATGTTCTAGTAGTCTCATCTATTTTAGTTCTCAGTTCTTTGTGTCTTCATAGTATGAAGCCCTAGATACTGGGGGTATCGAAACCAGTCCCAGTCTTCTCACTGACCCAGGTGATGTCATGTGGAGCAGAGATAAGCAATCTCCAGCCCAAATTGCAGATTAGTAAGAAAAATAAATGTTGTTTCAAGATACTAAGTTTTGCAGTGGCTTGATATGCAGCATAGCAAGTAAAAGACATAGGTACTGCTCAATAAACAGCACCACGTGACATATTTTAGAAGCTTAATATATCCTATACAACTGAGTGGGGTAGTTACAGACTTGCCTACTGACTATTGATTTTACTAGCTGATCAAACACACACACACAAACACTACACCCAAAACTGAGATATCTAGAAAACTTTTATTCTTCTGAGCAATCCTTCATGCTAGAAGAAACATCAGAAATTTAAAATACATTTTTCTTTCAATTTATTGTCCTTGTGTCATTTTTCTGAGCAAAATTCAAGTGATCTACTAACTGATATTTTTCAAACATATATACTCTACAGATCATAAGCTAGTTAACAATAAAAAAAGGTAGTGACTATGGAAAATTAAAGCACTTGGCTCTATTTCTTCACCCTCCTTTAATCCACACTTTTTCATATAACTTTCTAATATTAGTAAGCTCTTTGTGGGCAAGAAGAGCTACCTTACCTCTTAACCCTCAAGTTGGCTCTATGAATTCATGGCCAATAAATGCTAGTAGACTTAAAGCCGTGGAGAGGCTTCAAAACACATTTATATATGCAGCTTGATCACTTGAGTTTCTGTCATCCTATTAAAATATGCCTGAGTTTACATGTCTCAGTCAGATGACAGCCAGCCAACCCCAGGCATGGGACTGAACCTAGCAGAGACTAGACTCTTGCCACACATTTGACCCAACCAAGGTCAATCTAAATCTCTTACTCTCAGATTCATGACATGACCAAAAGCTTATTGTTGAAATATGCAGAGTTTAGCATGGTTATTATGTAGCACTGATGAAATTAATAAAGTGTGTATTAAATTTCAGTGAGTGGCTTTAACATTAAATTGGAAAGAAAGTTATGCAAGAGTATGGATGGAATTTTTACTTACATAATAATTCAGCAATGCCATTTTGGCGTCTGTACTTGTATTTCAGATACCGGAAAACACTTTATAGTGTAATAAGAAATACAATGGTGTCAGAGAAAGCTAACTCATTCAGGATTTAGAAAATGCCAGAAGGTGAAATTTAACAGGGTCTGAAGTAAGGGGAGGAACCTTTAAAAGAAGAGGTATAACTGATATACTAAGAAAGGAGAGAAAATTAAATTATCTAAATTGTTCAATTAAAACCACAAAAAAAAAAAAAAACCAGGAAAGGAATGAAAGACAAAAGTAAGAAAAAAATCATAGATTGTCAGAATGAATTGAAAAAATAATGCAACTGCATGTTTGCTACAAACTTTATTCTTTTTTTACCATTTATTTATTTTAGAGAGAATGAAGGAGCATACATGAGTTGGCAAATGCATAAGCAGTGAAGAGGGCGGGCAAAAAAGAGAGAGAGAGAGAAACTCAAGCAGACTCCATGCTTGAGTGTGGAGACTGACATGGGGCTTGATCCCAGGATTATGACCTGAGCCAAAATCAAGAGTTGCTCATTTAACCGACTGAGCCACCAGGGTTTCCCAGCAAGCAATCAACATCAGTTATAAAGATATTTATAAACAAAAAGTACATGAATGAAGAAAAATACACCATGCTAATACTATGCAAAAGAAAGCAGGAATAAGGATGCCTGGGTGCCACAGTCAGTTAAGCAACTGACTCTTGGTTTTGGCTCAGGTCATGATCTCAGGGTCATGAGATCAGCCCCACGTCAGGCTCTGTGCTGAGTGCAGAAGTCTGCTAGTTTCTCCCTTCCTTGCTCTCTACACTTTCCTGTCTCCCTCTCTTTATTTTCAAATAAATAAATCAAAAAAAAAAAAAAAAAGAAAGAAAGCAGAAATAGCTTTCTTAATTTTAGAAAAAAAGACTTCAAAGTAAGAGTTATTACAAATAAAGAAGGGCTTTACATAATGTGAAGGGGTCATTTCTCCAAGAATACATAGCGATCCTTATCATATGTGTGCATAAAGATAGACAACAAATTACATGAGGCAAAAACTAGTAGAACTGAAGGGAGAACATGTGAAACCACTATCATAGATGGAGATGTGAACTCTTCTATCCAAAATGGACAAATTCAGCTGACAGAAAATCAGTAAACATAGTTGACTTCAATAAAAACACCAATTTAATAAATATAATGGGCATTCTATAGACTACCTTATCCAACATCATGAGAATAAACATTCTTCTCAAACTCACATGACACTACTCATGACTTCACAAGATAAACTATTTTCTTGTTAGTTCACCTTAATAAATTTAGAAGAATAACAATCAGCCAATATCTGCTTTCAGATTATAATGGAATTTCAAAAAACATTTTATTTATTTATTTGACATAGAGAGATCACAAGTAGGCAGAGAGGCAGGCAGAGAGAAGGGAGGAAGCAGGCTCCCTGCTGAGCAGAGAGCCCAATGCGTGACTTGATCCCAGGACCCTGGGATCATGACCTCAGCCAAAGTCAGAGGCTTGATCCACTGAGCCACCCAGGCGCCCCAGATTATGATGGAATTTAACTGAAAGTGAATAATAGAAAAATACCTGGAAAAGTCCCCAAATATGTGAAGATTAAATAACACATGACTATATAAGACAGGGGTCAAAGAAGAAACCTCAAGGGAAATTTAAAATATATTTTTTAAGTACATGAAAGGTAAAAACACAATGCATTAAAATTTGTGGGCACAGCAAAAGTAGTGTTTGGCCCATAAGAGACTCTTAATCTCACAAAACAAACTGAGGGTTGCCGGGGGGAGGGGGACAGGGAGAGGGTAGTAGGGTTATGGACATCGGGGATGGTATGTGCTATGATGGGTGCTGGGAAGTGTAAACCTGGCGATTCACAGACCTGTACCCCTGGGACTAATAATACATTATATATTAATAAAAATTAAAAAAATAAAAAATAATTTTAAAAAGTGGTGTTTGGAAATTTATGATACTGAAATCTCATATATTTAAAAAGAAGAAAGATCTAAAATCAATCACTTAAGTTTCCACCTTAGCAAAGTGGAAAAAGAAGAGCAGATTAAAAGCAATGTAGGAGAAGAAAAAAATAAGAAGAATTAGAGATTTATCAATGAAATTGAACACAAGCAAATCAATGGAGAAAACTGACCACAACCAAAAGCTGGTTCTCTGAAAAGATCAATATAATAGATATGTTCCTTGCCAAGCTAACTAAGATAAAACGAGAGAGGACACAAGTTCCAGTATCAGAAATGAAACTCAGATCTGCATCATCACAGATCACATGGACATTAAAAAGATAAAAAAGGAATTTTATGAATAATTCTATGTTCCTAAACTAGATGACCTAGAGTAAATGGATCAATTCCTTGAAAGATCTAAGCCACCACAACTCATGGAAAATAGTCAATCTGAATAGGCCTTTATCTATTAAAGAAATTGAATATTTGGGATGTCTGGGTGGCTCAGTTGGTTAAGCCACTGCCTTTGGCTCAGGTCATGATCCCAGCGTCCTGGGATCGAGTCCCACATCGGGCTCCTTGCTTAGCAGGGAGCCTGCTTCTCCCTCTGCCTCTGCCTGCCATTCTGTCTCCTGTGCTCACTCTCTCTCTCAGACAAATAAATAAAATCTTAAAAAAAAATGAATTTGAGTAGTTCTAGGGGCAAGGAAAATAACATTAAATGAGATTTGAGCTGTTACCACAAACATTGAAGGGATTTAGACTCCATCTTGTTTTTTTAATAGATTTTTTTTTTTTAGATTGGATTTAGTTTCACAGAACTATTGTGTGGAATACAGAGAGTTCCCGTGGACCCCCACCATCACACATGCCTCACACCCCACTATCAACATCTTGCACTAGAGTGTTTTGTGTTTTTTTTTTTTTTAAGATTTATTTATTTATTTATTTATTTGACAGACAGATCACAAGTAGGCAGAGAGGCAGGCAGAGAGAGAGAGGAGGAAGCAGGCTCCCCACTGAGCAGAGAGCCTGATATGGGGCTCTATCCCAGGACCCTGGGATCATGACCCGAGTCAAAGGCAGAAGCTTTAACCCACTGAGCCACCCAGATGCCCCTAGAGTGGTGCTTTTGGTACAACTGATGAATGTACATTTACAAATCATTTATCATCCCAAATCTCTGGTTTATATTCAAGTTCACTCTTGGTGTTATACCTTCTGTGGGTTTGAACAAACATGCAGGGGCATGTATCCACCATTATACTATCAAACAGAATATTTCACTGCTTTAAAAATTCCTGTGTCCCACAATTTTCCTGTCTTCTCCACTAACCCCTGAAAACCAGTGATCTTTTTTCTATTTTCCATAGTATTGCCTTTTCTAGAATGTCATATAGCTGGAGTCATACAGGATGTGGTCTTTTAAGATTGGCTTCTTTCCCTTAGTAATATACACTTAAGGTTCCTTCATGTCTTTTCATAGACTGATAATTTATTTCTTTTAAGTTTCAAATAATTTTCCACTGCATGGATATACCACAGTTTGTTCATCCATTTATCTACATAAGGACATTTATTTATTTTTTAAAGATTTTATTTATTTGTTTTTCAGAGAGAAAGAGAGAGCACAAACAGGAGGAGCAGCAGACAGAGGGAGACGCAAGATCCCCACTGAACAAGGAGACTAACATGGAACTTGATCCCAGGACTTTGGGATCATGACCTGAGCTGACGGCAGATGCTTAATGGACTGAGCCACCCAGGCATCCTATACATAAGGACATTTATATTGCTTGCAAGTTTCACTGATTATCTACTATATATATCTATGTGTTAGTTTTTCTATGAACATAATTTTTAATTCATTTTTCAAACCACCAAGCAATGCTATTGTTGACTGTATGGTAAGAGTGTTTAGTTTTGTAAGAAACACCAAATTGTGTTTCCAAGTGGCTATACCATTTTGCATTTTCACCAGCAATAAATAAGAGTTTCTATTGTCCCATGTCCTCACCAGCATTTGGTGCTCTCATTGTTTTCAGAGTGTGGCCATTCTAATAGGTGTATAGGGGTTTCTCATTATTACTTTAATTTGTAATTATCTAATGACATAATAAGCACCTTTTCATATGTCTATTTACCAAAGGTGTATCTTCTTTGGTAAGTATCAATTGAGGTGATTTGCCTATATTTTTAAATTTTTTTTAACTGGTGAATTTGATGAGTTCTTTGTAAATTTTGGATAAGAGTTCTTTATCACATATGTGTTTGCAAATATTTTCTCCCAGTCTGTAGCTTGACTTCCTATTCTCCTATCATTGTCTCTCTCAGAGCAGACATTTTTAATTTTAATGAAGTTTAGGTTCTCATTTATTTATTTCATGGACTCAGCCTCTACTGTTGTGACTCCACTTTTTTTAAAGATTTTATTTATTTATTTGACACAGAGAGAGAGAGCGAGCACAAGCAAGGAGAGTAGCTGAGGGAAATGGAGAAGCAGGCTCCCCACCAAGCTGGAAGCCCAATGTGGGGCTCGATACCAGGACCCTCGGATAATGACCTGAGCTAAAGGCAGATGCCTAACCAACTGTACCACCCAGGCACCCCATGACTCCATATTTTTTAACAAGGGTTTTTCATCCTAGAATTAACTGGAAAGTTGAAGTAATACAGTTTAAATTCTTATCATGATGCGATCTTTCCTGTGGGAAAAAGAGAACCAAAGAGGTTTCTAAAGTAATCATAATCATAATTATAGTAAACATTTATTTAGCACATACTAAGTTTCCAGAAAACATTTCAGACCTGTACATTAGTATTTGATTTAATCTTCTCCATAATCATACTTGGATGATACCATAACACCATAATCATTTGTAAGTTAGGAATATAAAACTCTCAAAGATTAATAGCACTCTCAAGGTCATGCAGCTGGTTAATGTTAGAACCAGCATTGCAATACAGGAAGATCCAAGACTCCAGCTCCATCAAGGTTCTGTACCACCAGCATATTCATTCACTGCACTACCTCAAGAAGTTTCCTGGAGAGCAAATATTCAGGCTTAGGAGATGGGGATATGATTATAAATGCAGGAAGAAATGGTTTCAGGGATTTCAGGAAATGAAGCAGAAGCCTTCAGTTTCTCATTTAGAACCCTAGTTCCTTGGAGCTTCTCTCCTCTCATGCCTTCTTATCATTTAATTATTAGCAGCCTTGGTTAATCATTAATTATGCACCATCAATTATGCTTACATTATCGTTTCAAATAGATACAATATCTGATTGATTTGACTAAAATAACCCCCTTGTTTAATTGTCAATTTGCATAAATTCACATGCAATGAGGTGTTGCATAGTGATTCATTAGGCACCGAGAAAAGCAGTCACAACCTGAACAACGGGAGGCTCAGTCTCACAAATTATTGCAGTTTTCATTAGGAAAGGGATTCCATTAAAACTGACTTTCCTTAGTTTGGAACTGTGATGAGGAGTTTGCAAGTTTAAGCTACCATAAGCTATGTGGGCAGACACTAAAAAGGAGCACATAGTCATGACCATTGGCAAGACATCTGTCCTGCAAGTAATTGAAACTCTCTCCTGTGCTGGTCCAGTGCTTTAATGGCAAGGCAATGGATTTCCATGCTGGTGCTCTCATTACAGAGACGGCCGCATGAATGTGATCCCCAAGTCCAGGGAGTTGAATGACTCACTTCCCCCACTGACTGGGAGGAAAGTTTTGGTTGAAGGTGAGTGAGGTGAACTAGTAAATTTACTTTGTCTATTTCCCTTTGTTTCCTTGATAATAGCATGACATTTTAAGGGCCTACTATGTGCTGGTCATGCATTAGAAATCACACATAACTTGAAAAAAATCATACATAACTTGTTCACATTTAATATAATAACCCTATGACGTTTATAAGGTTATCATATTTTTAGAGGTCACTAATTTAGTGAATGTCAAAGCTGTGATAGATCCTAAATCTAATGGATTCAGATTTCTGCTGCATTATATCTCAGTGCCTATGAGTCAACTGTTTAGCTCCTAGGAGAACCTAGAAGTGGCATTGTTCATATTAAAAAAGCACATCTTTCTAAAAGCATATTAAGGCATATTCTTCTATTTCCAGTGGGACTTTATTATCTAAGGCACTACCAATTCAGAGTTGGATTTAGGCAACCCATGATTAGGGATTTTTTCTGGATTTCTTTCTGTTATACTTTAATAACAATGTATATTTTTATGCTCTACAGTTTCTAAAGAACCACAAAGCCACAACAAATAAGATGTTTCTATGACCTTCTTGGAATCTGCGGTAGCATTTTACTCTTCAACTTATAGATTTGAAAATTCAGAAATGTACTTTCTCCAAACTGGAAAAGTCTTTTTTAAAAAGGACTTAAATAAAGGACCTCAAATTTTGAAGTCTCTCTTCTTCTGGATTTTACTGCATTTATTTTTTTTTCTGTTTTTTTTTTTTTTTCCCTCTAAATTTAGGTGACCAGTGTGCTCAAATGGCTCCCAACTCTCCAAAGTATTTCCACAAAGATACATTATAGATGACAGTGAGGGTCACTGGTTAAGGTTAAGCTACTTTGCTATGAAGTTCCCTGACTTATTGGAAGGTATTTTCCCTGAGTCCCATGCTTTCAACCCTGCAATTGCACTCCTGGGTATTTACCCCAAGGATACAGATGTTGTGAAAAGAAGGGCCATCTGTACCCCAATGTTTATAGCAGCAATGGCCACGGTCACCAAACTATGGAAAGAACCAAGATGCCTTTCAACGGACGAATAGATAAGGAAGATGTGGTCCATATACACTATGTATTATGCCTCCATCAGAAAGGACGAATACCCAACTTTTGTAGCAACATGGATGGGACTGGAAGAGATTATGCTGAGTGAAATAAGTAAGCAGAGAGAGTCAATTATCATATGGTTTCACTTATTTGTGGAGCATAACAAAGATCATGGAGAACCAGGGGTGTTAGAGAGGAGAAGGGAGTTGGGGTAAATTGGAAGGGGAGGTGAATCACGACAGACTATGGACTCTGAAAAACAATCTGAGGGGTTTGAAGTGGCGGGGGATGGGAGGTTGGGGTACCAGGTGGTGGGTATTATAGAGGGCACGGATTGCATGGAGCACTGGGTGTGGTAAGAAAATAATGAATACTGTTTTTCTGAAAATAAATAAATTGAAAAAATTAAAAAAAAGAGAGAGAGAAAAAGTTTTCTGCAGATTGTTCATTCCCTCTATATATAAATCAAATATATCAAATAAGTAAATCAAATCCTTAAAAATAAAAATAATAAAAATAAAAATTAAAAGTTTAAAAAAGGCATGGGGGGGTGGTACCTGGGTGACTCAGGTTGTTAAGCAGCTGCCTTCAGCTCAGGTCATGATCCCAAGACACTGGGATGGAGCCAGCATCCAGCTTCCTGATCAGCAGGGAGCCTGCTTCTCTCTCTCCCACTCACTCTTCCTCTCCCTCTCCAATAAAATAAACAAAACATTTTTGAAATGTTAAGGGAACAGAAAAATTAAAAATATGAAGGAGAAGTTAACAATATGTAGGAAAACCAAAACTAACAGACCCTCTAAGGTAGAACTTTAAACTTTTCCTTTGAAGCCATGAGTTGGGGAACTGATGTGATCCGTTGTCTATGTTGGTTACAGAAAAGGAATATATTAGACAATGGGTCTTAATAAAAGGCACAATTTCAGAGTCAGCCATAACCTCTTTTTCTCAGTAGGATCCTCTCTTGTATTTTGGACATGTAGACAAATCCATATACTACTTCACTGTTTTATAATCTTCATTTGGTTATTAAAACTTCTTCACTGATTTCAAACACAAGGCAGAATCCAGTCTTATAATTCTCCCTATTCTTGAAGATACCATAGCGGTCCCAGAAATAGGGTTTCTGTTCTTTGCTGGCTTTTGGACGAGTGCCAATCTTATAGAATAGATATGAAAAATATGAAAAGAAAAAAAAAGATATGATTGATGAGACTTTTCTAACATGAGGAAAATGGAAGAGTCCCAAGTTAAATGACCAACTTTGATTTGCATGGGTGGCTACTATGGGGAATGAAATGATTTTCTTTATACTAGGATACATGAAATGTGAAACAACTGTACTCTGCTAATTTAGGGTCTCTTTAGCTGTGAAGTAGTGGTTCTGATACATTGAATAACAGTTGCTTATTAATTGAGATTATACCATTTTCAATTTTGGGATGTGGAAGGCACCCTATTTGAAAACATAATAGATTTCTATTTCACTTATTTCTTTAATTTTTTGGAAATCATATTATTTTAAATCTCAAATATTCACTGCTATAACAAAATCTTTGCATGATGCCTGTTTTAGTATCAAAAGTATCTACATCTTGCCATATTCTTGGTGATTTTACTTCTTGGTTATGATTGTTTAAAGATAATAGAATGAGAAATGAAGAGGAGATTAGTTACAAAATACCACAAAAATATATAGAAATGTTTTAAATATCTAGCAGATATGAATTACTGCTACATGTCCTAAAATACTAAAATTTCCCATAAAATCCTTGTTCTCTTTATTTTATTTTTATTTTTTTTAATTTTTTATTTTTTATAAACATGTATTTTTATCCCCAGGGGTACAGGTCTGTGAATCACCAGGTTTACACACTTCACAGCACTCACCAAAGCACATACCCTCCCCAATGTCCATAATCCCACCCCCTTCTCCCAAACCCCCTCCCCCCAGCAACCCTCAGTTTGTTTTGTGAGATTAAGAGTCACTTATGGTTTGTCTCCCTCCCAATCCCATCTTGTTTCATTGATTCTTCTCCTACCCACTTAAGCCCCCATGTTGCATCACCACTTCCTCATATCAGGGAGATCATATGATAGTTGTCTTTCTCTGCTTCAGGGAAAAGTAAAATTTATCCCAGGATAAAAATCACAGAACTGTGAGAGACTCATGTCTCCCTCTATTATGTAGTCTTAATAAGTAACAGGTTTTGTGGAAATAAAATATTATTGTTATTAATTCCAACCAATTGGATGGAAAGTATGGTCAATTTTCAAAAATACAGTACTAAGTTTGTGCCAGTTTTCAAATAATTCATACTTTTGTTAAAATATATGTTTTTTCTTACTTCACGAAGCAATTGCATTCTGAAATAAGTATTGCAATTTTCTTAGCAATGTTAGAATTATATCAGTGTTTATTAATGTAGGTTATGTTAAGTACCATTTATATATTGTCGCAAAAAGAATAAATGTCATCTGATTTCTGCCTCATTATGTTTAAGATTTGGTAACTGAAAAGATACTGTCATTAGGTCAAATATTTTCTTTTTCTCCTACCACGGGATCACTAATATTTTTAAAAAGTTAGTTGCAGTTAAAGTTTTATCTGTCCTCTGATTTACGTAATGTAAGTCAGGGCAATGTAATTTTGTACAATATTGAGATTCACTGTGAAATATACTCATCATTTGAGGCCTAGATTGAATCACATCTCTGCTAGAGGTATTTATCTTATTAAATTCATGGCATACAAAGTTTGGAATAAACCTTAGAACTCATCATGTCATACCCCTAGACCAGAATTTCTCAAATGCTTTTGTATCAACCTTCCATCAGCAGCACATCTCAAAATCACCCATAAAATCACACTCTTAAAAGGGTGAAGCCCAGAAATCTGAATTTAAATTGGCACTCCAAGTAATATTATGCATTATAAAATTGTCAAACCACTACTCCAGCTGGGCTTGAAATCCTTCTTTGACAACTTTTCCAATGGTTGAATATCTTTGTAGGAAAAAAAAAAAAAAGTGTCACTACACTGCACACATGATGCTCATAATCTAGGTAGTTCTATTATAAATATAAATATACTTTATACTTTGTCAAACTTTGTTATTTCCAA
Source organism: Mustela nivalis (assembly GCF_964662115.1). Lineage (NCBI taxonomy): Eukaryota > Metazoa > Chordata > Mammalia > Carnivora > Mustelidae > Mustela > Mustela nivalis. The sequence goes on along the minus strand of NC_139023.1, from coordinate 44,888,264 downwards.
ACATTTATTTCAGTTTTCTGCAGCTACAATGAAACTTCTAATTTTTCAAATACATTTTGACAATTGATGTCTTATTAGTCAGTGATATCCGTGCATTATTAAGTTTGAATAGATACGTTTATCACTTTCTGATGACACTGTTTCAGGCTTTCTAACTCTATGGTCATACTGACTTATCAACATTCTGGTAAGCTTTTATTGGATTATGTTCCTCTTAATGAAGCATATACAAAGTCAAATGCAAACTTTTGGATAATAGAATGGGTCACGTAAATCAAAGAAAATAAGTGAATATAGAAATAAAATTTAAGAGGACATTGGGGAGGGTATGTACTTTGGTGAGTGCTGTAAAGTGTGTAAACCTGGCGATTCACAGACCTGTACCCCTGGGGATAAAAATATATGTTTATAAAAAATAAAAAATTTTAAAAAAGAGGAAATTAACAACAACAAAAAAAAATAATAAAAAAAAAGAGAGGAAATTAACATCTTTAAATGCTGTGTCATTCACCTGGCTCAAGTTCTCAACAGTCAACATTTTATGTAAACTTGCACTAAACATAGGAAGTAGCGAATTTCTTATTAAATAACTTCATATTTTTCTCGATACCACATCCTAAACTACGGTTGCACTACAATTCAGAACCCATTCTGTTTATTACCAGATCTTGTGTTTGCTTTCTACAAACAATGTTTATAAAGGGATTTATTATCTTCAGTCTTTCAGTGAGGTCAATGAAAGTTCTATTGACCTCAAGGATATCTCTAATTGCTCATAAAAATGAACAGTATTACTTTTAAATGTATAAAAGAACAAAATGTCATGATATCTAATGAAAATAAGCAACATTAAGATTGTCAGTTTTATTATCATGAATATTAATTTAATCTGCAAGATTGGTCAGTTCTTGCATTAAGGTATTCTCACTTATTTCTGTATTTAATCCTCAAAATACCTTCATATGGTAGATTCTTCTCTAATTTTAATGTTGATGTTTTAGTCATTAAAGATAAGAACAAGATCTAAAAACTTCCAAAGAGAATAAATAGATCATGCACAAAGAAAGAGAAATAGGATGTCATCAGTATTCCCAGCAGTAACATCAGGAAGGGAAGAGAGTCCATATTTTGACTGAAAGTACAGAAAATGAAATAACGGCTTCTGGTATGCTATGTAGAAAAAAAATGAGAGTGGAGAAAGAAAAAAAAAAAGTCTTATAACTACATGGAGAGAAACTCTATTAAGTTTCTTCCCTTTTTTCCCTTCTTTTATTTTTTATTGTATCTTTCTCCCTTTCTTTCTTTCTTCTTTTTCTTTTCTTTTTAGAATTTCTTTCCTTTTAAAATTTAGCAAGGAAACTAAGACAATTATTAACTTCAAGGAAAATAATAACAAAAGCAAAATAAATTTTCATGCAATAAAGCCTACATTATGTTATATATGGCTCAGCTGTAAATAATCTCCTCTCCGTTTCATAATAACCTCAGTGTTAAATATTGACATATATAAAATTTACAATATATGCATATTCTAAAAATGGAATATGTGATTGCAGGTGTATGTGTATTTGAGCAAGGTCTTGGAATTCATCTTCTGCAAGAAAAATTTCACAGATAATTTTCTAGAAGAAAAAACTAGGACATTTCTATTTTAAAATATACTGTTTTCTTCCAATTTCAGCTCCAACATATAAAGTCATCACTCTCATTCTTCATTAAGAAAAATCTAAGGTGTACCTCGGGGGTGCAGTCAGTTAAGCATCTGACTCTTTGTTTCAGCTCTGGTCCTGATTTCAGGGTCATGAAACCAAGCCCTGTGTTGGATTCCATGCTCCGAGTGGAGCCTGCTTGAGACTCTATCTCCCTCTACCTCTGCCCCTGCAGTACCCCCTCCAACCCCAGCTTATTCCTTCTCTCTAAAATAAATAAATGCATCTTTAAAAAAAAAAAAAAAAGAAAAAACTGAAAAACACCTGATAATTAATGACTTTTACAGAATCCATTAAATAAATGAGGTCTCGGGCAAACAGTCACTCTAAAATAGAGATATATATATAGATGTTTGCAGAGAGTCATACCTGATTGCTGCCTATTTGGACTAGAGACTGGAACCATAGTCGATAGGAAGAGTTGGGTGTAGTCTAATTTAACAGTGAAAAAAACTCCTGGTGGCTGCAGTCTTTGTGTGTGTGGTTGATGGTAAGGGGACATCTTTTCAATAGTTTTACCTCCAGGAATCACACCAGATGGTTTGACATCTTTTGACAAGAAGAGTCAAAAAAGACCACCTTCAGACTTTGTCAAATAAAGTGAAAGAATAACCATTGTGAAATACACATAGAAGATTCTACACATGTTGCATTACCACTTGGGATAAAAATATATGTTTATAAAAAATAAAAAATTATATTAAAAAAAAAAAAAAGAAGATTCTACACATAAAATACCTTCCAGAATATAGAAACAGAAGAAACACTTTTTTAAGTTTTCCTATGAGGTTAACCACCATATATAAGAAGGCTAAGGAAGAAAAATCATGATTGTATCAACTATTATAGAAAAAGCATTTGAGGGGTGCCTGGGCGGCTCAGTGGGTTAAAGCCTCTGCCTTCTGCTCAGGTTGTGATCCCAGGGTCGTGGGATTGAGCCCCGCATTGGGCTCTCTGCTCAGTGGGGAGTCTGCTTCCTCCTCTCTTTCTCTGCCTGCCTCTCTGTTTACTTGTGGTCTCTATCTGTCAAATAAATAAATAAAATCTTAAAAAAAAAAAGAAAAAGAAAAAGGATTTGACAAAATCTAACACTCATTCAGGATAAAAACACTCAATATACAATATGTATGGAGCAACATACTAGATTCCTAGCAAGCACAATAAGCAAGAAAAGTAGATAAAGAATAAGAAATAAAGATATATACATTGTAAATGAAGGAATAAAGTCATCTTTGTTCACTGATTATATGAATGTCTATGTAGAAAATCTCAAAAAATCCACAAAAATAAAGAAATAAAATCTTTTAGAATAAGCTACTATAGCAAAGACACAGGATACAAGGCTAATAGACAGAAGTCAATTACTTCCCTATATAACAGGAATGAATAGCTAGAAATTTGAATTTTTTAAATTTAAAAAAAAAAATGTAATTTATAGCAGACTTCCCCTTAAGAATATTTAGGTGTAAATCTAACAAAATATTACAAGACTTACATGCAGTTTCCTACAAGTTCAGTATTATTATGATGTTAATTCTTTTCAAATTGATGAATAGATTTAATAGAATCCCAATCAGATCTCAAGAACCTAATCTATACATACCCACAAACTTATTGTGAAGATACAGACAAAAAGACCTAGAACAACTACACAAACTGAACAACAGAAATCAAGTTGGAGTCACACGACCTTAATCGATTTGGCAGTGATATTTTAGACATAACACCATAAGTATGATCAGTGGAAGAATAAAAAATTGAACCAGGTTAAAATTAAAAATTCCTTCTCTTATAATGAAAGAGAATGCAAATACAAGACACAGACAATAGAAAATATCTGCAAAACACATGTATGATAAAGGACTATATCCAAAATATACAAACAGCTATTAAAACAATATACAACCTAATTTAAAAATGGACAAAAGACCTGAATTGACCTCACCAAAGAAGCTACACGTATAACAAATAAGCACATGAAAAGTTACTTAACTGTGTATGCTGTTAAGAAATTTTCAAACTAAAACAACAATATAATATTCTTCCACAGTTTCTAGAATGTCTATAATCCAAACAACATTGGCTGTACTGGTTGCTAGGTAAGGATGGAGAGCACCAAAAACTCTTACTTATTGCTAATGGGAATGCAAAATGTTAGAGCCACTTTGAAAACAGTTTAGTAGTTTAGTTTATTACAATGCTAAACATAGTCTTATCCTATGATCCAGGAAATACACTCCATATTACTTACAAAACTTACTTGAAAACTTACATCCACACACACAAAATCTTCACATGAATGTTTATAGTAACTTTAGTCATAATCATCAAAAAACTGAAAGTAACTTAGATGCTCTTCAATGGGTGAATGAATAAATAAAATATAATACATTTGTACAATGGAATATGATTCCGTGATTAAAATATAAGCTATCAAGCCATAAAAACACATTTTTGAATGTTAAATGCATATGATCAGTGAAATAAGTCAACTGAAAAGGTGATCAACTATATAACTTCAAGTATATAACATCCTGGAAACAGCAAAGCTATAGCTAAGGGTAAAAAGATTAGTGGTTACTAGACCAGGAGTTTGGGGAGGAAGGGAGAAAATTGAAAGAATAAAGCACAGAAGTTTTTTAGGTCTGCGAATTTGTTCTTTGGGATTCTGTAATTTTGGATGCATGGTGCTCTAAATTTGTTAAAATGTGTAGAAATTTACAGTAAGATAATATGAGTGAAGCTTCATGTATGCAAATTAAAAAAAAAAAAAAACTTTGGGGCATCTGGGTGGCTCAATGGGTTAAGCCTCTGCCTTCAGCTCAGGTCATGGTCTCAGGGTCCTGGGATCTAGCCCTGCATTGGGCTCTCTGCTTGGCAGGGAGCCTGATACCCCCATCTCTCTGCCTGCCTCTCTGCCTACTTGTGATCTCTCTCTCTGTCAAATAAATAAATAAAATCTTAAAAAAAACACAAACAAACAAAAACAAAAACAAAAAGCACCCTTTAGGAGGTTGGAATGCAGAATGTCATATCAAAATCTAACTATATTACACATGTATGAAACAACCTTTCTAAAGTGGAGGAGGGAGAAATGCTTACTTGACTCTAGTAATAAGTGGATTATGAAAGATTTAAGGCAAAAGAAGCTGTAAAAAGCATTGTACTCTGGTGACAAAGTTCTTTCTCATCATGACACAGATGAGCAATTCTAATATTATCATACACGTGCACTAGAATTGAACAATTAAGTGAATGAATGGTAGACATCTAACTAGGTTTCTCTCTGAATGTGAATTTAGAAATAAACAAGGGAAGAGGCTAGATTGATTCATTTTTAAATGAATTAAGTTATGGAGTTATGAATTAAATTTATGAATTAAATTTAATGAATTAAAGGTGGAGTTCATCAGTATGAACTCATGTTTAGCTTAAAATAGATATAGATAGCTACATGCACAATTATTTAGATATAAAATATCTAAATAGACTAATTCACAGATTAGTCTACACAAATGTATTTCTTGTTCTGCCATCTGAGAGATCCTAGAAACACAAACAGTACAGTAACAAAGACCAAACCTAGTGTACAAAACTAGATTGCTATCATGTTCTCCAATAAAAAGACTTAGGGGCACCTGGGTGGCTCAGTCATTAGGTATTTGCCTTTGCCTTCAAGATCTCACAGTCCTGGAATTGAGCCCAGCATCAGGCTCTCTACTCAGCGGGAAGCCTGCTTCTCCCTCTCCTACTCTCTGTCAAGTAAATAAATAAAATCTTAAAAAAAAAAAAAAGATCTTCTAGATCTTCTTGAAAAAATATTAGATTCAAAGACTGGGTCTGGAAATATATAAGATGATCCTGGAGCATCATCTTATGGTGTTGTAAAATAGACATACTCAAAAATAAAACAAAGCAAACAGCAACAATGACAAACAATAATAACACATTGATGTGGATATGTCAAAAAGGCATGACTTCTCTGAAAGAGGTTTCAATGGCTGCAGTTGGAAAATTTGAGACATAATAAATCAAGTACTATTGAATTATACCACAAAGTATAAAATAAATGTCTATAAGTCATTCTGATGTAAATAAATACCTGAATATACAAATACATGGAAAGAAATGTGTGAAGAAAATTCCAAAAGTTTATGTAGATACATCTCCTCAAGAGATGAAGCATAGCTCTCCACACTTAAGTGTGTGCTGCATATAATGACTTCCTTCTAAGGAGTACAATATGGAATGGAGGTTAGGGGAGGAGTAACTTTCAGTGAAGAAAGAGACAAACACTACTTCAGCTGGATGGTCCTCATCAACATCAACAGCGGCAACTCTAATTGATAGTATGCATTTTTGATATGGTATGATGAATATGTCACTTAATTTGAGGTCTTCCTCCTCAAAACCCATAATCCAATCTAATTATGAAAAAATATCATAAACCAAACCGGTACTACTCAGAGTCATCAAAGTCATCAAAAACAGGGAAAGTTTGTTAAACTGGTACAGTCCAGAGAACCCACAACAACCTATGACTAAATGTAATGTGATATTCTGGATGGTAGCCTGGAAGAGAGAAAGAACATTAGACAATCATGTAGGAAAATATAAACACAACATACTGACGTGAGATACTATCAGTAAAAGAAACTAGGTGAGGGCTATATGAAAACTTTCTGTACAATCTTTTTGAACTTTTCTGTAAACCTAAAAGTGTTCTAAAAATAGGTTATTTAAAAACACATTGTTTTAATTTAAATTCAATTAGCATATAAGTACATCATTAGTTTAAGATATAGAGTTCTGTAATTCATTAGTTGCATGTAACATTCAGTGCTCATCACATCATAAGCCCTACTTAATGCCCAACACCTGTTTACCCCATTCCCCACCCACTTCCCTCCAGCACCCCTCAGTTTGTTTCCTATGATTAAGAGTCTATCATGGTTTGTCTCCCTCTCTGATTTCTTCCCCTTCAGTTTTCCTTCCCTTCCCTTATGATCCTTTGCACTGTTTCTTATATTACACATTTGCGTGAAACCATGTGAAAATTGTCTTTCTGTAATTGAATTATTTTGCCAGCATAATACCCTCCAGTTCTATGTCAATGTAAGTAGTAGGACTTCATTCTTTTTGATGGCTGAGTAATATTCCATTTTATATACATATTACCTCTATTTTTGTTTAAGATTTTATTTATTTATTTGACAGAGAAAGACACAGCAAGAGAGGGGACACAAAAAGGAGGAGTGGGAGAGGAGAAGCAGGCTTCTCGCTAAGCAGGGAGCCTGATGGGGGCTGGATCCCAGGACCCTGACATCATGACCTGAGCTGAAGGCTGATGCTTAACAACTGGGCCACCCACGTGTCCCACATCTTTATCCATTCACCTATTAATGGTATCTGGACTCTTTTCAATTTGACTTCTGTGGACATTCCTGCTATAAACATTGGGATGCAAGTGCCATTTTGTATCACTACAGTTATATCTTTGGCATAAATACAAAGTAGTGCAGTTCCTGGGTTGTAGGGTAGCTTTATTTTTAACTTTTTGAGGAACCTCCATACTGTGTTCTAGAGCGGCTGCACCAGCTTTCATTCCCACCAATAATATAAGAGTGTTCCCCTTTCTTTGTGTCCTCACCAACATTTGTTGTTTCCTGAGTTGCTAATTTTAGCCATTCTGCATGATGGGAGGTGATAGCTCATTGTGTACTTTGTTAAGATTTTATTTGTTTATTGGGGCTGAGCCACCCAGACTCCTCTCATTGTGTTTTTGGTTTGTATTTCCCTGGTACCAAGTGATACAAAGCATTTTTTCATGGGTCTGTTGGCCATTTGTATGTCTTCTTTGAAGAAATGTTTCCAGCGCTTTTCTTGACTTTTTGAGTGTTGAGTTTGATAAGTTCTTTATAGATTTTGAATACTAGCCCATTATCTGATATGTCATTTGTAAATATCTTCTCCCAGTAGGTTGCCTTTTAGGTTTGTTGACTGTTTCCTTTGCTGTACAAAAGATTCTAATCTTGATGAAGTTCCAGTAGTTCATTTTTGCTTTTGTTTCCCTTGCTTTTGGAGATGTGTTTAGCAAGAAATTTCTGTGACCGACATTAAAAAGTTTGCTGCCTGTGTTCTCCTCTAGGATTTTGATGGATTCCTGTCTCACATTTAGGTCTTTAATTCATTTTGAGTTTATCTTCATGTATGGTATAAGAAATGGTTGTTTAGTTTTTCTCTAGGTTGCTGTCCAGTTTTTCGAATACCATTTGTTGAAGAGACTGTCTTTTTTTCATTGGTTGCTCTTTTCTGCTTTGTCGAAGATTAGTTGACCATAGAACTGAGGGTCCATTTCTTGGTTCTCTATTCTGTTCCATTGATTTATGTCTTTTTTTGTGCCAGTACCATCTGGATGATTACAGCTTTGTAACATAGTTTGAGGTTTGGAATTATGATGCCACCAGCTTTGGTTTTCTTTTTCAACATTCCTCTGACTATTCGGGGTCCTTTCTAGTCTCAGGAATCAGACAACAGAAAGAAATAAAAAACATTCAAATTGGCAAAGAAGTCAAACTTTCACTCTTCCCAGATGACATCATAATTTATGTGGAAAATCCAAAAGATTCCACCCCAAAATTGTTATAACTCATTCAAGAATTCAGCAACACAGCAGGATATAAAATCAATGCACAGAAATCAGTAGCATTTCTATACACTAACAATGAGATAGAAGAAAGAGAAAATAAGGAACCAATCCCATTTACAATTGCACCAAAAAACATGAGATACCTAGAAATAAACCTAACCAAAGAGGTAAAGGATCTGTACTCTAAAAGCTACAGAACACTTATGAAAGAAATTGAGGTAGACACAAAGAAATGGAAAAACATTCCATGCTTATGGATTGAAAGAACAAATATTGTTAAAATGTCTATGCTACCCGGAGCACTCTACATATTCAATGCAATCCCTATTAAAATGTAATTGACATTTTTCACAGAGCTGGAACAATATATCCTTAAACTTGTATGGAAGAAGAAAACACTTTTTTTTTTTTAAAGGAATCCTGGTAAATAGAAAAGTGCTTTCTTCATTAGAAGCAGGATTCAGCTGTTGGGAATGGTAGGATAGAGGATGATGACTTTCCTTTTTAAACTTGTAATGGTTTTCAATTAAATAAATTGTGCACATAACTTTCTCTGAAGAAGAAGAAGGGGGATGGGATGAGAAGGGGGAAGGGGGGGAGGAGAAAACAGAAAGAAGAGAGTGAAGAAGGGAGCAAGAATAGGAGGGTAACAGGGAGGAAAAAGATTTAGGCTAACCTGCCCCAAATTATCCAGACGGTGAGATAAAACCAGGGTTTAAATTCAATTCATTCTTATGCTAAAGCCCAGAGATTTAATCACTTTTATGTTTCCCCTTTTTTGTTTGTTTTATTTTGTTTTAAAGAGGACAAAATGGTTAGAAGGGCAGCTAGGTATTTCTTGCTTAACTGTAACTACAAGGTAAGAAATTTCATTTTCCATTCCTTCAGCAAATGTAATGAAAATGTATTCAGTGCCAGATGTTACTGAACTGCATACCTCATTATAATATTAAAAAGAAACTTGGAACTTGCCTCAAATGTTGCAAACAGTTAAGTCAACTCTACCTGCTTTGCCTTCTAATGCTTCTCTTAAGTTGATCTTCAATAACTTCTTTGTTACATCTTCGCCGTGTCATCTTTGAATTTTGATTTGCAAGACCAGATTCTATGGTGGAACTTTAGTTTATGTTGATGGAAAGAGATTTACTAACTCCACAAAAGACAATCTTATTTGGGAAGCATAGGAGGAAAATAACCTCTGTGTGAATAGAATGAGAAAATTCTTATTAATACACAAAATCTGCTCTGCATATAATTTTATGCACTTCTTAATCAGTTTTATATATTATATACATATATAAATATATAAAATATATATATTAGGCCAGGGCATAGCGTTATTCTTTAAGTGTTATGTATTACCCTACAGAAAGGGAATGGCGAGATGATCTTCCCCTCCCCATTCTGTGGTGGTGGTGGTTGTTGTTTAAGGAGGCCGGAGGAATGAAACTAACTTTCTGTGTAATTATTTTAAGACTGAGTTAGACAGGGGTGCCTGGGTGGCTCAGTGGGTTAAAGCCTCTGCCTATGACTCAGGTCATGATCACAGGGTCCTAGGATCGAGCCCCGCATCGGGCTCTCTGCTCAGCAGGGAGCCTGCTTCCCCCTCCCTCTTTCTCTCTGTCTACCTGTAATCTCTGTCTGTCAAATAAATAAATAAAATCTTAAAAAAAAAAGTTAGACAATTATATTTTTCTTGATTTTTTTCTCCTGTTGTGTTTACAACTGAGAAGGTGCAAAACCTCTTTAATGAATTGCATCTAGACTGGAAACAATTCTGAAGATTTTTATCTAACCACTGAAGTGAGTCTGGTTATGGTGGTTGTTTTAGAGCACCATCAGTTTTCAGGGGCCACAGAGCTTCCTCCGCAGTTACAAGGAGGGAAGAAATGTCTCCACTAGGAGCATTCAAAAAATGACTGTGGAAACAAAATGCCAATTACTTGTTTGTGTGGAAGGATATTATGAACAATAATTAGAAAAATGGTCATTTGAATTTATCCCTACAGCAACTAACATATGAAAACTACAAAAAGACATCTTCCTTTTAAAATCATTAATAATTGCCTTTCTTTACTGTTTCGGGTGATGTAATATGTCATAAAAGCCAGTTCTTCTCTTCCAAATCCCATTTCAAATATTAAAACAACACCCTGATTGCAGCATATAAGCAAAGTTACAATTGGGTACCCATGGGTTGTCTTTTTAAATGTTAATTGACACCATGTACTCACACACACACATATATACATGCAAAATTTGATCCCTTTTATGTATGTATGTATATATGTGTGTGTGTGTATTTAAGATTTTATTTATTTATTTATATAATAATAAATAAATATTATTTATTTATTTATTTGACAGAGAGAGAGAGATCACAAGTAGGCAGAGAGGCAGGCAGAGAGAGAGGGAGAAGGAGACTCCCCAGTGAGCAGAGAGCCAGATACAGGGCTTGGTCTCAGGACCCTGAGATCATGACCCGAGCCAAGGCAGAGGCTTAACCCACTGAGTCACCCAGGCACCCCCGATCCCTTTTAAATCAAATTAATCATCATGTGAACTTGAAAGATTCTTTATTATGTTATAGTAATCATGATGTTTTATTGGATCATATCACATCATTTCACATAATCCATTAATATTATAGGGAAAGCAGCAGAGGGACACCTGGGTGGCTCATCAGGGAGTCTGCTTCTCCCTCTCCCTCTGCCCCTGCTTCCACCCCCCTACTTATGCTATCTCTCTCCATCAATCTCTCTCACTAGCACATGTTCTCTCTTTCAAATAAATAAATAGAATCTTAAAAGAAAAAGAAGCATCATAATAAGAGTCAAACAGTTGGTAGTTTCCCTGAACATTAGCTAAATCACCTTGGATAAGCTGCAAGATATTTCAGGGTTTCAATGTTCACAAATTTAAAATACAAATAATAGCATCTGTTCTCCATCTTTCAGGGTCATTATCAATGACAAATTACATGTCAGGACTTTTTTGAAATTCTAAGATACCAATTATTTTTAAAGAAATATTATAATTAAACTTTTGAAATGTAGGCCATCACTCTTATAAAAGATTAAGTCTTTGTAAGCAAAGATTTGAATTTGTTCATTTAAAGATATATAAAGTTTTATATGCCAATAAATTAATATTTTGGCAAATTGAAGATACCCTCAGAATTAAAGACAAATATGATTTTCTTAATTTAAAAGAAGACATTTTGACTCAGTGTACCAAATCCTATAGATTCATAAAATGTATTATTTAAAAAAGATTTAACTTGAGAATCATTCAGTAAATAAGAATGATACATCATTAATTTAATATGTATCAATTATGAATATTCTTTTAGTGTTCTTAAAGATATTTGAAAAAATTTGCACAGTCCCATATTTTGAATAATATTTCTATTTTTGTTTAACTGATAATTTTTCTTATATTTACTTAGCATATCTGAAAATTGAGCCAATTCTAGCCTTTTTAATTAACATAAATGACAATTAATGTATTATATGTCTCAGTATAGAGAAGATTTATTACATAGGCTCTAAATTAGTATTTCTAATACACTATTTATAAATGCAGTGCTAAAACAATAATCTTACAATAATTCTACAGCCATATTCTCAGGTATTAACTTCTTCCTCTGTGACTAGTATTCTTTTCACTTGAGATACTACAGTTAAACTTGATCTATTTAAGATTATACAATTCCAAAGTTATGAAAATTTAAATAAGAGCTTGTTAGAAGCTTATCCTTACTTATAAACCTACTTAGAAATTCTGCAAAGCGGTTTTACAAATAATATCCAAGATGATTATTTAAAATATGTATTTTATTTTTTTAATTTAAATTCAATTATCCACTTTATACTACATCATTAGTTTCAGATGTAGTTTAAAATATTTAACAAAACCAATTGTTTTGATTGACACCAAAGTCATTTGGAAACAACCATGTGCATGCTATAATATTGATACACTAATTATGAGTTGTTACTTATTAAAAATAAATCCCTTGAGGATGGACAACTGCTAAGAAACATTGATTTTAAAAGTTATTGTGTCTACATATTTATCTATATATTTCTGTATAGATATAATAAAGGTAATTAAAAGTCAAACCAGTCCTCCTCCAAATAATTGGATTCAGAAAGTTTTAGCAATGTACCTCTGTCTGTGTTGTTATAAACTGTCAGAATCTTAAACATTTATCTTAAGTTCCATTTTTATACCTACAATATGCTTAGTGTAAGATTAAAAGGCAATATTTGTAATCTAGTAATAAAATGTAATCCTGTCCACACTTCAGTGCATCCCCTAATCATGGCAGATAAGATATTCATTACTAATCATTCTGTAATCAGCCTCATAATTTATATAAAGACAATGAAATTTTTATCATTTCACTTTATAACTGAACCATATATATATATATATAACCATATATAACCATATATATATATATATATATATAACCAAATATATTTTTAACTTAATTAAAACAATATTCATGGGAAAGCAGGCCTGTGGTTTTAGAGTTTTCTAATGTGTTAGAAAAACACCATGTTTTTCCAGGATGGATCCCTGAATAGAAGCCATATCTTACTGTCAGTTTATTATAGTCATGTTCTCAGTCTGAGGCATTAAGAAATTTTATTGTATATCCAGAAGCTATAAAGCCTAGAGTGGCTGACTCTTTCTACTGAAATGTACAAAGACTAATGTATAAATTCAGAAGATCTGGGGATTCGTTTCCGTGAAAACTTTAATAACAAGATCAGATATTTATTTGGGTCTGGAGAGACCATCATTTTTGTTTCCTCTATACAAGTCAGTGGGAAATCAGATGAAAGATGGTTGCCTGGAGATAATGAAATCAAAAGAAAAAGGTATTATTTATAATACTCGAATTTCTAATAATATCAAACATATATATACCCTGATGTAACCATCTTCGTTAGAGGGAGATAGCTGTCGGTAAGAATGGGTCAGTTGGCCTACTGGGCATTCTTGGCCCTTAACTCTGATAACACTGGTCTTTGTATTTTTTTCTTCTCTTTCATTCATTTTCCCCTCATTAACTAACATTTCAATTGACCATTTTATTAACTGAAATTAAATACTTACTATTAGTTGTTTAAGTGTCAACAATGTGCAAAAACCATTCTAAACACTATATGAATGATCTCATTAACTTGTCTCAATAATTCCTTCAAAATCCAAAAGTTTACACAGTAGTGAACTAAATTTTGAATCAGTAAATTAGCAAGACTAAATTGACATAGTTGGTAGGCCAGAGATTTAGCACTCCAAACCCAAGTGTATTTGAATGTAAACTAAAATTAGACTCTCGATGAGTCTCACATGAAAATTTGGCTTCTTATTTCTCTTTAAGATAGACCAATCTTGCTTGCATTTTTATCCACATTTCTGAGAGTTGAGCCATTTCTCAATTGTTTACTAGTACAACTGACATTCTTCTTACAGATGAAAACAGTGAGTTTCAAAAATGTCAAATAAGTTGCTCAAGTTGCTCAGCTACTAAGGACTAACAAAGGACTTGAACCTGGATCGTCTACATCTAAAACACATACTTGTTGCAGAGAAGGTGTCTCTCTGGTAAACCCCTGGTCCCCTGTTTGTGTACAAAATTCTCTGGCTGAGCAAAAGATCTTTGGAGTAGTTATTTCATTTGGAAGTTGTATTGCCTAAGCCCTCGGTATGAAATCTGAAGACTGTTCACCTTTATTAAGAGCATGCCGCGAGTCAGTTCAGAATGTGCGCTTTTCTTTAGTTCATTTTTTCCACAAAATAAACCTATCAAAGCTCTCATTTCACATTCAGGATATTCTTTTTGTTGGAATCACTTATTACTGTAGACCTCTCAATTATCACAGGGACAGCTAGAGATTTCCATTTGGGGCAAAATAACCTTTTACCTTCCACCTCAGCTCTTCAAAGCTACTTGTTACTGTTGCAATCCAAATTACTCAGGAGTGAAAAATTGTAGCAACGGTGGAAGAAAGCATTTGCTACGAGGTCAAAACCTTGCTTTTTCTGCTGGAGAGAAAAAGGTAGATGTTGTCAAGTAAAAATTTACCTTGAAAGACGTCCTGGCAACCATGCAGTGGAATATAACATATGTTATAAAAGGATCTCTGTATTTTTCTTTATTTTTCAGCAAAGATAAGTGGAAATACACCTGGGTGTATGTTTGTTTGGGTTGTATGCATGGTAACTCTAATGCTAGCTAAAAATTCCATTCATGGAATTTGTTCATATTAAATTTAATAGGAAATCAAGGAAGACTAAAATCAGGGTATCAGTGAGGCTGATTTATAATTACAAGTCACAACACTCAATTCCATCATGGAAATCTAGTTAAAATCATATTCTACCTCCCCCTGCTCCCCGCTACCATGCCCTAAAAAGCTAAGAAAATAAATTGATTCCTTATTAACAAATTTATTCAGCACCAAGCATAGTGCTCATACGTTGGTATACAATAAATAAATGGATAAACAAAAAGGTCACGAACAAATTAACATCATTTAAGAAAGAGCATAATAAAGAAGAAACAACTATCATCTAAAGTGTAAAACCCCATTTTTTTTTTCCTAGTCTGAGGACCTGAGTCCTTTAAAGAAGACCTGACACTGATTTCAAAAACAAAACCTCTATAAAATTGTTTTAAAGACATTAGACCTGGCTAGTTTTTACTTCTACAAGCTTGATTAAAATAATAAATTATTATTTCTAATTTTCAGTTGACTCCTTTTTTTTAAAATACATAATTCAGTAAAAGTCTTGTTATAAGGTAAAATACTCACAAAGCCCTAGAGTTCAAGTTAATGAATTTGTCCTCCTCTGTGTTCAGTGCCATTTTTCTTACGCGAGTAATGGAAAGATAAACCATGTTGTTTCAAATTTCCATATTGTGTATAGAAGTGGTTCCAGAACATCACATTTCATTCCACAGGACACTGGATATGTGGTCTCTCTTCTGCTTTGATAATTCTGAATTTGCTCACAGTTAAGGCATTCTGTTTGCTTGGAGATGCATTTGGTATTCTGCTTTTGAGTCCTCTCTAGCTATAAGTGTGTAAAAGTTTAAAACAAGATTTATAATCAAACATTGTTAAAAGCACATTTTTTAGGGACACCTGGGTGGCTCATTCCATGAAGCGTCTGCCTTCTGCTCAGGTCATGATCCTAGCGGCCTGGGATTGAGGCCCATATTGGGCTCCCACATTGGGCTCCGACTCAGCACAGAGTCTGCTTCTCCCTCTGCCTGCCCATCCCCCAGTTTGTGTATGCACTCTCTCTCTGGCCAAATAAATAAATAAAATCTTAAAAAAAAAAAAACAACACTTTTAAATAAACAGGATCTCATATAATTACAGCAATTAAAAATTTATAGATGAAGGTATAATGTCTATTACAGCATAACTGCTCAATAAGTCATTAATAAATGAATAAAGAAAGCTAAAAAACTAAGTGATTCATATAGAAAATGAGTCATTTTCATGTTCTAGTTTCTAAACTGGACCATCTTCCTGTTTATATAATCTACCCTTGGAGAATTGGGAAAGCATGTACTGAGTATAGTTATCTGCCTTGTGAAAGAAAAGTTCTCAAAATTCATTTGTAAGTCAGCTCTTTTGCCTAAAGGCTCAGACATCTTTTCTTTCACCTAGACATGAAGGCATGATTTCTATTTACCTAGATAGTTGATCTAAAAATGTTATTTTTTCTTAATATTGTGCAAGTATTTTAATTTTGTGCAAGTATTTGTTGTGTTTTTGAGAGTCTTTTCAAAAGCAAATTAGAATAAGCCTTTAGAATTTCTGAGTCACCTAAATCTGATCTTTTCTCTTTGAATAAGGTTTCCAAATAATGGATCCTCTATTTTAAGATGGTCTTTCATAAATCTCTATATGCTCCGTTAGTGCCTTCTTACCTTAATGACTTAATGACATTTATAAAAGTTTCAAAATCTCTGTTTCAACATCTCTGTTTTAAATAAGGAATATGAGATCTCTATCTTCCTAAAAGAAAGTATATAGATAACAATGGACATTACAGATTTTTCTTGTGGCATCAATTTTTCTTCCTTTCTTTTTGAATCTAGCCCTGCTCCATATACCAGGTGCATCTGCAAAAACTGATTTCATTTCCACTTTGGCATTAAGTTAGTTTAGGCAAAGACAATCAACTTTGGAATTCACCAAGTGACTCCAAGGGTGAGCACTGTAACTATGTTAGCCCATTACACTGAAGATAAGGACTTATATTTCTCTATCTCTTGACAAGGATGATTCTTGTGATCATCTATTGCTATTACAAACATCCCTCAAACTCAGTGCTTAAAACAACAATCATTTATATTATCCAAATATGCAATTTGGTCAAGGCTAGGTGAGGATCCCTAGTCTGTGTTCCATGAGGCATTAGCTGGTCAGTTGGAGTAGAAATGGAAAACTGACTTCCAAGATAGTTCACTTACAAGGATTGTAAAATGGTGCTGGCTGCTCCCTGGGAACCTAGCTGGCAGTCTTCAGTTGCTTTTCATGTGGGCCTCTCCAAGAGCTGATTGAGCTTTTTCATAATATGGCCACTGGCTTCGGAAAGCAAGTGTTCAAAGAGAAGAAGTCAAAAGTACCAGTCTTTCAAGGTCTGGTACTGGAAGCAGGTGCAGAATCACTTCTGCCATATTCTACTGCTCAGTTAGTCAGGGATCCCACCAGATTCAAGAAGAGGTTAGAGTCTTGATCTCAAGATGGAAAGAAGGTATACCTTTCGTGGTCATCTTTAATGTTACACAATGAATAAGAAAGCCTATAGCATTGACAGATGCTGCTAGCTTTCTTGCAATCAAGAGAGGACCAACTTTTAAAATAAATTTAGCCCAGTGAACTTCAGAGCTGAAAATAGAAAGGTCCTGGTTTTTTGAAAGCAGGGAGCCACTCAGTCAACCTATCCTGAAAACTTCATCATGTCTGGGTTTCCATTTTTGTGAGATAAATTACTCATACTTAAGAAAAATCTAAATTGGGATGTTTTTAGTTGCTACTTATATCATTCTAACTTAAATAGAATTATGGTAGGATTTAGAAGACAATTTAAATTTTTTTTATCTGGCTCATAATTAAAACATTTATAGTTAAATCTTATGTACACCTGAAATTAATATAACAGTGTATGTTAGTTAGAATTCAGTAAAAAATTTAAAAATAAAAATAAAGAGATAATGCATTAAAAATTATAATTAGAAAGGAAAATGGAAATGTAAGAAAGAGTAAAAGAAGAAGAAGTACAAAAACCACAACTGAGGGCACTTGGGTGGCTCAGTGGGTTAAAGCCTCTGCCTTCGGCTCAGGTCATGATCCCAGGATCCTGGGATCAAGCCCCGCATCAGGCTCTCTGCTCAGCGGAGCCTGCTTCTCTTTCGCTCTCTGCCTACTTGTGATCTCTCTCTGTGTCAAATAAATAAATAAAAGTAAAAAAAAAAACCCCACAACTGACCCTTGAACAATGGGGGTTAGGATGGCCCCCATATAGTTGCAAATCTATCATTTTTGACTCCCCCCAAATTTATATAATTTATAATTTTTGCCTCCCCCAAAATTTAACTACTAATAATAGTCAACTGTTGACCAGAAATCTTACCAGTAACATAAACAATTGATTAACACATATTTTGTATATGTATTATATATTATATTATTATAATAAAGAAAGCTAAAGAAAAAAAAATACTGGTAAGGAAATCGTAAGGAGCAGAAAATACATTTATAGTACTGCACTGTATTTAATGAAAAAAAAGCTGATATAAGTGGACCCATGCAATTCAAACCTATGTGGTGCAAGGGTCAACTGTACTTAATTTCTGTTTATTGGATACAATATGAGTCATACTATATGAATTACTAAATAGCAAAGGAACAACTAAATTAACACTAACTAATAATATGTCAATTCTCTAGAGCCCAATGGACATTCCTTTATTGTCACCGGTGGGTAGTCATAAATTACTTGATTTGTTTGTTCTACAATCTCTGTGGCAGATTTTTAACTACATTCTAATTAATTTGCTAATGGGATTTGAACATTAATTGATATCTTGCAAAGTCTTTAGAATTATTTTTAAAAATGTGATGCTGTACAAGCCTTACAAATAATTGACTTATCTGTCACGTTATCAATCAAAATTTGTTTACTTCAAAAGCTTCCAAATCTGCCATCAATAATAATTTGGGCTTAGTATTATTATCTGCAGTAAAAAAAAAAAAAAAAAAAAAAAAAGCTAAATTCCACAAAAAGAAAATCTGTGTCTGCATATTTATCTTCTTTCATTTCCAGCTGTCTTATTGTAAAATGGAAATAATAGCCAGAAGAACAGTCCATTAAATTAATTAATTTCCTTCCTTACTTTTTTAAATTATTTACTTCTTTGTGTAAATAACTGAATTGATATTATTTATATCACTAAGATCTAAGTGTTGAAACTGTTTTCAGTATCATCTGAGGAATATGTATTACTGAATCAGAGATTATATTTGATAAGTGTGGCTGGAATCTCCAAATAAGCAAATTCTCAGGTAATTCTGTTAAAGGATAACTCCTAGAGAAAAAACTTAATTAGTGGAATGAGGAGAATAGAATGAAAAGAAGAGCAAGAAAAGAACTGAATGTAGATCTAAATATAACTAAATACAGATCAGTTAGCCAACAATTTGCCAAAATTATAGGCTTTAACTCCTAATGATGACCATGAGATGCTGTAGTGTTTTAAATTGTGATCTAAATCATTAGATAAAAATCCAGTCAATATGTTATTGCTACTGCATTTGGGTATGACAGAAAATTTTAAAAAAAGGAAAAACATGATTTTGACTAAGATTATTTAATACCAGAAGACTTAATTTCTTAGAATTAATTAAGACATGATTTTGAAATGTATAGTAAAAAAAAAAAAATGTGTATACAATTACTGAACTAGGATTATAGCTTGAAAAAAAAGTCCTTAAAATATTTTATGTCATCCATAAAATAAAGTATATACACTTATAAAATCCTGAAAGCAAGAGCCTAGGGAATATAATGAGAGTACTTATGCAAAGCATAATTTTACAACCGTGATTATATTCCTCTGTAGGTCCCAACCCCACCCCCATCCTTCTCATTCTTTTTGTAACCCCTCTCCCCTTTCATTTAGGCATAGTCAAAACTGTGTTCATTAAGAACAGGCTGTTATTTGGGTCCTTTATTTTACTCCCTCAGAGTCTAAATGCCCTCATTAAAAAATAATAATAAAGAATTATGAGATGTTTCAAATGACTCTTTTCTCTCCTTTCTAACTAACCCCTTACCCATACACATCTGCATCCAACCACTATACTCTGATGTCGGCCTCACACAGACTCACACACACACACATACATCCAGAATTATTACAGATTTGATATCATTTCAGAAGATTCATACATAGCATAATCCAATCTACTGAAAGGTATAATTAGCTCTTTCAATACCAACACCCCCATCATCATATGCAGATATTTGTATACCACTGAACAACAAAATAAATATTCTGATTTATTTCATGTATTCCTGCCAGGAATGGCCAGGAATCCCTGTATGGATGGGTGAAAGATTACTCTGCTTTGTTGTGAAAGAGAGGAAAAGACAGGGGAATCAAGTCTCAGAGAAGAAGACCCTTTGCTCCTCTTTGCTCTCACTTTTGTTGTTCCTTCAGGATAATTACAAATCCTTATCACTGTTTCTCAAGCTGGCTAGGTGTGACAAGGGTTCTTACTGAAACTAGGAGGATCTGTGTACAGGAAAGACAAGATATTCTAATCTCGGCTAAACACAGCCTAAGGGACAATGTATACATCTCTTGGATCACCTGGTGGCTGTTTGGGCTAAGGAAGCCTCAGGGAAGGCAACTCCTGTGCCATTTCAAAGGCAGGATGGTCCTCAAAGGCCCATGCTTTTCTCTGAAACCATTTGTCCGTAGTGGCTCCGTGTTAAATTTTAACAAATCCTGCATTACGGCTCATTTCATGCTCTACATTAAGCTCAACATATCTATGAGAATAAGATCTATAAATTTGAACTTAGGTTTCTTTTTGCTGATTATAATAATTGACATTATGTGGCACGTGGATGGCTCAGTGGGTTAAAGCCTCTGCCTTCAGTTCATGTCCTGGTCTCAGGGTCCTGAGATCAAGCCCCAGATGGGGCTCTCTACTCAGCAGGGAACCTGCTCCCCCCACCCCCGCCTCTCTGCCTACGTGTGATCTCTGTCTGTCAAATAAATAAATAAATAAAATCTTCAAAAAAAAATTGACAATATGTGGTAATCTTTTGTCATCCCTCCAGTCCAAGAATTCAGTGTTTTTGAGAAATAGAATAGAGGTCTGGTACAAGCACAGGTATATCTACTATATTCACAAATAAGTCAGGAAATAGTATGTGTTAATAAGCAAAAATTTTTTAAAAATGAATAATACAGTATTGACAGGGGAAATATAACAAAAAGTTTGTAAAAAATGTAAATATATTATGACAGCCACACTATAGAGCAGAGATAGAATAGATAAAGTAAGGTGAACTTCTTTTAATTTTGTTCTGTACAACCTGGTGTGTATTATTTTTAACTGACTTGATAAGACTCTAACTCCACTATATTTTTGAAAAAAGGTTTTCATGGACTTTGCAGTATTATAAATTGCCAATTTATACAAATTTTACTTATTTTAACTGGAGTTTCATTACCAGCTTACAAAAGTGTGATTACTTTGGAAATAGTGAATTTTAAACAGGTAGATGATACTTGGTGAGCCAGAAGGTAGATTAGTGCTTTATTGGGGGGGGGAAGTGAGGGGCTCGTCTCATGTACAGAAAATATTCAGCACTCTGAGCACAGGAAGAGTGTGTCACTGCATAAATGGTGAACATTGGAGTCATTAAAATTTAAAGAGGGGAACTCTGGGGGAAATTAAGGAAAAGAAGTTCAAAGGAAAGTTGGAGATTGAACAGTTTAGAAAATGTTCCTCTTTTCATTCTTCCTTATTCTATCTCATTTCCATCTTCAAAACCTACTTCCTGAGGCTAATTTCAATAGGGTGAGAATATGATTAAAATGCATGATATTAAAGAATTAATACTCCGTAGAGTTGAATCCCCCTCACAGTGCATTTACATGTTGGAAGTGGTCTAATCTTTAATCCAGTGTCCTCAGGTCATGGTGTATCCTACACCAGTCTTCTGGCACTGGACAACTCCCTCCCTAACACCTACATGCAAACACGCACATTAATATTATCTACAGAACCAGTTCTAACCAGTCACCAATCTTTGAAGTACCAGTTCAGGTTGGAGATCTCAGCAGCTATCTGTTTTTCATCTCAAAATCTGGTTGTAAGCACAAAAATGCAACATTCAAGTATCATCTTGGCGAATGTCTAGGATGTTGTGTTAAGTTATTAACTTGTGTTAACTCAGCCTAAAAATAGAGCTGAACCTAAAATAGAAATCCCTGAAAATCTTTTCTGGAATGAAAATGAAAAAGAACAGGTCTGTTTCTGAAAGAGCTAACTAAATTTAATGTTCTAACCATGGAAATGTACTTCCACACGGAAGCCTGTATCTGTAGAGTATCATGTCACTCCTGGCGCTCTTTCGAAGGGAGTGCACTGCGCACAGACCATAGTATTATCACTACTTATTGTGGTTATACCCTGTTACATTAATTCCACACCCTGAATTCCACACTACTGTGGTTTTCTTTACTGTGTACTTCCTCCATATGAATAAAGATGAGCATCATAAAAAACATTCCTTTCTACAGCCTTTTTCAATGTTTCCCCAATTCAAATTTAACTCATTAGGGTTTCAATATTTCCTCAACTCAAATTTAGCTCATTATGGTTTCAATATTTCATCAACTCAAATTTCAAAATCAAGTGTAAAATTTAAAAAAAAATCAAGTGTTAATTATTATATTAACCTGGAAGAGAACAAGAGGCAAAAAGCCTGTGTTCTAGAACTATGACTGACAGTGATGAGACTTATTATCTTGGAAAGCCATGAGAACTCTGTTTTTCTCCTCTGTAGAATATGAAAAATCTTGTCAAGCTTATAAAAGTTGTAAGGATTCCCAAAAAAAGTATTTGAAATGAATTTGAAGCACATTATAATAAAAGATATTACCATTATCAAAATAATTACTGTTATTTGGTAGGAAGAAAACATTTGCTTCCATTGCATAATCTCTCCTCATATAACTTCCAAGACTAGCATAGTCATTATCAGCATATCTTTCTGTGTGATCAGAGTCTCTGAAAAATAATTTTCAGAGGCCTCTGGATGACTCAGTTGGTTAATCGACTGCCTTCAGCTCAGGTCATGATCCCAGGGTTCTGTGATCGAGCCCTGAATGGGGCTCTTTGCTCCCTCTCCCTGGGCTGCTCCCCTCTGTTTGTGCTCTCCCATTTTCTCTGTCAAATAAATAAATAAAATCTTTAAAAAAAAGTTTAAAACATAATTTTCAATAAGATTCTGTAACATATGCTTATAAAATTCAACATCTTTTAAGGTAATTCAAGAAGGGGCACCTGGGTGGCTCAGTGGGTTAAAGCCTCTGCCTTCGGCTCAGGTCATGATCCCAGGGTCCTGGGATCGAGCCCCACATCGGGCTGTCTGCTCCGCGGAGAGCCTGCTTCCTCCTCTCTCTCTCTCTGCCTGCCTCTCTGCCTACTTGTGATCTCTGTCAAATAAATAAATAAAATCTTAAAAAAAAAAAAAGGTAATTCAAGAAGAGGAGACTCTGTAGAAATATACCCCCATCCCCACCCCACAATGCTCAACTCACAGTGAGGTCCACAGATGAGTACCCATGATGATGTAAGTTTAAAAACTGAGAGCAAATGTTTGGACTTTTTTTTTTTTTTTTTTTTTTACAAAATGTTGGCAGAATAACTTTATGTCTGTTGAATCTAATAAAAACTCAGGGCTGTATTTTACATGACATTGTTTTTTATTTCATTTTCTAGTGATTCATTTTTACTGTATTTTATGAAATGTAGGTGAACAACACAGTGGAAAAAAAAAATTTCACCAAGAGATAGGTTGAAAACGCTGCTTTATAAAATATCTCTGTAGCTTTTTCCTTAGGAATATTCAGTGAGTGCCATTTTGTAAACAATAGTACTGAAGACAGAGCCCTTTCTCTAAAACATCACGTATGTTTGTGTGCTTCTTCAACATTTCCTATGGAATTTTCCAAGATTAGCCATTGTTATTGTGTAAATACACAAACAAATTTTGGAGCTCATGATTCCTTCATCGTGGATACTCAACACTTTATGAAAAATCTGTGAAGATCTCAGAACTAGATGTTGAGGTTGTAATTTCCTACTAACACTGATTACAAAACAGGGGTTGGGATATGAATTTAAATAGTTCGTTAAAATGCCTATTTTTTGAACTAAAGAAATAATTGTATAGAAACTGAAATCTCAAAAAAGAAAGACAAACTAGAAAATTATTAAAAAAAAATAGAAAGCATCAACAGAAATCATGCCAGAAAAAGTAGAGAAAGAAATGATATAATTTTATACTTTAAAAAGACTTTATTTATTTATTTGTGGGAGAGAGGACAGAGAGAGCATGAGTGGGGGGAGGGGCAGGTGGAAAGAGAGAGAGAGAATCTCAAGAGGACTCCACGCTGAGCCTGACCTGATCTCATAACCCTGAGATCATGACCTGATCTGAAACCTAGAGTTGGATGCCTAACCCACTGAGTCATCCAGGTGCCCCTGCAATTTTACATTTTAAATCAGTTCTCCAGCCCTACAGACTAGGTGACTCAGTTGGTTAAGCATGTGCTTTTGGCTCAGGTGATGATCCTCGACTCCTCAGATCCAACCCTTCATCAGTCTCCCTATTCAGCAGGGATTCTACTTCTCCCTCTCCACCCACCCTATTCATGCTCTCTCTCTCTCTTGGTCTTTTTGTCTCTCAAATTAATAACTAAAATCTTTAAAAAAAAAAAAAAGTAAGAAGGGGAAAAACCAAACAGTTCTCTAGGAGTACCTGGGTTTCTCAGTTGTTTAAGCATCCAACCTTTGATTTAGGCTCAGGTCATGATTTCAGAGTCCTAGCATCTGCTCCTTCCTCAGGCTCTGTGCTCAGTGGGAAGTCCATTTGAGAGTCTCTCCCTCCCTTTCTCTCCTAAATAAGTAAATAAATAAATAAATATTTAAAAATAAGGTAATAAATAAGTATAAATAAATAAAAATAAATTGACAAGGTAAGAAACAACAAATGTTAGAGAGATTGTGGAGAGAGGAGAAACCCTCTTGCACTGTTGGTGGGAAAGCAAGCTGGTACAACCACTTTGGAAAATAGTGTGGAGTTTCCTCAAAAAGTTAAAAATAGAAGTATCCTACAACCCAGCAATTGTACTTCTGTGTCTTTACCCTGAAGATAGAGATGTAGTGAAATGAAGGGCCACATGCACCCCAATGTTCATAGAAGCAATGTCTATGACAGCCAAACTGTGGAAGGAACTGATATGCCCTTCAAAAGATGAAAGGATAAAGAAGATGTGGTCCATATGCACAATGGAATATTACTCAGCCATCAGAAAGGATGAATACCCAACATTTGCATCAACATGGATGGAATTGGAGGAGATTATGCAATGGGAAATAAGTCAAGCAGAGAAACACAATTATTATATGGTTTCACTTATTTGTGGAACATAAGAAATAGCATGGAGGACATTAGGAGAAGCAAGGGAATAATTAAGGGGGAGAATCAGAGCAGGAGATGAACCATGAGAGACTATGGACTCAGAGATACCAATCTGAGTGTTTTAGAGGGGAGGGCGCTAGGGGGATGGATAAGTCTGCTGATGGGCATTAAGGCGGGGCATGTACTACATGAAGCACTGGGTGTTATACGCAAACAATGAATCATGGAACACTACTTCAAAAACTAATGATGCACTGTATTGTAACTAACATAAAACAATTAAAAAATAATAAAAGTGTCCAACTTTTGACTTAAACTAAGATCATGATTGCAGAGTCCTAAAATGTCGCCTTACATTGGGAATCCATGCTCAGCAGAGAGTCTGCTTGAGATTCTCTCCCTCCCTTTCTCTCTAAAATAAATAAATAATCTTTAAAAATAAGAAAACAAATAAATAAATCTTAAAAAAAATTCCTCCAAAAAAGTTGAATGAGAAGATAAATTAAAACACAATGGGAAATAGAAGGAAAATGAAAAATCTTGATTATATAGAAAATTTTCACTTAAAAAGTAATATTGTTTAAATATTACATACTATAAAAACAATTTATTTTCATAATCTATCCTTTAATTTTTATCTTAATTTATTTAAGTACACATACAATCAGAAACATTAAGAAAGGAAGCAAAATATAATAAATCATATACTTCAAGTTAATAATGTAAGCCAATTAAGTTTAACTATTAAGAATTCTCTATGAAA
Organism: Mustela nivalis; assembly: GCF_964662115.1. Taxonomy (NCBI): domain Eukaryota; kingdom Metazoa; phylum Chordata; class Mammalia; order Carnivora; family Mustelidae; genus Mustela; species Mustela nivalis. The sequence continues at coordinate 44,862,373 of NC_139023.1, read as the reverse complement.
TGATTATGAGACATAACCTTAAAAACCAAGGACAAATAAGTATTCTTTCTTTATTTTTTTTTAATTTTTTAAAGATTTTATTTATTTATTTGACAGAGATCACAAGTAGGTGGAAGGGCAGGCAGAGAGAGAGAGGAGGAAGCAGGCTCCCCGCTGAGCAGAGAGCCCGACGCGGGACTCGATCCCAGGACCCGGGGATCATGACCTGAGCCGAAGGCAGAGTCTTTAACCCACTGAGCTACCTAGGCACCCCACAAATAAGTATTCTATAACATTTCAAAAAGATGTTCAGAGAGCCATGTTCTCACTTCCTGGAAAATAGAATTTGACTGTTTATTCAAATCTCAACCTTGCCCTTTACTCTTCTGTTCTTGATAGAATTGGTTAATCTTGTAAAACTCTTGTTTTCTTAACTTGATTTTTTTGGAGTCATAATTTTCTTTTTTAACTGGCCTCTTCTTTCAGCCTCTTTAGTGATGTCATTTTTCTCTCCAACCCCTAAATGTTGGACTGCCCAGTCTGAGTTCTTGTGTCTCTTGCCTTTTCTGTCTATACTCATTCTCCAGGTGATTGCATCTAGGATTGGTTTTAAATACCAACAAAAGACACATAAAAGTTTGTCACACTCAAATATTTCTCTTCTTTTAACTTAATATACTATATCCATTTGCCCACAGTACATCTCCAGTTGAGTGGCTAATAAGCAACATTAAACTATATTACTGAATTTCTATAGCTTCATCCACCTCTCACAAACATACCTCATTTCATTCTGTTCAGTTTGCATGACCTAAAAACCATGGAATTACCTTTGATTTCTTTCTCTCACACACACACACATACACATTGAGAATAACTACAAATACCTATGATACCTAATTTTTTTTCAGTGTTAGAAAAATGATAAAAATGGTTTGCAATAGACATTGTTGTGGAAAAATAATGTTATATTTACTTCTATTCTACCAAGCCACGCTTTCAGTAAACCCCAGGCACATGAATTAAATTGATAATTGTTTGATGACTGTACAAATGCATAAATGAAAGAAGCAGCTTTTTACTGACAATGTATAATTTATGCAACAGATTTTTATTGATAAGACACTGTTGCAAACATATTAAAGGCCCCTCAAAGACATTATGTCTTAATTTTTCAACTCTGTGAATATGTTAACTTACATGATAAATGGTCCTTTGCAGATGGGATTAGGTTCAGGATCTTTTGACGGAAAGATTATCCAGGTGGGACTAATATAATCACAATAGCCCTACAAGAGACAAGTAGAAGGGTCAGAGTCAGAGGAGGTGTGATGAAGGACACAGGGGTTAGAATGGCAAGTGGAAGAGTTTATGAGCCACGGAACATAGGCAACATGTGAAAGCTGAGAAAGGCAAGGAAACAGATTGTATCATCTTTAGAAACAGCACAACCCTTGATTTTAGGACTTCTGATCTCTAGAAACTTGAAATAATAAATCCATATTTTTATAACTGTAACATAATCAATTCATATTATTTTAAGCCACTGAATTTTTGGTAATCTGTCACAATAAAAAACTAATATTGATTCTGTGTGATGAGCCTAGTTCTGTGTGATGGAAATCCACAGATGAACAAAATGTAGAAGTATGCTGTGTAGTGTGATCTCTGCTTGACAGAAATTCAAGTCTCCTTTCACAGTGACTCGACAAGATATAAATAATTAGACCCTTTTAACAGATGAAGAGACTGGGAGTCAGAGTAATGTGTCCACAAGGCTAATAGGTGAACTGTGTGTCTCCAGAGCCTGGATTCTTGTTACTCATTACCCATTTTACGTCTCCCAAAAGAGCAAAGGATACACACAGGGCAGTGTAATGTAGGGTTATGCACTGAAGATTCATTTGCTGGCATATGGCTTATTTGGCCATTATCGAGGGAGGGACGAGAAAGTAAATCAAGTAGGAGAAGAGGCTTAATTTGCATCAGTACACTTGAAGAGTTGGAATAGAACTCACATAACACAAGAAGAAGGTATCTACATAACCAAATCCACAAAAAACAAAATAAAACAAAACAGCTTTTCATTTTGGTAGGTAACTGCCCCACATACATTAATTTCAGATTTTATTTGTAATTTTTTATGTGGCTTTTTAATTTGTATTTCAAAAGGCTAAGAGTAAACAGAAATTATGTCATCGATTTTTTTTCTTTTTCTTTTTTTTTTTTTTTTTTTGGGCAGGGGGGGGAGATTGAGAGAGAAAGAGTAGAGATGAGGGGTGGAGAAAGAGGGAGCTGGATGCAGGGATCTCTTTCAGGACCCTGAGATCATGACCTGAGCTGAAATCAAGAATCAGACATTTAAAGGACTAAGCCACCCAGCCGCCCCTAAAACATTTTTTAGACAAATTTTTCTCTAGTTAAGTATTTGGGAAATCATCATTTAAGAGTGTCTTTTACTAATTATGTAAGACACTATTGATAGAATTTTTTTCTCATCTCAAATGCTTTCTCTTCCAACATCTCCCCCACCACTTATTTCACTTTATTCCCTTGTATTTGCTCCTAGGCCCAGGTTTCTATTTATGAACCCAGCAATTATGGGTGCATATTTTCTTTATCAGCTTTGCCTATAAATAGGAGACTAATGGTAACTGTTTTAATTCCACTTTAAAACTACTTTAATTCATGTTAAGTTTCATATTACTTGATGTCTAGTGATAAAAATATCTTATATAGACTATGAAATTTTCATTATTCAAAAGGGATAGTAAGAGCCTAGGAATATATAGAAGAGGGTCAGGTTTATGGTCTTGAAAAGTACCCAATGAGGAAAATATAAGTTGGTTTACTAAGTTTTAGGGAAAAAGGACTCACAATTTAACCCTCAGTCTTGAGCAAGAAAATGTAATGTTTGAATTGCACTAAAATCATATAAAAACTGCTTTATATTGGAGACAAACTTTTAACTAACCTGGCTTTTGAAACAATATAACACACTGAAAAGGAATGATAAAAATGCATTTTAACAAAGCTATTTGTAGATAAAATATATTAATACTTTTCCGCTTGTGCTGAATATTTTTTACAATTTTGGTCAAAAGCAAGTTGAAGAACCACAAGATTCACAGGAGTAACTCCTGGCCCTGGGCTCATCTTATTATTATTATTGTTATTGTTATTATTACTAATTAGAATGCACATTTCTTAGAAATGAAAATGTATCTCTTCATAAAGCATGTCTTGCCTGAAGATTCTTTGACTAGGGTGAAAACAACAGTTTTTCAAGCTCATTAGTTCTTTTCCCTAAAAAATTTCATTTTAGAAAGTCATTATCTTAATAGAAAAGAATTGATAGTGGGCCTGTAGGGATTCTACTCTAAATCTCAGGGGTTTGCCTCATTAAAAGTCAATTGTAGAGTCATAGCCTCACGTATGGATGTACATGAGGGATAAAATAAAAGAAAAGTACAGATATATAAATCTTGCCCAGTTTTATTTAAATATTCTGAAAATAAAGTCCCATCGTAAATGATATAAACTAAGACTTCTTCTTTGAGATATTGATGTTTGTCTAATACAAAATATAGTGTCATTTCTGGGCATTATTATTATAAATTTCCAAAAGCTAAGTTTCATTATGTCTCATAGCCAGGTTAGAAATGTCATTTTCTGATTGTTTCCTTATAAATTAAGCCTTAAAATTGCCTCCATTATTTCTGAAACTCCACCACAAATTTAGCCATGAGCGAGCTTAATAAATTGCAAGCATTACCCAACAATGTTATGTCATGGAGAGAAAACAAATATATCCCACCAATGTGGTTAGTTTTTCATTCTAAGAAAAATAAAAGAGTTGGCTGAAAATGGAAACCTAAGAATCTTGGAAAAGGATAATTATCACATACTGAACACTTCAGTAAGTCCTTCTTTTTCCATTATCTTAAGCTGTTTACAAACTTGTGTGCTTGATAACCTGAGCTTTATAAGAAGTAGGATCCAGAGGAGAATGAAGTAGTTGACATGCTTGTTTCTTCTCTCATGGGAGGTTGATGAGCTATGCTGCTATCAATTGCTGTTACTGCCAAAGATTTCGTTTGCTAGAGGACAAGGACCATAAAGCCAAGGTCATCCTTAAGGTTAGATGTGGGAAATGGCCACAATGACATAATGATGTCTATAGTTGTTTAAGAGAAACGAAGGTAAAATTGAAAATAATGTTGCCTTCTCTGGTAGCTAATGAAGCAGGGATTTTTGTTTTGCTTTGTTTTGTGTTTTAATATGAAAGGAGGCGATCTAGTCAACGTCTTAGAATGAATATCTTGCCTATTGCCGTTATTTACTTCTTCGGGAACCCTAGGATGTGCAAGTTACCAATGCAGGTAACGCTTGGTTCTTCAGGTTTAAAAGCAATAGTCAGGTTTGTAGTGCACATGTCGGTTGAAAATGTGTCATAGACTCCAAGGCACTTGTAGAATCTCAGAGGTATAATAAAAAGCTGATTAAAATGATGTGCCAATAACATCAGGTCTGCATTGGACTTAAAATGTGGGAGATAGATAGATATTCTGACACTACATTATACCAAAAATGTCTAAGAACATCGTCCATGATTCTGAGTTTTGTTTTGTTTGTTTTTTCTGCTTATATTATTCACATATCCCTTCTAATTCAGTGATAATTTTCAGAAAAACTATCCGAATAATCTAATACAGATTAAATTCCAAAAGGGCACCCAGTGATTCTTTCCATTCATTTTTTTTTAAACAAACTTTTCTGTGTGTGAGGGGAGGTGGGTGAGGGAATGGTGTAACTGGGTGACAGACATTAAGGAAGACACGTGATGTAATGAGAACTGGTTGTTATATGCAATGGATGAATCACTGAATTCTATATCTGAAACTAATGATATGCCATATGTTAACTAACTGAATTTAAATAAAATAACTTTAAATAACAATAAAAATAAAAACAGGGCTGCCTGGGTGGCTCAGTGGGTTAAGCCTCTGCCTTCGGCTCAGGTCATGATCTCAGGGTCCCGGAATCAAGTCCCGCATCGGGCTCTCTGCTAGGCAGGGAGCCTGCTCCTTCCTCTCTCTCTCTACTTATGATCTCTCTCTGTCAAATAAATAAAATCTTTAAAAAATAAATAAAAATAAATAAATAAACAAATTTGTGATGTAACTATCAATCACTCAAAAATATACAGAGCAGATAACAGGGAATATAAGTGACTTATCCAAATTCGGCTAGGACATAGAGAAATGCAAAAATCGTATGATTTTATGGCAAGAGGTCTGTATAGTGTTTCTTGTCCTTTTAATTATGTGAATGTATTTAGCAAAATTAATGCAATAGTAAGTATTAAACAAAAGTCTTATAAGCAGAAATAGAACAAGTCACCTTTAATATTGCAAACCTCTCCCAAATACATTATTAATGAATTCTTACTAGGTACTATCAAATTGTACTGACTTCAAAGTTAAGACACAATGATGCTATTTGTTTCTCCTACCTCAATCTGAGCGACGATTCTTTGTGTTCTAATTTTAGTTTTTCTTTCCTTTAGCATCTTTTCTGAAATAAATCTGAAAATACAAAGCCACAAAACCCTGAGTAAGCATGTCTATGATGTAGGAGTGCCCTAAATTTGGATGGAACAGGGAAACTCTTTCTCTTTTAAGTTTTATCAGTATATTCGGTTATGAATACAACAATCCATTGGGTTGTTATATGACTGTAGTATTGTTCTCACAAGAAGACATGCACATTAATGAAAAGTAAAAGAATTAGATCTGCGTTAATAAAATCATGGGGTAGTACTTGCAAATATTGTGCCAACTGTATCTCCTAAACATAAAGTGATATGGGAGAACTTATTCTCTGGCCCTAGAATGGGTCTGTGACTACATGTGACAAATGAGTTAGGATCCCACATTTTCTGTTTATTTGTTTTTTTTTTTTAATATTTTATTTATTCATTTGCGAGAAAGAGACAGAGCAGGAGCAGGGGGCAGAGGGAGAAGGAGTCTCCTCGCTGAGCAGAGAGCCCAATGCAGGATTCCATTCCAGGATGCTAGAATCATGACCTCAGCTGAAGGTGGACGCTTAACAGACTGAGCTACCCAGGTGCCCCAGGATCTCACATTTTCTAAATCTGTATTCCAGAAGCTTGTATTGCTGGCTCTCCAAGAAGGGCAACAGCCCTGTGCCTGATAATCCCCCCAATCTATTATTTTCTTTCAGGGCTTCTATAACCCCACAAAAAGGAAACAGCTGCTTTCACTCCTGCTTCATTCATGACAGTACCAGGCAAGTTTCTTTGGAATGCAGCAACAAATGGTAGCTGCTCTAATGACATGTCCCTTTTGAGAGAGCAGGTTGAAGTACTCCTTTGGGAAATTTTGCTGCAATGTTCACCATCAATCAAATCAGTGAAGGAAATCACTTAAAATCCAAATTGTTTTTAACAGGTAGAAAAATCTAATCAATTAAAAAATATATGGATATCCCCCTTGATATTTAGCACTGACATAAGCATCAAGGTATTTTCTGGCATTTTCACTTGTTCTTGAATCATCCTTTGTTAGCTTCTAAGAATAATGGAATATTAGGTGATCAAATAAAAATCAAGTAAATATTGATTGCAGTTTAGGGAGGTTAAGAATTATGGGGCTCTGTACAATCCTATCAAATAATTATTTGGTAGTTCCTAATTTTTATACAAGCTCTAGGTCTGTGTGGATCATGACTCAGAGTTCTGAACAAAATTATAAAGAAATAGGGGAGAGGAAGAACAACAAATAGGTCAGAAACAACAATGAATTTAAAATAATTTTCCAAAATTTTTTTTACAGATTAATCCAGCTTCATTAATTGAGTCTTTCATTTAATAGGTGATCATTAAATTCTTTGTTGAGACAAAAGTACCCTTTTAAATGCACAAATTACTTATCCTTTTATTGTTATAATGATAGGAATAATTGAATTTGGCTTTAGAAAGCTCTCAGTCCAAAAAGGAAGAGAAAAAACTTGGAAGTTTGATTGTTTGTGCTTAGTTAATATATGTATGTCCTATCCTAAAGAAATCTGATCTCACTTCAATATTTGCAGAAAGATATGCCTTTTATTAAAAACTCTGGGGCAGTCATTTTATTGCAAGTGTTCTTTGCTTAACAAAATAGATTCATACAGCAAATATTTATGGAGCATCTTCTGAGCTCTAGGCAATGAAACAGAAGAGATTCAGAAATGAATAGGATAAACTGCATTTCTTTGAGGAACTCATAATCCTATGTGAGATGTATACATTGGAAAGACGGCCATACAAATGCCACTCATGTAATAGAATTTCAGTACAAAGTTTTATAGGAACATTGAAGAGAGTGATTAACTCTGACATAAGAGCCTTGGAAAAATCTTCACAAAGACATTTACATGTCTAGTGAGTGTGAAAGACCAACAAGATGATTTCAAGGTAAGGAAGTAGCTGAACTCTCATGAAGAATTTATCCTGGAGCAGGTTCAAACACAGTCAGTTCATTGGCAATTTTCATGGGATTCCATTTATAACATAAAATACTAGTAGCAACACAAAATTGTATGTTAGTGATAATGAAAGTAAGGTAAAAAATTTCTGTTTTTGGTAAAATTTTAGAAAATAATTCTATAACATTGAAGTTGACCCATGTCTATTTACATAAGGATCCATCAGGACAAAGGAGGAAGGAATGGGAACATAATTTTCTTCCCTTACACCAATGTTTCTTACTGGTGTGCTTATTGACATTTTAGGCAGGAAAACTGTGTTTTATAGGATATGTCATATCCATGCACCTTAGATGCTACATGCAGGCCATTTATTCCAGTTATTTTTCAACTAAAACCTGCATTCACATTTCCAAAACGCCAAATGACAATGGAGGTATGGGTGCCTCTAGTTGAACAAACGAAGCACCCATGAAGCACCCATTAACATGGTTTGGTAACACCATGGTTCAATACCATAACTACATATTGCCTGCTCTCTGGAGAACAGTCCCTGAAATGGAAAGTTTTCAGGCAACTTTTTAAGTTTTCCTAGTATATGTCCATTAAGACTATACTTCTGAAGGTCTGACTATAACTTACCACTCTTATGCTGAGAGTTGCCTCAAGAAACAAAACAAGAGAAGGATTAAAAGGAGCAGGAAGAATAGGAGGAGGAAAAGGAGAAAATGACCACCACTTACTATAGGAAACAACACCAATCTCACTGTGGCTTACATCCTGATTTGTCTTAGTCAAACCCATGAAATATTTAAAAATATTAAATTTTTTTTTTCAAAAATTCCCCATTGTAACACATTTTATTACCATAATGGTTTTGAATCTATACTAATCTCACCCATGGTCCCATCTCCATGACCTTCCCATTGAAATTCAACCCATGACTTTTATCAGTTTTCCACTGTTTGTGCCTATAGTGAAAACACTGCATGCCTCCTCAACCGATTTATCTTTCCTAGCCCTTCTCTGTGAATGTCATCCTGCACAAGTTCCCCATTCCCTGTCTCTTTTGTCACTGTCTATTACACTAGCCTGACATGACTCAACCCCTTATTATACCTGGCAGGAGAATATGGCTAGAAAATAGGCAAACTTCTTCAGGGTAAATAACTACTAGGGATCTATCAATGCTGAAAACCCTATTCAACCACCCTTAAAAAGAACCTTATCTCTCCTCTAATCAAACTATTCATAATTCTTCTCCCTATTGACTCTACGAAAGCACAAGGGTTCACATTAGAACTAGTTCATCATACCAGCACCAAATCTCTTTGCTTACATTAATCTCTAGAACAATTCCTTGCTTTTCTCTATAAAAAGTAAAGAATCTCCCTGCTTTAATCTAAATCCAACACCTCTATTTGTTTTTTGTTTGTTTGCTTGCTTGTTTTATGTTTCAAGTTTTTATTTGTGTTCTAGTTACTGAACATATAGCTTAATAGTAGTTTCAAGAGTAGAATTTAGTGATTCATCACTCACATATAACACCCAGCACTCATCCCAAGTGTCCTCCTTAAAGCCCATAACATGCTTAGCTGTCCCTCCACCCACCTCCCCTCCAGCAACCCTCAGTTTGGCTCTCTACAGTTAAGAGTCTCTTATGGCTTGCCTCCCTCCCTCTTTTTTTTCCCCTCTCTTTCCCCCTTTTCAACTGTTTTGTTTCTTAAGTTCCACATATGAGTGAAATCATATGGTATTTATCTTTGTCTGACTGCCTTACTTCACTTAGCATTATACCCTCTAGCTCCATCCACATCACTGCGAATTTAAGACTGAATAATATTCCTTTGCAATACCTCTATTTGCATTGTAGATCCTCTTGTCTCTCAACATTCAATGAAGTGTACCTTTAATTACTTCACTTCCTCCAACATTGACCTCTCCCTTTTGTTGGATTATACCCATCAGCACACTCATATATCTTGATATCTGCAATTTTAATAAAATGTTCTTCCTTTATCCCATGCAACACGACTTTATCAGCTGACATGGTTTTAATCTAAATCTTACTGTTACTTTTTTAGCTATAGCCTTTGTTATAATATATCTTTAATCTGTCAAATCTACCATCATATAATTATATCATGAGAAGGACAGTATAGGCCACGGGGGAAAAATAAATGTCAGAAAAAAATAAAATGTCAAAATTTCATACAGCCCATACTCCACAGATTTTGGAAACTTAAAATCTGAAAAAAGGGAAAACTACAAAGAAAGTCTTACTAAGCCAGAAACATTGTCACTAAACTTATGAAAAACAAAGATTAAAAAATATTAAGTGACCAGAGACCAAAACATGCATATTGCATACAAACTCAGGAAGAATAATACATCTGGTTGACTAACCTGGAAGAATGGAGGCTGAATGAGAATGGAATAATATCTTTATTGTTCCTAAAATAAACCAAAATAAATTAAAAAATAAAATAGAACAAAAAATAAAGCAAAAAAACCCACTTAAAAACCTCACACACCTGTACCCCTGGGGATAAAAATATATGTTTATACAAAATAAAAAATTAATTTAGAAACAAACAAACAAACAAACAAACAAAAAACCTCAAATTCTATATCTAAGTAAAATAACCTCAAATACCCTCAAATTCTATATCCAAATAATTCTCTATCCAACCTAAAATTCCATATCCAAATAAAATAAAACACTGTTTAAAATAAAAGTTAGATACATTTTCAGACATGTAAAAGCTGAGAGATTTCAATTCTAATAGACTTGCCAACAGGAAATGCTAAAAGACTTTTTGTTTCCTGGAAAATATGGCTCCTGTTCTATATCTGGTGAAAAATCTGCTAATATCCAACCATTCTCACATGTACTGTTCTTTTATTCTACTCTTTTTTTTTTCCTTCGTGTTTCAGCTTAAATGCTTTCTTATCTTCCTTCAAGTTCAAGGTCATTCATTTTCTTCTTTATGTTTAGTTTATTCAATGAATTCTTCATTTGTGATTATATGTCTGCCTATCTGTTTATTTATGTCTCTCTCTATATATATGCATACATTTATATACATACATATATAGATGCATATCTATCTATCAGCAAATAGATAGATAGATAGAGATATATATTTCTATGACTATCTTTCCCTAGCATTTAATTTTGGCTCTTTTTGTAGATTCTATGTCTCTGCTAAAATTTCCCATCATGTCACACCTATACCCATATTTCCCATGAAACCCACATATATGTTTGTTTTTTCAAGTTGCTGTCTGATCATTCTAACATCTTCACTTGTGGGCTTACTACTATTAATTATTTTCTCTTAAATATAGATTATATTTACTTGCCTGTTTGAGTGCTCTACAATTTTTTTAAAAAAGCTATCTCTTTACTATACTGTCTAGCCACCAAGTTTCAGAATTGTTTCATAGTTCTCTTTGCTCTCTGGATCTGCCTTGAGCTTTCTATACCTCAGAGGTTCTATGATCTGCTCTTCCCTCAGCATTCAGAAAATGGGTGTCTTGTGTTTTGCAATGCTGGTGATGTTTTATTTCTCATATACAGTACTCACTCAGCCTTCTAGGGGAAAAAGCCAGCAATATCTCAAGAGAGGTTTCTTTCAATGCTCCTGCCTGTTGCCTGCTCAGCCTTTGGTTCCTAAGAGCCCAAGGTGCTTTGTATGTATTTCACCCAGACATTATTGGTTTATTAACATTCCATTGTTTTTTTTCCTTATCGTAGTCTTTGGAAAGTTCATTATTTTCTTATCCCTCTGTCACTCTGCCAGGGATAAGAACAACTGAGTGTTTCTTTCTCACATAAAGAGCTTTTTTTTTTTTTTCCCCTGAATTTTGTTTGGGTTGGTGTTTTTTGTTGTTCAGGTGATAACTATGGTCTCTGAAAATGTTTTAGGATCAAATAGGAGCAAACGTTCACCTATTTGTTAATACCTTGGGCTCAGATCCACCACCCCATCCTTTTTCTCTTTAGATTTTATTTGAAGTTTAATATAAACAAGTTGAGAATTGTCTTGTTGTATTCATCTTCTTCCAGAGAAGTATAAGGGTTTAGATTTAGAATATCTGAACTAGATCCAATTAAACAGGACTTAATCACTAAATTCTTGATTTTCTGTACTCTTTCAATCAAGTGGAAGTATTAATTAATGCTGCTTAGTAAAATGATTTTCAACAGACTTTCCAATGGCTTCCAGAGTAGAAGTAAAGATGATCTAGAGTTCATAAAAGTTCTTCATACACTTTAAAATAATATACACCTGCTGATTTTATACCCATGAAGAAATAATCCTTTTTGAGTTGATAATCATTTTAAGATTATATTCTAGTTAATTCCAATTTGTAACAGAATCATACATTAACAGTTACCATCAGTTCTGCTGAATATTGCTGACAACTTCTCAAATTCTTTATCCTCCTTTTTTCTTTGAGAAATATACAGAGTTAAATGCAAGTTAGGTGGTATTTCATATACCTAAAGGAATATCTCTATTAACAACTTTTTACTAATTCATTAGTCATTCAGAACATCACCTACTCCTTGACTAAAATATATATGAAAATATTTAATGTCAACCCGAAGAAACTCCCTCAAAATCTATAAATCTAAATCAAATATTATTTAAGTTACAAAATTTTAGTTAGAAATGAGGTGGACATGAAATGGAAAGGTACAATGGTCTAGGTAAGAAATAAAGTTCATGTTCTTACATGTAAAAAATAATCTTTGATTCCATAGTGTGAATTTCTTTAAAAATTTCATTTTAATATCTACCATAGTTTATGTATAGTCTTAGTTTAATTACCCTTCTTTTGCAACTTGGAGAATTTAATATTTGCATGGCAATATTATTTCTTGGTAGAGGCTACATGAATTTACATTACTTTAGAGGGTTTAGCAAGATCTAATAATAGTATTACTGATGCCATCAATTTTCAACTATCTAAATAAATGTTAACAAGGTTAACATGGATAATTGTAATCCATACGTATGTGCACAATTTCTCTAATTTCTGTTTTTTTTTTTTCTGTTTTTTTTTTTTTTTTCTTTTTCTTGCTTGTGGCATATAGTAACTCTTAACCAATGGGGAATGATTGAGCTAAATAACATCTTTCTTTTCCTGAATCTATCTTCAAGTAAAGGTGCAAGCAAGAACTGTGGGAGAGTTAGCCCCTAAAATAGAGGCAAGAAAGTGCATGTGCCAACCAGAATGCCAGTTGGAAAAGGTTATGAGCAAAGACATGTTTAAATTGGAACTGAATCAGGAAATTCCAAAAATGTGTGTAAGAACCCACTATCCAAAAACACAATTTTCTGCGAGATGTCAAGAAAAGAACAAAAGAGAGAGTGTGAAATGCACATAATCTATTTCCAAATGCATGTAGACGCTATTATTCTGTACCAAACACTTGGTTTAATATGAATTCACAATGATAGTACTGGGCCTCAGATCTGGCCTGTGTGACAAATAAGTTATAATGGTAAATGTTGTGGTAGCTAAGAGAAAAAATTTAAGTACTTATTCTATAACAATAAACAATAATCAAAGTATTCAAGGTGATAATAAATTTTTACTATGGTATATTCAATATTAATTGTGAAAAAATAGTTTAGGAGTGATTGCTAAATAATTTCTCAGTAAGAAGAGGTCTAAGAGAGTCAGAGAAGAAAGTAATTTATCACTGTATTTGTTTATACCATGATTATAGCTTATTAACAAAAGGAGGAACCAAATATGGTGGGGAAAAATAGTCCTCCAAAATATAAAAATAATAAGTAAAAATTATAATAAAACAATGTATCTATCAGAGCTAAATGATAATGGCAAGATAATACAAATGCTCAGAAATCAGATACTTAATGATAACATTTGATATTTTTTATGGTGTAAATAGCAAACTTTCAAAAACTGTTCATTCTGATGCATTATATGTCTAAAATCAATTATAAGCCAGCTTTTCTGAAAGACATACAATCTAAGAGGGAATACATAAATGTCTCTGAGTTGATCTACTTATATTTTTATATGCTGTAGTGCAAAGTAAAATGTTAAGTATGCTTCCAACATGAGGAATGAGACACAATGTCTCAAGGCAAAGATGTTCCTTGCGATGCCCCAGGTTAGTTTGCTCACCTCATCACTCTGCCTGTCTGTCCCCTTCATTAAGCATATCATCCCACCCACTTACAGCCCAAACCTTCTGAGTTTTGAGTTTATTCACGTTTCTGCTGATGGGCATGGAGTTCCCTGCCCTTATTTTTCTCTTTCTAAACTTGTAAGCCATACAATTAATTTTAAATTATTAATGACTTTGCTGGCTACTATTCCAGTTTCCGAACATATGGCCAAGAGAAGGGAAAAAATACCCATCCTACGTGAGTAGTTTTACTCTATAAAAGGAAATGGTATTCTTAAATATTTCCTTCTTTTCAAATATCATGGGTTTTCATCATATTTCCAGTTCCCACTAACTGCTTTAAATGTCCCCTTAGGGCTTTCTGTTTTGCCCTCCCTATTCTAAGTCATCTCAGAAATTGCAAATTCTTCAGAAAAGTATTCAATCATGGATCATGCTCTTTTCCTCCAACATCGTCACTGTCTTTCTCAAATCCTCCTTTCTTTTGCACTTGAGCCCATCCCCAACCTGATAAAACAACATTTCTTGTCGTATCTTTTACCACTTTCTCACATCATCAAAATGTTCTACAAATTATTTTGCATCTGTGTTTCCTTTCCCAGTAGTGTTTCCTTCTTCCCTCTCGCCACTGGGGATGTTTTTCTTCTCTTATTTCCTGTTTATTGATATTCCATTTACTTATTCAGCTGAGGACAACTCTCTACAGGCTATCTGCAATGTTATAGGTATTTAAAACACAATGTATCTTCAATTTAATTTATCATTTTGTTAGCACCTAAACCTACATGCCTCTGTCTGTGACTTGTGTAACTTGGTTAAATCAGCATTAGGAAAAAACAAGACAAAACAAAACAAAACAAACCCAAGCCATCTAGAAAAGAAATCTGAAGACATCTTTGGCTCCTACTTGTTCTACAAATCCATTTTTTAAAAAATATCATTTGAATACATCCTTTCAACTATATCGTAGATCAGGTATTCTCGACTATATCTTAGATCAGGTATTTATCAATTTTCACTAAGGTGATTTTTTAAAAAATTTTTTTTAATTTTTTATTTGTTTTTAATTTTTTATTTTTTATAAACATATATTTTTATCCCCAGGGGTACAGGTCTGTGAATCGCCAGGTTTACACACTTCACAGCCCCCCAGCAATTCCATCCATTCAACAGCCATTACAGATGCTTTGAAATATACAGTCAGTATATTTCAAACTAAGTTCACAACTTATTGCTTTCTTTTTCAAAATGTGTTTCCCTCTCCATTTGCTCCAGTTTTCATTACTTCCTAGTCAACCTGACTTTTGCTGGTGTTCTGGAACCAGCACTTACCTGGCTTGTGAGACCCAATTGGGCACATTTCTCCCAAATCCATCTTCAGTGACATCATGTTGACAGTTTGAAATTCCCTTTCATGGGAATATTTATACCATAAAAATTGGCAGATCCTACAATCCAGCACACAAGTTTTTGTTCTTATCAGGGAGTCAGTTTACCAGCACCCACCATGATACTTGTTCATCTTTTCTAGTTCATCTCAAATAAGTCCAGTTTTTAAGGATGTTTAACTTACCTCATGTCTACTTTTTTCATTGTGATACATTCATTTATACTCAAGTGGTTTTGCTGGAATAATTTTCTCAAAATTTTTACCCTTCCTTCCCTAGAGTACCCCTACATCACTGTTACTAAAGTGATCTTTCTGTAAGGAAATCTGATTACAAAACTGTTCTATTTAACATTTGCAGGAGCTCCCAGATATTAGAAAATAAAGAATAAATTTGTGAGCACGTTGCAGAAGACTGTTTGTAGGCTCTGTTCTCTTTATCTATCTCCAAAACACTCTTTTCCTGCTAGATGTCAGGTGTCCAAATGCTATGCCTATAAAATTATTTTCAAGTCATTCAGGTTCAACCAATATTCTTATGTCATTTCAAATGCTGCTCATTCTCATTTCAATATCCATTTTGCAAACTCAGATTGCCTTACCTATCCAAAATCCAACTACAAACCTCATTTAGTAAACCATTCTAGATTTTTTTCAGATATGCTCATTCCCTTCTTGTTCTGTAAGTAAGACTTCTAATACTACTAATACTACTAATATAATCCCTTGCAACATCAAAACACACACACACATTCATATTTATTATTCATTTTTCTATTCTTGGGTCCTGATCTAACTTTAGTGACTGTGCCATACAGAACAGACAATATCCACATGAAAAAACTCAGTCTCAAATGACAAAACTCTCTTTTCCTCCTGCCTACCTTCAAGTCACAGAACATTTCCTATGCGCCTTCCGTGTACCAAGAACTGTGCATATTGGTTTTAGATCCTTCATAACATGTGTACTTGTAGTCCTGTTAGGTAATCGATTAGAAAGTAATTCCATGTGTGTATGCAAGTAACTTTCTTCTGAGTTATGGCAACAAGTTTGAACTGTAAATGATGTCTTTTTATTTTGAAGATAATTTCAAGATTGGATAGGGCACATACTGTGCCAATGAATTTAGGAATTATGGCTAACATAGTCATTGTGCCTGCATCTGTCCACCTATCTACTATTTCCATGACCAAGGAGAATTCTAAGCACTATGTATCTATATGCATATTCATTTAGTTCTGATAATCTAATTTATTTACTAGTGTTATAATCCCCTTTCTTCAAATGAACTCACTGGACAAAAAGAAGTTAGGTAGACTTTTTTAAGGTCATACAGAAAATAAATGGAAGACATAGGATATAAACCTGTTTGACTCCAGAATCTCTGCTTTTAACTGCTATGTATTGACTTAGTCAGTCATTGATAAAATAACCCAGACATTCAACAGTGAAGGGCAGATAGCTCTTTCTTTAAATTTTTAAATATCCTTAAACTTTTTTTTTTCCTGTATCATAAATATAAAGCCAGTTTTTGTTTGATTTAGAGAAAGCAGCATGGTGCCTGAATCTACTCTTTAGTATACCTCCTGATAGCAGCATAGGCGATGATCAGGAAAGACATGCAGGGTTTAGAGGATATGTGGAACATACTGCAGATGAAAAATAGTAATTTTTTTTTCCGACAAAGTATGTGAAATCATGGAGGTCAAACGTAAGAAAATGAGATTTAAATATTGAAAAGTAAAAATTGCTGAACAAGACCAAAAGAGAAAGAAAAGAAAAAAGATATTTTTAATCAATACAAATTATTTTCAACTTATAGAAGTTTAAATACAGTCAATTATTTGGAAAAGAAGCTTTTGTTTTTGTGGGTGGGGTTGTGTTTTTGTTGTTTTTTTTTGTTTTGTTTTGTTTTTTTGCTTTATGAAGTTTCAGTTAAGCTCCTTCATAAATCAGGATTTATTCTGAAGATAGGTATTATTAGCATAATTTAAATGCACTAATCAAACATGTGGATTTTGCTGATTTTATATTTGAAATAAAACATAGCTCAGGCAAAGTATTAATTGATTTATAGCTCGCTCAGTTGACTCTGATTTCTTGGAGTGCAAATGTACTTAAAGTAAGTGTTATACCCTCCCAAGGGAGAGTCCACAAGGTTGAACAAATCAGCATTGAGCAAAACAGTTACTGGAGAAATATTAACCAATTTCTGCCCAGCTTCTAATGTGTCTGAGGGGAGCTTTTGTTTTGCAGATGATCTTGCTGCTTTTGCTATCATGTAGGATTTTAGCCAGACTTATATAATATTTTTCCATTATGGGGGAGAAAAATTATGAATAAATGGAACTATAAAATACTGAGATATGAGCACAGAACAGGAAGGAAAAGAGGCAGGCAGCCAACCCCATCTATATACCCTATCAGTCTGTTCTTTCCTATGTGCTGTGCCACCAAATTCCTCCACTGACTTTCTCCCTCCCGAATCACTATCCTTCAGGTTGCTGAGCTGAAAAGATAAGGACCCATTTCCTTAGGGGAATCAGTTCTTGTAACAGTTAATCGACCAGCTAAGTGCTGGAGCACCCAAGGTAAGACACCCGTAGATCAGGAAAGGACAGTCTGACTCACAAGAAGCATGGCTTCCCAGAGACATTTGGAAGTTTATTGATTTCGAGAGAATTGAAACCTTGGACGTGCGTGCTATTTTCTCAGAGGGGTTTATTAGAACACTATGACCCTTCTGGGCTCTGTGTCTCTGCTTTTGGTAACAAGAGAGAGTCATTGTCACAGTTTAAAGATTGTGCCAGGACAACAAATATCACAGAGGAATTTTAAGATTGAAGGCTAAATACTTTGAATTCAGAGTAGCCAGAATCCTAGACTTGGGGTATGCCTTGGGCTAAAATTTGTTTGGTACTTGTGTGTCTTTAGTTTGTTGCTGTTTTCTGTGTGCTTGCATGTAAGTCATAAGTTTGTTTTATTTTAATGATCCTGGGGACAAAATTGCTAGAGTCGTTTGCTAGTTTACTGAGTGTGGAGGCAACTCTGTCCTTAAATTTAAAACAAACAAACAAACAAACAAATACCCAATTTACTCCCAGACTCCAAAAGTTTGTTTTTGAAATTATTTTGTTACCAGAAGTAGAGAAGCATGATTGCTATTTTGAGAGCAGCTTAAGAATTTGATGTATATTAAGGCAAAGTAATAAAGATATATTTTTTTTTGCTTTTTTTTTGCATTTTTGTTGTCTTAATGTTCCTAAGATTCCCCCCCCTCCACTTTAGGTTATTATGGTTTTATTATCTGTTACTGTATAAACTCACACATCTGGAAAACGCTAATTTTTTTTCTTTTTTTAGATTTTATTTACTTGAGAGAGAGGGTGAGGGGCAGAGCAAGAAACAGACTTCCCACTAAGCATAAGCCCAACATAGGGCTTGATCCCATGACTCCAGGATCCTGACCTTAGCCAAAGGCAGATGTTTAACAAACTGAGCGACCCAGTAGTCTCTGGAAAACACTATTTAATATCCTATCCTATCTATGGCAAGAAGGGTGAGACTCAGGACTATGACCTAACTAAGCAGAAATATGTCAAATATTAATATCCCATGTAACACCACAAAGTTAGTATTATATGTCATATAAAGAAGCCAGAAAATAAAATAAGAGCTGGAATTTGTTTTGATCTCCTTTCTTGTGCCACTCATTTGTAATATACGACATCTGGCTGGCTATCTCAGACCCTTGTACTTCTGGTCATTCATTAGAACCCATGACTTGAGGGGCACCTGGGTGGCTCAGTGGGTTAAGCCTCTGCCTTCGGCTCGGGTCGTGATCTTGGGATCCTGGGATCGAGCCCCACATTGGGCTCCCTATTCAGTGGGGAGTCTGCTTCTCCCTCTCTCTCTGCCTGTCTTTCTGCCTACTTGTGATCTCTGTCTCTGTCAAATAAATAAATAAAATCTTAAAAAAAAAATGACTTGAGATAGAACCTTTTCAGTCAATATTTCAATGTTGAAAATGTAGATTTTTTTTTTTAAGGATAGTGCCTAATGAAAAAGGAAAGATTTTGTTATTTTTTATCCAATTTAATTTAGAGCTTCAAGTCATTCAGCTGCTAGTTTGAAGAACATTTATAAGATTTATTTTCTTTTCTGAATGTTCTGAGTGAATCAATCTGTGACTTTAATTCTCCCACTTTGCTTTCTTTTGCAATGGATTTTGAATCTTTGGATCCTCATTTTTATTTTATTATATGTGTGTGTATGTGTGTGTGTGTATAATAATACATAAATATATACTAAATACATATAATTTGGTTATATATAATACCAAAATGGGGCCTTAAGTTGAATATATAATATATATTATGTATTTATTATACATATGTATCTTTCTTTATATGTAGTATCTGACAAAATGTACACACACACATCCATTATTCAGCTGCTCAACTCTTTCCACTTCTTTCTTTTTGCTACTTATAGACTGTTGATGACAGGAAGATAGCTTGCTGCTGATTTATCTTAAACATTACTTCATCTTTTGAGGGGAAAAAAAAATGGCCCTATTAGAAGCATGTGTTTATTTCCATGCTGGTTTCTTGGCAACTCCACTAAGTTTTCAGCAATTGAAAGGCGTGCCTTTCTCTTAGTCTCCTGGGAGCTGGAGAGTGAATTGTTTTTCTAAATACTAATGAACAGATATATAAATGTCCATTGAGATAATCAAAAATTAAATTATCCTTTTGGCTTTTTACTTGTTCCTTCATTAATTCTGCTTTACATCTTCATTTTTAATGACTATAAAATATCCTGCTATGTGGTACCAATCATCTTTTATTCAAGGAATCTTCTATTTCTACATATGGAGGAAAGTTTAAATTGTATTCCTTATATAAATATAGTAATGGGTCAGTTTATAAAATAATCTTTGCTGATATCCATTAGTTCTTTATGATAATTTATAATATGTAAAATTGATTTCACCAAAAACAAGGAAATATTTTCTAAGATCATTCTTTGTCACTTAATGCTATAATGCCTTTTTTTTTTATTTTTAAAGAACTTACTTATTTATTTGAAAGAAAGAGACACAGTGGAAGAAAGACTATAACCAGGGGGAGTGGGAGAGGGAGAAGCAATCTTCCCACAGAGCAGGGAGCCTGATACAGGGCTCGATTTGAGGAGCCTGGGATCATGACCTGAGCTGAAGGCAGAGGCTTAACAGATGAGGCACCCAGGTGCCCTGGCGTTTTTGTTTATTCGTTTGCTTGTTTATTTTTAAGGACACACTTTTAGTTTTATTACAACTCTCTAGAATTTGTTACATACATTTGTTTTGGTTTATTTTATTTTATTTTAATAGACTTTTAGTTTTAGTTTTAGCCACAGCAAAATTGAGGAGAAAATAAGGTTCACCTATATACCTTGCCCTCCACACCCACAGTCTCTCCCAGGATCAGCATCTTGGGATAGAGTTATACATTTGTTACAGTCAATGAACCTACATTCTCACATCATTATCATTCAATGTTCATGCTTTCTCTTGGGGTTCATTGCTTGTGTTATACATTCTGCAGATTTCGATAAATGTGTCATGATATGTATGCAGTAGTATAGTATCACTGTCCTAAAAATATTATCCATTCTGCCTATTCAGTCCTCCTCTCCCTAATCCCTGCCAACCACTGATTGTTGAACTTTCTCAATTGTTTTATCTTTTCCAGAAAGTCATATAGCTGGAATCATACAGTATGTCGCCTTTCTAGACTGGTTTTTATCACTTAGTAGTATGCATTCAAATTTCTTCCATGTATTTTCATGACTTAGCTTATTTCTTTTAAATGATGAATAATATTCCATCATCTGGATGTACCACAGCTTATCCCTTCACCTTCTGAAGTACACCTTGGGAATTACAAGTTCTGAAATTATGAATAAAGCTGCTATAAACATTTGTTTTCAGATTTTTGTGTAGACATAACTTTTCAACTTATCTGAGTAAATGGCGAAGAATAAGATTGCTAAATTATATGGTAAGAGTATAGAGTTTTATGAAAAAGTTCCAAACTGTCCTTCAAAGTGGCTCTACCAAGTTGCATTACCATAGGCAATGAATGAGAGTTCTGTTTCTCCACATCCTCACCAACATCTGACATGGTCAGATTATTGGCTTTTGTCATTATAACAGATGTGCAGTGGTCCATTTTCTTTTAAGAAAACTTTTAACATCTGATTTCCTGTTTTATTTTTGAAAACTCAATTGTGTCTCTCTTATGTCAGTGTTCCCATTGTTAATAGTAACAAACTCAGGCTGGTAATTATCTCTTTTATTCCATTTCCTCTCTCTTTTTTTAATGGCTTCTGAAAATATCTAACTCATTCTTATATCTTTATATCTTGGTCCTAATGGAACCTACATATAGTAGTTTCTCAAAAAGGAAAGAAGATAGTTCTCTAAAATCAGTATAGTTCCTGAAGTATTGCAAGAGGACGCACCAAACATCAACTTAACAATTGACTTTAAATCAACTTTTGAAACTTTATTTTTTTAATTATTGTAATTACTCTCAAGGCCATATGATGTGTCTAGAACTCTAGATTCCTTTCAGAAGCTTTCCTTAAAGAATCATCTTTGCATTCAGTCTACCTTAAAACACTTTTGCTAGTCTTATTTTAATTATTTTTAAATGCAGACAGGAAAAACCCAATACTTATTTCTTCTTTTTTCCCCCCCACATTGACTAATAGAATTTAAACTGAGCAACCTGGAGACTAAAGTTAGAATTTTTCCCACTGTATTGCACAAGTATCATTTTTTTCCAATTATTTAATCTTAAAGACCAATAAACAACCATACCAAAGCAAGAATATTTTGAAAATAAAAACAATAAAATTTGACATATTTAAAGGAAGAGAAAATAAATGGCAGGGAATGATGTTCTTAACATAATTTGACTTAACATAGTAACATAGTACTTAACATAGTTGGAGTGTGTAACTCATTCTAAAAGTATACCGGGTAGAAAGCAGAAAGTGTAGTGCAAATCTCAGAGATCTGCTACCATAAGAAATTGTGTTATGTGTTATTTACCTTGCAAGTTTAAAAGTAACAGGGCAAATTCTGATTTAGAGTAAGAAATATGTGTTTGCTTATTTGCTTGTTGAATCAGACTTTCTTGACCACCCTGACAAGAATGAGACATTTAAATATTTTAAATAAGAATGTTTCCAGTTTATATTTCATATTTTATGACTTTTTGTTAATGTGAATCTAATGAGTAGTTGGTTACATTTCTAACATGCATATTTATAGGCATTCTAGAAATTATAATAATATTTTGGCAAAACTTAATAACCCAAATTACAATTTGCATAGTCTAGAGGGCTATTTATTAATATATTTGTCAATTTAAAAAATTTCTTTTAGGAGTTAATGTAACTTCAGTTAGAAAGATGTGCTTTATTTTCACAGCCAGCAAGCAAGAGCTATGTTTCTTCCAACTGTTGTTTGTGGTGCCCATGGAATCTATCTTGACAAAGATTCTCTAATCTCAGCCCACAATAGACAATGGGACAGAATGGGATAGTTTATGATAGGATAAGTTAAGATGATAGAATAGGATAAGATGGTAAGATTAGGTTAGGATAGGATAGATAAGACAGGTAGAATAGAATAAGAAGGATGGAATAAAACTGAATAATGATACAGTAAGAGGTATCATAGATATTGGAGATTAGTATTATTTTGTGAAACATCTGTATAAGTTGTGTATCCATATCTTATATAGCAGGAGGAAATCCCCTGGAAGTGGAATCTGGAACAAGTTTAGTATTAGGGAGGTTTGTAAGTGCATGCCCTTGCATGGCATGTAGGAGGTACCCAGTAAGGGAGGAGAAGAGAAGGATAGGAGAGATAAGAACTGCACTAGGCAGATGCAGATGTCCAGGTGCAATGCAACCTCAGTGGAGATCTGAGCTGAGGAGGCCTGATGTTCCTTGAGAACTATAAAATTGGGGTGAAAAGGGTTGCATCTTTATCCCCTTCCCCCTTCAATCAGTCATTTGATGCAAGCTGCTCAGAGATTTCTGGGCTACGTGGCCCATTTCAGCTGAGATAATTCCCAAATGGAATTACTGATGTTTGAAGGTATCCTGCCTGGGGCAAATCTAGTGAGTCTTTACTCAAGAAAGCTCTTAGTGGGTTATCTCAGCAGCCATCTAATCTTGTAACAACCCTAGAATGCTCACCTTTTGCATTAAAGCATGTAGTGGGTTTAGTAGTGTTCTTCCAGAATTCATGTCTACCCACAACCTCAGAATATGATTGTATTTAGAAATAGGGTCCTTGCAGATGTAATAAAGGTAAGGATTGAAACAAAATCATACTGGCCTGGGGTGGGCCCTTAATCCAATGTGAATGAGCTTCTAAGAAAAGAACACACAAGAGATACCAAGAAGAAGGTCATGTGAAGACAGAGCCAAAGATTTGTATTATGCTGCCACAAACCAGGGAACACCAGCAGACACCAGAAGCTGCAAAAGATAAGGACGTTTTCTTATCAACAGCCTTTGGAAGGAGCATGGCTCTATTAAAAACTTGATCTCAGTCCTCTGGATTGCTGACTTTTACAACCTAAATAAATATTTATTGTTTTAAACCACCAAGATTTTTATAATTTGTTACTGAAGCCCTAGGAAACTAATATAACACACTTACACTATTTTTAGATTTCCCTGTCCTATAAAAAGGGCACCAATTATCCCTAACCCCAAGAACAAAAGATTTGTGTAAAATGTTGAATCAGATCATAAGAAGTAAAATGAGTCAGTTTTTCATTTAAATTTATTGGGTAACATAAGTAATTATAATTAATTAACATATTTTAATATTTTTTAAAGTATATTTTAGCAAGAAAATACAATCAAGCTGGCAGCTATAAATCAATATGTTGTCTCTTGACCTTGAGGCAAATGAATTGAATTTTTTACAAAGAAGAAAACCATTGAGCACAAATTCTTGGTATAGATAAAACTTCACTGCTCATACTGTAAGTCATCAAAAACAAGAACAAAGGCATATTAATAACTTCTAGATTGTTTTGCATAAACTGCTACACAAGTATTTAAAGAAAAGAAGGAAGGGGTGAGGAAGAAAATAAATTAAGAAAAGAAGGGAAAAAAAGGATAAAAGGGGAAAAGGAAGGAAGGAGATATTTTATAATAAAAATACCCAGTACGTTCCCCCCACTATAGGAAAATGTTGCTGACAGCTGGATGTAGAAAAGACTTTAAAAGAAAGGTTATGGAAAGATTCTTCAGAGCAACATAGATCTTTTGCTGATGGTTTACCTTTTTAATTCTTTGCATTTTACTTGTGGGCCACAAGGAGATTTCAGGGAAGGTAATCAATCCTTTTGTAATTGTTGTTTCTGGAGTGACAATGACCTTGGTAGAAGAGGATTTCTGAAAGAGAAAGAATATATTTTTCAGATGGAAGTTGACATATAACATATGACATATAATAACGATGATGATGATGATGATGAAGATGGTAATGATGATGATGATGATACCTTTATACAGAGATTTACAATATTCTTTATACCTTCAAAGGCACACACACATAATAACCTATATAAACAGTTAGCATAATCTATGTGCTCATGTGACCCCTACTCAGTCCCCTTCTTTGCCTCCTTCATGTCAACTCATTTCCTTTTTTTGGAAGACACTTTGGTATGACTTTCTGCCTTTGCACCGTACTGCACTACACTAATTTACGTGCCTTCAACATGACTAGAGTCCTAGCAAAAAGAGCTCTGTTGCTAAGACAGATCTGTGTTTGTGTGTAAGAAATTTGTTCCCCTGGGATGAAATCACAGATGCACAAATGCTCAAAGAGCTCCAGCTTCTCCCAGGAGAGCTGGCTTACATTTCCAGAAGACATCCCTGGGGTGAAACACTTTTTAAAATAATGCTTTTAACCTTTGCTTTTGTTCACAGTGCAGCTTTAAGCTCCAAAATTTTCTGCCAACTGTAGAGCTACTTAACTGACCACTGGCAGGTAAGCAATATTCCTGTTGGTGGTTGTGTAATTCTAAATCTTATTTAGGAACAGAGGTATGAGTGTAGATCAAATAATTGTTAAAATTGTGTGAATGGACTCTTGTCTCATGGTGGGCAACTAGGAAATCAATAATACCCAGTAGCCAGACTTTGACCTACTGTATTATGTCATCCTTTTTTTCTGAGTTGGGTTCGCTACCTCAACTCCTTGTTTTTGCCATATAGATAAGGAGTGTTTGATACTGTGCTGTATGAGGGCAGAAAACACACAGGGTATGGATAGTCTGTGTTTTTGCACAGAGAAGCAAGATGCAGAATCCACTGAACACCTGTTGTCAGAAACTGGAGGAAGATGGTTGGGTTTTGTGTGTTAAACTATATGTAATTGGGAATACTAGAAATCCAGCTCTGTGATTTTCAGTAGGACTGAAAGACATGCCAGCTTTCTCCTACCAAGTGGGTCAGATACTTGGAACATTCTTCGGAAGTTGTTCTTAAAACACTTTACCAAGGCTAGGAATCTTCTTTGTTGGCAAATAAACTTTGTTCCACAAAGCAGAGTAAGAACTGCCTATAGGTGTCTTTTCTGCCATTTTGTCAGGTCAACTGTGGTAATAAATTTCTTCGTTTTATAGTTAAAGCTCTGGTGGTCCTCTTCAGAAAGCCACTATAGTACTACCAGAAAATCCTTTATGTGAGGACAGATAAGTAATCTACATGTTTGCTGCTGCATTTTCAGGGCTGAGAACAGCACCGGACATAAAATCAGAAGTTAATACATATATGTTAGATGGGTAACTTCAGTCAGGCTGAGGGTGTACTTATACAATGTCTGCCACACATTTAGGATAATTGGTACTTATCCTAAAATACATACTGACTTGCCCTTCAGAATAGATTTTTTTTTTCATTTTATTTTATTTTTTTCAGTGTTCCAAAATTCATTGTTTATATACCTCTCCCAGTGCTCCATGTAATACGTGTCCTCCCTAATACTCACCACCAGGCTCAGCCAACCCCCTCCAAAACCTTCAGTTTATTTCTCAGAGTCCATAGTCTCTCATGATTTGTCTCCACCTCCGATTTCCCCCAACTCACTTCTCCTCTCCATCTCCCAATATCACCTATGTTATTCCTTATGCTTGACAAATAAGTGAAACCATATGATCATTGACTCTCTCTGCTTGACTTAGCATAGTCTCTTCCAGTCTCTTCCATAATCTCTTCTGGTCCTACCCATGTTGATACAAAAGTTGGGTATTCCTGCTTTCTGATGGAGGCATAATACTCCATTGTATTTATGCACCATATCTACTTTACCTATTCATCTGTTCCAGGGTATCGTGGCTCTTTCTGCAGTGTGGTGATTGTGGCCATTGCTGTTATGAACATTGGGGTACATATGCTCCTTCTTTTCACTACATCTGTATCTTTGTGGTAAATACCCACTAGTGCAATTGCAAGGTCCTAGGGTAGCTCTATTTTTAATTTCTTAAGGAATCTCCATGCTGTTTTCCAAAGTGGCTGCACCAACTTGCATTCCCACCAACAGTGAAAGATGGTTCCCCCTTCTCCACATCCTCTCCAATACTTGCTGTTTACTGTCTTGTTAATTTTGGCAATTCTAACTGGTGTAAAATGGTATCTCAATGTGGTTTTGATTTGACCCTCCCTGATGGCTAATGATGATGAACATTTTTTCATGTGTGTTAGCCATTTGCATGTCTTCTTTGGAAAAGTGTCTGTTCCTGTCTTCTGCCCATTTTTTGACATGATTATCTGTTTTGTGTGTGCTGAGTTTGAGGAGTTTTTTATAGATCTTGGATATCAGCCCTTTGTTTGTAGTGTCATTTGCAAATATCTTCTCCCATTCTGCGCGTTGCCCCTTTGTTTTCTTGACTGTCTCCTCTGCTGTGCAGAAAGTTTTCATCTTAATGAAACTTCCAGACTCTTTTTATGAAGCCAGAATTACCCTGATCCCCAAACCAGGAAAGACCCCACCAAAAAGGAGAATTTCAGATCAATATCCCTGATGAATATGGATGCCAAGATTCTCAACAAGATCCTAGCTAATTGGATCTAATAGTACATTAAAAATGATTATCCACCATGACCTAGTGGAATTTATCCATGGGGTGCAAGTGTGGTTCAACATTCACAAATCAATGTGATAGAACAAATCAATAAGAGAAGAGAGAAGAACCACATAGTCCTCTCAATTGATGCAGAAAAGGTATTTGACCGGATATACAGTATCCATTCCTAATTAAAACCCTTCAGAGTATAGGGATAGAGGGAATACTCCTCAACTTCATTAAATCTATCTATGAAAAACCCACAGAGAATATTATCCTCAATGGGGAAAAGATGACAGCCTTCCCTTTTTGAGATCAGGAACATGACAAGGATGTCCACTCTCGCTACTGTTGTTCAACATAGTACTAGAAGTCCTAGCAACAGCAATAAAACAACAAAAAGAAATAAAATGTATTCAAATTGGCAAAGAAGAAGTCAAACTCTATCTCTTCGCAGAGGACATAATACTTTATATGGAAAACCCAAAAGACTCCACCCAAACTACTAGAACTCATACAGGCATTCACTAATGTGGACGGATACAAAATCAATGTGCAGAAATCAGTTGCTTTCTTTACACTAACAATGAAAATATGGAAAGGGAAATTAGAGAATTGATTCCATTTACTATAGCACCATGAACCATAAGATACCTTGGAAAAACCTAAACAAAGACGTAAAGGATCTGTACTTGAGGAACTACAGAACACTCATGAAACAAACTGAAGAAGACACAAAAAGATGGAAGAGCATTCCATGCTCATGAATCAGAATAAACATTATTAAAATGTCTATACTGCCTAGAGCAATCAATATTTCCTATGCCATCCCGATCATAATTCCACTAGCATTTTTCAAAAAGCTGGAACAAACAATCCTAAAATCTGTATGGAACCAGAAGGGACCAGAAATCGCTAAGGAAATGTTGAAAAAGAAAAACAAAACTGGAAGCATCATGTTGCCTGATTTCAAGCTTTACTTACAATGCTGTGATCACCAAGACAGCATGATACTGGCACAAAACCAGGCACATAGACCAGTGGAACAGAGTAGAGAGCCCAGATATGGACTCTTAACTCTATGGTCAAATAATCTTCAATGAAGCAGGAAAAAATATATACAGTGAAAAAAAGACAGTCTCTTCAATAAATGGTGCTGGGAAAATTAGACAGCTATGTATAGAAGAATGAAACTCGACCATTCTCTTACACCATACACAAAGATAAACTCGAAATGGATAAAAGACCTCAACATGAGGCAGGAATCTATCAAAAGCCTAGAAAAGAACATAGGCAGTAACCTCTTCGACATCGGCCACAGCAACTTCTTTCAAGATATGTCTTCAAAGGCAAAGGACACAAAAGCAAAAATGAACTTTTGGGACTTCAGAATAGATTTTAACATGGGACGCCTGGGTGGCTCAGTCAGTTAAGTGTCTGACTTTTGATTTAGGCTCAGCTTGTGATCTTAGTGTTGTAAGATGGAGCCCCAGGTTGGGTGCCTCACTGGGCGTGGACCCTGCTTAAGATGAGATTCTCTCTCTTCCACTCCCTCTGTCCCTCCCCACTTCCTGCTCCAAAAAAATTAATAAATAATAATAATAATAAAGATTCTAACAATATTCACAATGCAATTTGGATAAAGGAGATGCTACAGTTTAAATCATTTTACCTGTGATTCAAAATATAGGTACTTTCTTCATACTTTGTTTTTGCTGCATGGTGCTATGTATGCCTCTGTATGGTGCTATGATGCCTATAAGAGAAAAATTAAACTTGGTTCCTATAGTATGTAGCTTATATTCTAATTAGGATTATAAGAATGAAGCTTGTAAAGTAATGGTATAAATAAAAACTAGTTTTTAAGTAAGTGGCTAATGTAAGGCAGAAACCACTGTGGAAGACTCAGGAAAGAGCCTTCCAGATTTTCCCTCAACAAAGGACTTGTCCCAGCTACCAGGAATATGGTCAGCAGTCAGCCTCCACCTACTGGCCTCTTCATGACTATGGGTGTGCCTCAACTGCAGAGGAGACACCTCATGGTGGGTTACTCTATTGCTTTGTTCGTCCATATCTAGTGACTGGGTGAGTCAGGTATGTAAACATCGGTATTTTGGCCCAACATCGGTCAACACTTATAAGCAATATTCACTCCATGTTTCCTCAGGAAGTTGACCAAGATTTTATTGAGTCTGTATTATAATTCAATTTCTTCTCTCCCCTCCCTTCTATAGGTGTTGATCCGAAATGAATATGCATCTCTGTTTCAGTGTCTCATATCAGGAAACATAAACCACAACCTTTAGGATACCTAGAGAATATGATAAAAGGCGTAAAAAAATAAAGACAAACAAAAACACTTCATGGCAAAAAAGGCCAATGGTTTTGGTAATGAGGGCATTGCTGAGAAAGAAACTATAATAAAATAATGATAAAAGCCCTAGATTGAACACAGACTGTGCCTTGTCCTGTGCTGAAAGATTTATGCAGTTTATGCCTATCGCTTCATTTAATATCCAAGGAAGTATCTAATTTAATAAGTTAGACTATAAGATCCATGTTTTGTAGGTTAAGAAACTTATGGGTAGAGAAGACAGATGATTTTCCTTTGCTTGTGAGTGGCCGAGTTTTCAAACCTAGTTTGATGAATCAGACTCAGTTCTTCTAAAGAGGGTTAAGTTCAAGTTGGACCAGATAATTTATTTGTAGATAACAATAATTTGTAGACTGTGTAGAAAAAAGGCTTAATGGAACAGTCTCAGATATAGGTTTCTCAGTTTTCATGTCTTCATCTCTCAACTTGTTATAGTATAGGGTCTTGATATTAAGTTAGTATTTTTCTGGATACTTTATTTCTGCTTCTAGGTTGCATCTGCAAAAAGTTCTTGAAAATAACATCTCCTAATTAAATAGATTCCATCTCCTCATTGTCACATCTTACCTATACTTTCCATGCCTGGATCATAGACTAGTTTCCATCCTTTGCTTTAATGCTTGGCAACAGTAAGATCTTCACAAAGAGACCATTTGAAGTTATGGTTTTCCTTAACTTTCTGCCTTCAACCACCTACTGTTCTTTTCTACTTAAACAATCTATTCTTAGCATAACATCCTAGACTATCGCACTGTCTAGAGTTGTAACATCTTTCATGTGTTAAAATCTGATATTCCTTGGCCAATTCTAAATAAATACTCCTCCAAAATCTCCACACTTCTCCCACTGAATTCAGTGTTCAGTTTAACATTACCAAAATGACTCTCTACTGTCCAGTTTTCCAATACTCTAGAATTTAATCTGACATATTTTCCTTCCAGTGTAACCTCAGAAATTTGCTTAGTCATTTCAATGATATTCTCACTAACATCCTCCATTTTCATCTTCTGTGGATTGTGCCATGTACTGGATGGACCAACCACATTTTTCTTTTCTGTTATGCCACGAGCAGGCTTCTTTGAAGCTCTATTGCTCACTATCAGGAATCTGGCAGACAAAAGTGCTGCACCAGGCTAGAATTTCCATGGAGTCAGTGTCTTTCTCCCTCTCACCGGTGAAAGGTTCACAATTCCTCATGGACCCATGACTCTACATGCTAGATGTCTGGCTCTCAGACAGCTCCTGGAAATAGTTGCATTCAAACACAGATTGCTTGTCATCACAATGATAATTTTATTTCAAGCTTGAACTTCAAATAGAAAAGGCAATCGCCTATGGGTGCGAAGTGAGGAGTTTCTCATACCTACATTTATTCCTATTATTTAAAAGCAGACCTGTCCTTCTGGGACAGAGAAAGGTTACTATTATTATAGTAATAACCACATTGATTCTTCTTTGGCTCAATTCCCCTCTCTTCCAGAGCAAGGTGATGAGAGTCAGATATTATCCTAAATATACCAGGGTCTGTATTATAGGGCAGGGACCCTGAAGATATCTGGTACTTATACACCTTGTTTCTTTCACTCTTGAGAGGAGAGAAATTTAATCTCTCTAATGTAAACGTATTCTTCTGGGGAAGAGAATGGTAAAGGCTGTGTTTTTGCCCTCTGGAATACCAACCAGTGTCTCCAGAGGGGAAAGAAGGTAAGTCTGCAAGTTTACGACTCTTAGAATTTCCCTGTGGTTGCTGGGGTGGGATTAGTTTTATTATCTTTTGTACAGGAGCAGATGGCTTTAGATCCAATGTGCTTAAAAGTGAAGAGCAAATAGGACTGAAGTGAAGGAGACATTCTCTAACATGTCAATTCATTTTGCTCAAGAAGCCAAAAATGCAGAAAGCATCTTCAAAAGATCTATACCATTCCACAGTGTTTGGAACCGTAAGTACATTCTGAGGATCTAAGTGCACCTGGTCCCACTCACTTCATCATTGGGATGATGAAAGAGAAGCTGATTCATAACCTCTCTTGTTAATTTTTAACGTTTGAGATTCTCCAATAAAATGTGTTTCTTATCTCATTCCAGGTGATACAGTGGAAGTTGTCCAGAGCCTGGTGCCCTATAGGTGGTGAGTATGAAGAATCAATTGTGTACTCTTTTTTTTTTTTTTTTTTTTTTTATGGACTTCCTAATGCTACATAGCTGATATCTTTCCCCAGCTATTCTCTCAATATTGCTCAGCAAATATTTTGTTCAGCTTTATCAGCTACATTCCTGATTCCTCACAAGTATAAAATTCTTTAAATTTCAGTACCATTTCAGGCTTAAATCCCTTACTATTTATCTCTCTCTCTCTGTCTCATGCACACACTCACACACACACACACACACACACACACACTGAAATCAATACTTTTTTCCAAGCTTTCATCATTATTCAGCTTCAATACAAACCCCTCCCCCATCCCCTTGCTCCTAACACCATCCCTCTACCTCATGAGAATTGCAATAAAGTCTATGGTTTTTTGCTTTAACAAAATTGGATTTAAATATCCTTTCCACAAAGTATGAGCTATGTGATCTGGGCCATGTCATAATTATTTCAGTTTCCTCTTTGGAAAACAGAAGGTATTAATAACCCTTCTGGAGGAAGATTAGGAAGTAGAAAATGTAAACCACTTAACTGAGTACCTAGTACTCAAATTGTGGTTATTACTGTTATTGTATAATTTCATAATTGTTTCATCTTTTGCTTTGGTGCTTTAGGTTTATGCCCTTTACCTACTTTAACCTCAGCAAAAAAAAAAAAAAAAGAAAGAAAGAAAGAAAGAAAGAAAGAAAGAAAGAAAGAAAGAAAGGAAGAAAGAAATTCTTCTGTTCTTAGTAGATAATTCTCTGACCCACACTACTCTGCAATTAGACAATTTCTTCCTTTCTGTCTTTTCTTGCATTGCTAAATCCCTGAAACCTAGTATTTATTTGCTCACTGCCCTCACAGAGTTCATGGCCTCATCTCCCATTGTTTCTTCATTTTCCCATTGCTGCTTAGTCCAACTTCCTGAATTCACAGGACTGACTTCTTAGATCACATCTTACTTTGTCCTGCAACAATTACAAGCATTGACCACAGGGTCTTAAACTCATCCTTTGCCAAGTTTCCTGAGAGTGTTTTCTAATTCTTCATTTACCACTCCGGGTAATCTTTGTCTTTTTTTTTTTTTTGTGGTTAGATACTTGCCTTGTATATGCATGTTCCCTGGAAACATCATCTTCCTGGTTTATCCCTTGCTGTAGTTTCTGTTAGCCAATCACTATGGACAAACCTTCCTTTTCTCTGACTTGAAAATGTTTTCCCACACACTTCTTATATTTGCTTATTTTGCCCATCTAGTAAACCACTGGCATCACCGTCACTCTCCACCCATAACTAAACAACCCAAAGTCATACGTAAACCCAAGAAGCAAAACTCTTTCATCAAAGGATTCCCTGTGTAACCCAATTGAATAAAGAAATAATAAAGGGTAAAAAAAGAAAAAAAAATGAAGAAGACAACAAGAATAAACTTATGGTCTGTCTTCTGGATGTTCTGAATTCTCTGTGTTTATGTTTGTTTTATAAAATTGCAAGAAAAAGAAGTAGTATTCATGATATTCATGATATCTTAGATGTTTTATCTTTGCAAATTTTTCTGGAAGGCCACTGTGAGTTCTTAAAGTGTTAAAATAAAACTACACCAGCCACTATAAGAGCAAAATAAGTATATAGGGGAAAAAAGTTCTTGATTTGACTGTTCTGAAAAAAATTCTCTAAGGTATCACAAGCACATAAATGCCTACCCCTGATTCTGTAGGGCTCTTATTAATTGTTCCTACTGTTTGCATCTGTTTTACTAGTCTTGTGAATCTTTAAGGAAGCCCTTGTTAACAGAAAAGCAACGTTTTGTGAATCTAGTTATTTATTGACTTGCTACGACTTCAGAAAAATGTTGCCTCTGTTTTCTTTCCCTGACATTTCTTTATACCTGAGCTTCTGTCTTTGTGTTACACAGTCAACATGCCTAAAAGCTTCCTCTTCTCCTAGAGCTGCATTTTCCCATGTTGGTATCTGGTGCCTCACTTCCAGCCACTCTGCATTCATCTGGTGCTCTGCTGCCTGGCTCTTCTGCGGTGTTGGCCTACCTCTACAACAGCTTCAGTTGAATTGCTTACAGCTTTTCTCCCTCCTCCCACACACGGTTACCTTCTGGCACAATCTTCCTTCCAGTACTCAGAGCTGCTGCTTAGAAACAGGAACTAATGCAAGTGAATGAAAACTACAGTGCAAGTTCTATAGCCATGGACTATAGGACAAATCAATATTCATATGCAATTGTAATTCAGTTTTTTAAAGGTCTTCAGTGTAGCTTAGACTTGTATCTTTAGCTGGTGAAAATCAGATGAAGAGAGATACCAAATATGAGCTGGCTTTGCTACAGCACTTTTCTGTGCGTGAGATGAGTTTTTCTGAGATTATCTATTTGGCTCAGCCCTTCACCCTCACATGTTTGCTCAGGTCTTACTTCTCGATGAGATCTACTCTGACAGCCCTGTTTCATACTCCAACCTGTTCCAACCGTCCCCTCTGGCGTTCTGGATCAACTCTACTTTGCTCAACTTTTACTTATTTTCCCCATAGGACTTAAATCTGATAATATATTACATAATCTATCTACTACATTTTCTGCATTTATTTTTAATTCTTAATTACATAACCTAGCTTCCGCAAGGAAAAGACTTTTGTTTTGCTGGATCCCAAACACCAAGATTCTGTCAATAATAAGCATATAAAAATACTCTAAGAATGAAGAGAAGGAAGAAAGGAAGGAAGGAAAGAAGGAGAAAGGAAGGAAGGAAGAGAATGATGGAAACAAGGAATGAAGGGAGGATAGCAATCTTAAGCCAAATAAATAATTAGTCTCTATGCAAAGTTAATGCATACTTATTTCAGGTCAGTTCAACAAATGTTTTCTAAATAACACTATACTATAGATATTACTCAGTGTTACAATACGTAGTCACCCTTAGTTAAAGGAACCTGTGATAATTTGGGAATACAACCATCTCTTTCTAATGAAGTAAAGTATTATAAATGTTGGAATACTGTGTTATGAAAGTGTTATGACAGACTTGCACCTTACCTCATCCTAATTGCTTCTAGATACAGGGCATGGCATGGGGGTGCTGTGGGAAAGGCAAGAATAGATAGGGACACCAATTAGGAGGCTCATGTTCTTCAGATAAAACAACATGCGTGTGTGACTGACAGCAGTGGTAATAGTAATAGGAAAGCATGGATGGATTTCTGAAGTACTTAGGCGATAGAATCAGAGGAACAGGGTGAATGATCAAGCAGGAGAGATTTGCTTTAATAAGGCATGGATTTAAAAATATGCAAATCAAATCTGCTCATCCTTGTAGTGACCATTATATCATACTGTCCCAAGAGAGTAAAAGGGATAAATGCAGTTCAGTGATTAGAGCAAATGTATCAGGACATGAGACAGAGAAATTCCAGTTTGGAAGTTTCTAGTGTTTCCAGCCATTGAAAGTGAACTAAAACTACAAAAACTAGGCATTGGGAAGGAGTGGGAACAAGGGTCACTTCAAATACCAGCAATTTAACAGTTTTTTAAATTTACTTATTTAACTTACTCTAAGACAAATCGGTAACATTTTTAAAATTCCAAGAATGATAAGAAAAGAATATGTCAATTTAGCCCATTTTTCATGGTATCCAAGACCTAAAAAGAATAATTGGGGGAAAAAATGCATGTAAGATGTACTTATTTAAGATAAGAACATCATTAAAAGAAAGATTCAATTATTGACTTATATTATTTAATAAATATCTACTAGTCTCATGGTGCATAATTAATCACTCTGTGAGGGTAGGCACATTCTCTTGTTTGCTTGTCTTCTCCAGCCCAGGACTTGAATAAACCTTTTGATGCCTGAAGAAATTAATGAATATGCAGATTATTAGTAAGATGGGATTTGGAATCAGAGAGAAATATTTTAAATCCTAAATCTTCCACCCAATAGTTGAGAAAGCTACTTTATTTTCTGAACTTCAGTGTCCTCGTAAGTAAAATGGAAGGAACAATAGGTCTACCTCACAGGGTTGCTGACATTTAAAAGTAATGATCAGTTATTATTTAAAACAGTTAGTGTAGCACCTAGCATGTAGTGAGTATTCAATAAATGTTAATAATTATTATAATATTCCAGTTTTTATGCCAGATAGATCTTAAGCCACAAGTGAATTTGAATATTTAAGGCAGCCTTCAAAAACCAGTAACCACTGTGTACTTAGTAAGCCAGAGGGCAAATCCCTTTCAGGAAGTCTCAGTGAGAGACATATTTTCAGTACTTTTTCCTATAAATCCTCAGTTCATTATTTCACCATATTTTCTCTTTTCTTTGACTGTTCCTAATCAGAGATAAGAAATATGTCAAATAACAAAATGCTTAAAATGAAACTCTACTTTATAGTGGGGAAGTGATAAGTAAAAACTAGTCATTTTTAAAAAATATTTTATCCCTTTAGAGAATACAGATGAATTATATTTATGCAAGAAACATATTCAATGGCATCCACAAAGTTGTAAAGGAGGTGTCTCAGAAGAGTAACAAAACTTTCACTCTACTCCCTAGAAATTGATGGGATCCTATAAAACAAACACTGTAGCTTTAATATTGTCTAAGAATGTTCAGAATCATAGTAGGCCTAGGACATGTTTTAGCTGTTACTGAAATGGGTAGAAACTGCTTCATTGAACGACCTTCCTTCCAACCCCTCAGCCTTTTTTTTTTAAATTGAAGTATAGTTGATAGAAAATGAGTCAATCAGAGAAAGACAATTATCATATGATCTCCCTGATATGAGGAATTTGAGAGGCAGAATGGGGGCCTCGGGGGGTGGGAAGGAAAAAATGAAACAAGATGGGATCAGGAGGGAGACAATCCGTAAGAGACTCTTAATCTCACAAAACAAACTGAGGGTTGCTGGGGGGAGGTGGGTAGGGAGAGGGTGGTTGGGCTATGGACATTGGGGAGGGTGTGTGCTATGGTGAGTGCTGTAAAGTGTGTAAGCCTGATGATTCACATACCTGTACCCCTGGGGCAAATAATACATTATATATTAATAAAAATAATTAATAAAGTAAAATAAAATTTAAAAAAATGTTACTCTAGTTTCAGGTGTACAACATAGAGGTTAGACAACTCTATACATTATGCTCGGCTCACCACAAACAGAGCTCTTATCTATCACCATACAATGTTATTATAATACCATAGAGTATACTCCTGATGCTGAACCTTTTGTTCCTGTGATTTATTCACTCCACAACTATACCTCCTAATCCCCTTCATCCATTTCACACATACTCCCATTCCCCTCCCTTCTGACAAAAAACAAAACAAAACAAAACAAAACAAAACAAAACAGTTCATTCTCTATAGACCTGTTACTATTTTGTTGCTTATAGTGGTGGTTGGTTAGTTGGAAGGTTCTGTTTCCTTAGATTCTACATGTAAGCGAAATCTTATGTTATTTGTCTTTCTCCGTGTGACTTATTTCTCTTAGCATAATACCCTTCAGGTCCAGCCAATTTGTACAAATTGCAAGAGTTCATTCTCTTTTATGGCTGAGTAATATCTATTTTATAAATATACCATATCTTCTTTATCCATGCTAATTTGAAAAGGCATATGCACCCTTATGTTTATTGCTGCATTATTTACAATAGCCAAGATCTGGAAGCAACTTGTGTCCATCAATAGATGCCACCTTTCTTCTAAAAAACCCTATCATTTATTAACAAAGCTACTCTAGAGGAAAACATAAGAAAAACTGTAGTGTTAGATTCACTGACCACATGAGAGTGCAAATATAAAATTTAGACTAAGAAATATACAAAGCATTAAAGACCTCTGGTAAATAAAATAATAAAATAGTAACTGAAATGGATTCATAAAGACAAGTTCTGTTTGTTTTATTCATTCCCCTATTCAGGCAATTACTTATTTGATCACTTATGCATTCCACTAATTAAATACCAAATAAGTGCCAGAACATTTTCTAGCTGCTGTTAATGATAGCTAATGGTTATAAGGTCTTCCATCCAACTAACAAATTAATGCAGCCATCTCCCTAACTTGACTCTTCTGTGAGTCACTTACCTACTAGTGTTACCTCCATGACTAAATTCTGATGAGAAATATTTAGTTTTGTTTTAGTTTTGTTTTTGAGTAATGGATGCTCAAGTT
The DNA here is from genome assembly GCF_964662115.1 of Mustela nivalis. Classification (NCBI taxonomy): domain Eukaryota; kingdom Metazoa; phylum Chordata; class Mammalia; order Carnivora; family Mustelidae; genus Mustela; species Mustela nivalis. Next base: position 44,824,507 of record NC_139023.1, on the reverse strand, counting down.
ACACAGAGGATTCCCTCAGAACGTTGTAGAGGGATATCCTAAAAACAAACAGACAAATAAATAGAGCTGGAAAATGATTTCTGTTTAGTCAGTGTTGCCCAAAGGCAGGACAAATTGCCTAAAAGAAAAGTTTCCTTAAAATTCCTTTTGCTACTTTGAATTATTCATTTATAAAACTTGACATTAGCACCCCTTGTAGAATAATTTTTGTGGAGTGTTCTGCCAAGAATTCTAAGCAAGATTACTAAGACCATTCAGGCATATGGAAACAGTTTGATAATTAATAATTCCATTCGGGATTCCACATTGGATGCACATTGGAAAACATGTTCATCTTTCAAGTAGTTATCATACTCTGTCTGCTGGACATGGTGTTCAGGATTACAATCCATCTCAACACAGCAAACTGAAAGATAAATCCTATTTGTCCTTTTTGATCATTAAAAAGAGCTGACTAGGGGCACCTGGGTGGCTCAGTGGGTTAAAGCCTCTGCTTTCGGCTCAGGTCATGATCCCAGGGTCCTGGGATTGAGCCCTACATAGGGTTCTCTGCTCAGCAGGGAGCCTGCTTCCCCCCTCTCTCTCTCTGCCTGCCTCGTGATCTCTGTCCTTCAAATAAAATAAATAAAATCTTAAAAAAAATAAATAAAAATAAAAATAGCTGACTGGAAATCTGGAAAGCTTAAGTTATTGACATGCCTGTCACTAATTTTGGTAACATCATGACAGATGTACTTACATATTTAAAACAGACAGTCATGTAAAATTCCTTGTTCAATACTTTTTTAATTTAAATTTAGCTAGCCAACATATAGTAAATCAATAGTTTCAGATGTAGAGTTCAGGAAATTAATAGTAAATGCAGTGTTTTTTGGTGGAATGTGTCAATAGCCATGTTATAATATGTGTGTGTATGTGAGTATGATGTGAGTATGTGTGAATATTTAAGGTTACAATGAATGGCAGGGAACAATGTCTTTATTAGCATGTTCATGATTTTTAAAATATTTTCAACCATTATTACTTTTTTATTAAACTGTAGTTGACATACAATATTATATTAGTTTCAGGTATACAACATAATGATTCAACATGTATTTACATTATGAAAAAAAATCCACAATAAGTGTAGTTACCATCTGTCACCATACAAACTTCCCACATCATTGGCTGTGTCCCCTATGCTGTTATTTCATTTCACTGAAGCTGATATTTTTAATAACTAGAAGTTTGTAGCTCTCAATCAATCCCCCTCACTTATTTCATGCATACTCCCAATCTTCCTCCCTTTTGGCAACCAACAGTTTGTTCTCTGTGTTTATGGGTCTGCTTCTGTTTTGTTTTGCTTGATCTTTTTTTTTTTTTTTTTTTTTGAGATTGCATATATAAGTGAAGTTATGTACTATTTCTCTTTTTCTGCCTGGTTTATTTCACTTATCATAGTACCCTCTAGTTCTATCCATGTTGTCACAAATGGCAATATTTCATTTTTTTAATAGCTGAATAATATTCCAGTGTGTGTGTGTATACCAAACCTTCTTTATTCATTTATCTGTTTATGGACACTTAGGTTACTCCCATGTCTTGGCTGTTTTAAATAAGGCTACAGTGAACATAGAGGTACACATGACTTTTTCAAATTAGTGTTTTTGTTTTCTTCAGAAAAATACCCAGAAATAGAATTGCTGGACCATACAGTATTTCTCTTTTTAATTTTTTGAGGACTCTCCATACTGTTTTTCAGAGAGGCTACACCAATTTACATTCCCACACACTACACAGGTTCTCTTTTTTCCACATCCTCACCAACACTTGCTACTTCTTGTCTTTGATAATAGGCATTCTGATAGTTGTGACTTGACATCTTATTGTGATTTTGATTTGCATTATCCTCATGATCATTTTTGAGCATCTTTTCATGTGTCTATTGGCCATCTGTGTGTCTTCTCTGGAAAAAAAAAAGTCTATTCAGGACCTCTGTTTATTTTTTAGTGAGATTGTTTTTGTTCTGTTTTATTTTGGTTTTGATGTTGACTTGTAGGTCTTCTTTATATATTTTGGATAATAACCCCTTATGAAATAAATATATCATTTTCAAATGTCTTCTCCCATTCAGTAGGTTGCATTTTCATTTTGTTAATGGTTTCCTTTACAATAGAAAAGTTTTCTAGTGATACCATCTTAATTGTTTATTATTGCTTTTATTGCCTTTGCCTGAGGAGAGAGATCCAAAAATTTTTACTAAGACCAATGTCTAAGACTTCAATGCCTATTTTCTTTTAGGGATTGTATGGACTCAGGTCTTTAATCCATTTTAAGTTTATTTTTGTATATGATATAAGAAAGTGACCCAGTTCCATTCTTTTGCAGTGCAAAATGTTTACAGTTTTTATGTAATGAGTCTATAATTATTTGGAAGACATATGGAAGTGAGTAGGATAATATATAAAATTCTTTTGCCTTTCTTGAAGGAAAGATATAATGTAAAGTTTGTAATTAATTCTTCCAGGCACTATGTTTTCCACCTAGCAAATCTTTTAGTGTTAAAATATATTTACTTCAATAAAATATGATTTCCCAAATGAAAGAGTAAGTCTTTAAAACATAGATCAGGGCGCCTGGGTGGTTCAGTTGGTTGAGCCACTGCCTTCGGCTCAGGTCATGATCCTGAACTTCCAGGATTGAGTCCTGCATCGGGCTCCCAGCTCCTTGGGGAGTCGGCTTCTCCCTCTGACCTTCTTCTCTCTTATGCTCTCTCTCACTCATTCTTTCTCAAATAAATAAATAAAATCTTAAAAAAAAAAATAGATCAAACACCAATTTTCAGTGATTAACATTCAGTAGTTTCCAAGTTAAATTTTGATAAAGTGAGTGGACAATAATCAGAAAACAAATGTATTGCAAAACTTAATCTTGAAACCAAGAAAATTCTAGAAATTCAAGGGAAAAATATTTTTTTAAGATTTTATTAATTTATTTGACAGAGAGAGAGAGAGAGCAAGAGAGAGAACACAAGCAGGAGGAGTGGGAGAAGGAGAAACAGGCTTCCTGCTGAGCAAAGAGCCCAATGCCAGGCTCCATTCCAGGACTCTGGGATCATAACCTGAGTTGAAGGCAGCAACTTAATGGCTGAGCCACCCAGAAACCCAAAGGAAAAAATATTTTTAAATCCTAACTTAGAAGTGGTTACAGGGGCATCGGGGTGGCTCAGTGGGTTAAGCCTCTGCCTTTGGCTCAGGTCATGATCTCAGGGTCCTGGGATCAAGCCCTGCATCAGTCTCCCTGCTCAGCGGGGAGCCTCCTTCCCCCATCTCTCTGCCTGCTGCTCTGCTTACTTGTGATCTCACTCTCTGTCAAATAAATTAATAAAATCTTTAAGGGGAAAAAAAAAGAAATGGTTACATTTCATGAAGAGGAGGGGAGGTTGAACACATGTAGTCACTTTCCCAACCAATCAAAGTCCATATGTGACATATATTCTGTCAATGTTTGCCAGAGTAGAGACTAGAAATTGCCTTAGTCAATTGCAACTTGGTAAAATGCTGGTTTCTAATTTCACATGTACTAATGCAACGTGAGCAGGTAGAGATTGGCATTGCCCAATTTACTGAAATATGTGAGAGATTTGGTAGAAACCTAACAGATTAGAACATTTATTAAAGGTTAGAATACTATTTAGTCATTAGAGCAATTTTGGCTCAGTAAATCTGAGATGAGGCCCTCAAATATGTGTTTTTAATAAACATAATCAAAAACTCTTGACAAATACTCTTCTAGTCAATGGGCTTTAAAATACGGTAGATGAGATGATTCTTTGGAGAGTAAAAAGAAAAACAATTCTGTTTTTATTTATTCTTCATCTCGTCTTTTTAAAATTTCTCTTTTGGGCAGATGAATTCTCAATGTCTATTTGAATAACCTGGGACAAGCTTCTTACAGGCCATGATTCTCAGTTAATTTACCTATAAAATTAGTGTTGGGCTAAAATGATTTTCAAACATCTCTCAACACTTAAGTGGGTTTGAAAACAATTTTGCAACAAACACTTTAGAAGTGAGGTTAAATAGATAGAAGAAAAAAATACACAGGGCATCACAAATAAAACAGGTAAGTGCTACATTACAAAGCTTTAGTTTGATTGTGTGTATATAAATATACTGGGATGTGTGTATATAAATATACTGGGATGTGATGTAAAACATTCTTTTTTTACAATGAATTGTGGCCAAAAATTTGAAAAATGCTTCACTAGATGACTTGTAAAATTCCTTTAATTTGAAAAGGTTTAAAATGCAATATTTCTTTCCCAGGGCTAGGAACTTTAAGTGTAGTATCATCAAAGTATTTACAGAGTAAAATTGATCTACATATCATTATTTCCCTATCTGATATGAATTAAAATAAATCAAGTAGAAACCTAAAAAATTAGTATCATTTAATAAAACTGCGTAATTCAAGATCAATATATTTCTGTGTACTAGAAATAAAAAATAACAAAAATCTAGGGAATATATAGCATACTTTAATGATAAAGGAAGTACAAAACTTTCACAAATATAAGAGACATTATATTATTTTATATAAATATATATGTATAAGGATATAAATATGTATGTTTAATGCATAAGTGTAAAATGTATAAATATACATATTTGAATAATATATATATATATATATTATATATATATATATATATATTTTTTTTTTTTTTTTTTCTGGAGCAGCAGTAGAAAAGTATGTAGCACCTCTACACCAAAGTTTTTGGTAGCTAAAGTACGTTCAATGGCAACTATGGTACTCAGGATGAAGACTAAGTTCCTTCAAACGGATTATAGAGTACTTTATGATCTGGTCTTTGTTTACCTCTTTATTCTTGTTTATTCCTAATATTTTTGTACTCCATATTGCTTTTAACTCCTTTTTCTTTTTTAAACCCCAACTTTCTAACTTTGGACAGCCAGCTCTACTAATCCTGTGCATATTAATTTATACATTTTTATGGAAATTTAGAGACAGAGCTATGCTTAACATTTTGCTCAGTGATTGTATAGCCTGCACTTACATCAACATAGTATTTATCGCTCAATTTATAAATGTCTGTTTACTTATTTATAGTTTCTGTAGACCTATCCTTAGCTCCTATAAACTAAAAGCCTATGAATTTATTTTCCCATTTATACTGTGAAAGAAACTTATATGGTACTCCAGATGATAATATTCTGGGAAATAAGAAGCTAGACAGGTAGAGTTACCAGAGATTATCTTTCTGTGGAAATAATATTTAAGAGACCTAAAGTACTAGAAAGGAAAAGTCATCGGACTCACTGGGCAAATGAGGGTAGGCTAAAAGTATGGTAACTTACATAGGCTGGTGAGCGAAAATGCCTCAGTTAAATCTCACGTCTTTATTGATCACTAGAACAGAGTTTGCATTTTATTTCAGTTTCAGTGTAAGTGGTTTCAAAGGTGTGATAAGCTATATAGAATGTGGTTTGGAAAAGACGTGATAGGAGATTTTGAATATATTTCCAAAGTCTCTGAGAGGATGTTGGTGAGCTGGTCTAAGATGTTGACCATGATCAAAATAACGGTGGTAATAATAATAATAACAATAATAATAATAAATTGTACTACATCAAAAGAATTCACTGATAATCCATGTGACCTCATTATGGTGAAGAGTGAATCACTGAGGAATTAATGTTCACCATTATTTACCCAACAAATAACATAATGTCCATTACATAGTAGGCACTCAATAAATAATTATTGAGTGAATGAATAAGGGCAAGAAAGGGTAATAAAATGCCTAGGGAACAAAAAGTTATTTGTCTGAGGAAAGGAAATGCATGTCATCCGTAACGGCGTAATTTATATAATGCATATTCCCTGTCACATATTGGTGCCCAATAAATGTCTATGAAAGGAATTAGTACATTTTCTGTAGAATTAAATGATACTTCAGTTTTAGCTATTTCTTTTCACTGTCTATTTTTATGTTTATGTTTTGTATCAAACTTGATTCATAAAATGAAAATACATATATTAGCCTACATTATCCAGTTTCTTTGACACAGTGGGTACTTAATAAAAAAATAAAAAATTGAATAACTTTGATGCAATTCTATTTTCTTTTTGATATTGGTTATATTGATAAATATTCTCACTTGCTCAATTTTCTTTTAAAGTGTGAAAGCTGAAAAACAATGTACTTTGTAATCGTAATTCTTATTCTGTTTCTAACTTTTGAGGTCAATAAGAGTTCTAAATAAATACTTGAGAAATATTTGAATATTGCAATGACTCAAAAATACTTATAATTAAAGTTTAACCTATCTAATTTATTATTCTGAGAAAAATGTTAACATTTCTAAATAGATTGGGAATTTTTTTTCATTAATTTGATTAAAATAAAAATATAGTTTTATGCTTAAATGAACTTGAATACTTTTTCATGCTATAAGCTTTAAACAAAGATTAAAATTCAAACAATGACTAATTTTGCTTTTAAGGTAAATGTTTAGGTAAAGTGGTAGGCTGTAAGTTCTTATTAGTCAATTTAAAATATCTAGCTATGTTATCACTTTGATGTCATTGGAATTATCTTATATGGCTTTTCTTTTTTAATACTTATCATATATATAAAACTTTTTGTTCTGGCAGTATTAATATTATTTGATTTTGTTAAGCAGATTCCATAATTTCCTTTGAGCTATATAAAAGCTGTTTTGCATACAATATTAAAACATGAAGTGTTATATGAATCAAGCTCATGAAGTTGACTTAAAATTCTTTCATTACAGAATATTTAATGTTTTTGTTTAAGAAAAAAACAAAAGGATAGATAAAGCTACATTTAGGTCAAGATTTATTTCTCTTTCTAAATAGGTAAGTTTCCCTATCCTCATTGTAAATCCTCAATTTTGAGCATTTATAAGGTAGAAGAACTAATCTGAGCCCTTCTCAGTACATTAACTTTAGTAGCGTGTTCAAGTTATTCCTCAGACATGGTGGGAGTAGCAGAACATATAATAATTATTTTAGAATGGGTCAATGAGATTCTATCTCTATTGTTAAACCCCAAGTCCCAATTAGGGTCACTTGGGGAAGGCCAGATCACCAATTGAGGCTTAATGCCCAATCTAATTGCAGTTTCAACCTCCCCCAGAAATGTAGTCTTAACTGGTCAGTCAGGCATTTTCTGGTCATCATCAGTGAAGTAATATGTCACATGGGCCCTTTTCATTCCCCAAGGGAAATGTGATAATCCATCTAATAAGAGCCGATGCTCTTCCCTCCTAAGGGAAGGCGATCGTGCCTGAAATAATCTTTTACTTCCTTTTGCTAGTTGTCTCTCCTGTTTCTGCCTATGAAATTTTTCCATTTTGTATAGCTTCCATAGGATCTCTCTGCTTGCTAGATGGGATGCTACCCAATTCATGAATTGCTTAATAAAGCCAACAAGATCTTCAAATTTACTTAGTTGAATTCTTATTTTTAACACTATCCATTCCCTATTTTCTTCAATAATTATTTAATTTACTTGTCCAACATATTTAGTGAATGTCATTGATGTTCTAGACATCTGGGTTTATACTGCTAGAAATTGTATATATGTTATGTGCCCTCATGAAACTTAGTTATTGTCTAGTCTGGGGCACATGAAAATATGTAAACACATTTTAATAGGAGCCACAAAAACGAAAGTTAACAATTTTTTTTTCAATTTGAATTTCTTTACCTTTTATTTTATACCTACTATTAGCATGCAGTAAACATTTAAAAAAATGATGTACCTAGGCATAAGGAAACCATCAAATGGTTAAATAGTACCACTCCCTCACCACCCCAAGATAGGTCCACCAGGAACATGTAATTATAATTTTATTTGGAAAAGGGGTCTTAGAAGACATAATTAAAGATCTCAAGATAAAGATAGCCTAGAATGAAAGCGGCCAATAAATCTAAAAGATGTCTTCATAAGAAAGGGCAAAGGAGAAACTGACATCAGGATGCACAAAGGAGAAACCCAAGTGAAGGTGAAGACAGAGACTGGAGTTATATGGCAAAAGAGAAATTGAGACCAAGATGCACAAAGGAGGAAGCTATGTTTAAGTGAAGGCAGAGATTGGAGTTACATGGCCACAAGTCAAGAAAACTTTGTATCCAACCAGAAGCTGAGAAAGGGTAGGGAGTGTTCTTCCCTAGAAATTTCAGAGGGAGTCCAGCCCTGCCAACACCTTGATTTAGGACTTCTGTCCATTAGAACTGTGAGAAAATAAATTTCTGTTGTTTTAGGATACCAACTTTGTAGTAATTTGTTATGAAAATCCTAGGAAACTAATATTTGCATTTTTAGAAGATTATGGAAAGAGAATTATGGAAGTGCAAAATCCACATGGTGGCTATTTCCATTACCTAGAGCAGCAGTGGTTATGGCCTGGACTAACACTTGAATTGAGATGGAACCCTTAGAGGTAGGGTAGCTGGGGTGCTAGGGAGGAATGGGAAAAGAAAGAGATCCCTATGATGTGTATAGGAACAGTTGAGTAGATGGTGATGCTGATTACTTAAGTGTGAAAGACAGAATAGTAGGGGAGAGGGTAGTTTTTATAAAAATAAAATGTATAGAAGATGAAAAAGAAAAGAAGAAAATTTCATAGTGAATTTCAGTTAGAAACACACACACACACACACACACACACCTGTGTTCCGAGCCTCTATTTGACCTATATTATTGATACGGAGTACAGTTCCAAATATTAGAAAGCCCCTCATTTAATGGATAAACACATCATTACAAAAAGTTTCCTTCCTTAAAGGACTTCCAAATAGTTTAGGGATGGAAACAGCAATCAGAAAAAGAAATTCCACAGGGTGCTGATAATGCAGAGAGGAGGGAGTTCTCATCTTGCCCTATGGTGGGATGGTCAGAAGATCTTTAAGGTTCAAAATTAAATCATAAGTATGGATAGAAATAAGTCATGTCACCAAAGGAGTGCTGAATGCCTCCTAATAGAGCAAGCATCGTATGCAAATCCAGTGATGTAGGAAGGAGCATGCTTTGTTGAAAGAACTTTAGTAATGAATGCATACTAACAGATGGTCAGAGGAGAGCCTATGAGGAAGGGGTGGCCGAGATGGAGGCAAGAAATAGCATCCAATGGTCCTAAGATGCTATGCAAAACATTCTGGCTTGTATCTTTGAGATTTGAAAAACTAATAAATAGGGTTCAGGATCTGAACAAATTTTCAGAGATATTTCCCTAGTAGTAGGAGATAGAGCAGAGAAGCTACATTCCATGTCTGCACAGTGTGTTACTCCCAAGAAGAATCTAAAAGTATGTAAATGTCAGCTTCAATTAGCACAAGGGGATTGTTATTGCTCTATTTGTTTGAGACAAATACACACTGAAATAGCAGTGCCCTCTGACTTCCTTCTGAGGATAATAGCAGTGTTCTGTGATACTCTTCTATTTCCATGCTCCAAAATAATGAACACGGATAAAAGTAGAGGAACCAAATTTTTTTTTTTTTTTTTTTTTTTTAGGATCACATCAGGAGGAGGGGAGAGCTTTAAACTTGAAAGACAATCTTCCATAAGGATTTTAAAATGTTATTTTACCCCCAAATGAAAAAAAGAAAAAAACAACTATTTTTGTTTTTGAGATATATAGCATTATTTAAACAAGGCCTCATGAGTTTCTACTAGGTATAAATAGTCTTCTAAATTGTGGGTCACAAAGGTGATAAAGACTGTTCTTAGTTTTCAGTAGCTCAAATCTAGTGAGTGGGAAAAAAAAAACATAGCACTTAATTCTCAGACTATAATAGCATATATGGAAGAAATTAAAGTAATTGATATGTATTGGTGGGGAAAAGATGGTGCTAATTATGAGCAGTGGTATCTGGGGAGACTCCACAGAAGGGGAAGACTTAATGGGAAATCTTTATGACTGTGTGAATTGGGGGAGGGGGCACAGCATCTTTTAGTTCAAGGGATTTCTGAATGCCAAGGTGACTGTGCTGAGAATCAATGAGATTTTTCTGAACATGATAGTGGAACCAGCATTTCTCTTACCATAATGTGTGTTCTTGATGGTACTTATACTATGTCTGAGTAGAGAGGCTGGAATAAATCATGTTGATTCACAATCCCCTTTACTTTTGTTAACCCCTTCCTTCACCTATGGTTTTCTTTTTTGCCTTTACCTATGTATTATTTGTAATGCACTCATTTACTCTTTATTGGATTGAAGGTTTTTTTTTTTTTTTTTTTTTTGCAAGTTGTCAGGACCCCATATTTAAACAATTTTAAGAGAATCTATTGGATTATATTACTAAAACATTCATAGGTAATGAATGCTTCAGGCTATGTTTTATCTTCTTGTTCAAATTATACTAATCTCTTTTTACATTTCTTAGCTCATCTCCCTTGGTACGGATGCTAATCCTCTATAACTTCCTCTTCATGGTCTAAAATTGCTCCTTTAGGTCTCAGCTCTAGACACTTCCACATTCAATGGATGCTTTCAGAATTATATTTCACTGATAGAGCTTCATTTCTCTTGACATCAAGGAAAACCTCCAACCTTTTGTCTGAGTAGATCAGTTTAGATCAGGTGCTCTTCCCTGCACCAATTCCTGGTGTTAGAAAGATGAAATTAGATCAGGGTTTTCAACATCTATACTATTGGCATTTGGGCCAGATAATTCTTTGATGAGGAGAAGGATGATTCTCTTCATTATAGATGTGTGGTAACAACCTGAGCTTCTACCCTCTAGATGCCGGTAACAACCCACACTACCATTGGTCCCCTCACAAAAATGTCTCTAGGCATTGCTGAATAGAGGGAAAATGTTCCCTGTCAAGAACCACTAGATTAGGCTGATGGAGTTAGGTCTGAACCCTAAATCAGGGGTAGGGCAGATTCTGGGAAGAAAATGGTATGGTTAGATCGTAATTTTTATTTGAGGATAAATAAGTAAAAGAAAGAAACAAAGACACTAGTAGTCAAATAAATAATCAACTAACTTTTTTCTCATTTAGTCCTTGAACATATATGAATTACAAATCTATTCTATGTGTGATAATATGATAGGAAACATGAAGAGTGGGATAAATCTGGAATCTATGCCTCGACGGCACATATAAACAGTCAAATCAAAGTCTACTACTCAAGTTATAACCCTTCTGGGATTTTAAAATAACACTTGTCCCTATAGCTTTCTGTGCATAACTCTGGCATAGCTCAACATACTCTTTAATCATTGATTTACTTCTCTGTTTTACCCCTAAATGCATCATAATCTCTTTGAGAGCAGATATTATTTATCCCTGCTACATACCACCAGTGTCTAGCACAAACTAGGCTCTCCTTAAATGTTTTATGAAGGAAGGGAGCTCTTTTTATTCAATAATTACCATTCTCATTAATGCCAAGTGTTCTTGATATAGAATCTCTATATCTTGATAATTATTGCTTTGTTGTAAAATCTGATGATTAATAGTAGCATACCCTATCTTATATTCTTGTTTACAATTTGGTTTTACATAAGTTGTGATAAAATATGGACAAGAAAGAATTATGAGCTCCCATACAGCTGCCATAACCTGATCTAATAGATGCTATGCCAAAGCTTTATCTGACAAGATCATAATTTATATTAGTCAACTATCATGGCTTTTATTGCACATCTGCATAATAAGACATAATTTGGATGTATATATATGTATGTATATTTTCCCTCACTGTAACTTAGTATCTAAAAAAAATGTATCACAGAGAAGATATAAAATTCCTCTTGGTAGGGGTGCCTGGGTGGCTCAGTGGGTTAAAGCCTCTGTCTTTGGCTCAGGTCATGATCTCAGGGTCCTGGGATCAAGCCCCAAACCAGGCTTTCTGCTTAGTGGGGAGCCCCCCACCCCGGCCTGCCTCTCTGCCTACTTATGATCTCTGTCAAATAAATAAATAAACTCTTTAAAAAATGTCCTCTTGGTAGATGTATGAATTGGTAATAGTGCATGGTAGATAACAATGAACTAGTACTAGGGACTTTGGTAATATAGGAAAGAGACAAAGAAAATTTCTAAGACAGGGAAGCCTATGGTTTATTCCAAGAATAGTAAGTAGAATCAGAGAGAAACAGCATATCTTGGATGCAACTAAACTGGCAGTGCAAAGTCTAGAAATCAATACAGATAATGCTATGTCTTAAAATTTGTTCTAATCCCTACCTACCAGTAACCAATCAATACAGTCTGTAGGTTATAAATATTATACTCAGTCGCCAACAAGGAAGTCTGAACACCTCACTGCACATCCCAGTCATGTTTCTTATCTGGGCTATTTGACACTACATGTCTGATCTTATTTCCTGATTTGGTCTCCATGCATGTCCCTCCATGATGTCTCATCATTATTGTTACCATGCATCAAGTGTAATATGCTAATAAAGATTCTCAATTCACTACTTAACAATTATTACCCTTAATCCTCACAACACCTTGAGACTGTCACTCATTCCTCATGTGGTAGACAGAATGCTAACATGGTCCTCAGCACTTTTGGCTCCTTGTGTAAATGTCGTGCATAAGACCTGGAGCTGTGAATAAGATGCATTTTATTTCCATGACCAAGTTATATTAAGTGGGCTTTCATGTAACTTTAAGAAAGGGAGTTTATTCAAGTGAGCCTGATTTAATCTCATAACCACTTAAGAGCAAAGAGATTTCTCCTACTGGTCAAGAAATCAGAAATAGCTGACTGGATGGTCTGGAGGAAAGCAAACATCCATGTTGCAAACTCCCCAGGGAAGAAATAGTAGCTAAGAGTAGTGCCCAGAAGAGAGTTCTGGGGGGAAATAGGACTTCAGTCCTCTTAATCGAAAGGAATTGTTGTCTACCAACCATAAGAATGAGCTGGAAGCAGATTTTTGCTTTTGTTTTTTGTTTTTGTTTTTTTTATTTTTCTGGGTTTTTGTTGTTGTTGTTGTTCTGAGCCTCTGAGTGAAAAAAACAGCCCAGCTGACACCTTATTTTCATTCTTGAGCAGAAAAACTAGCCTGTTCAGGACTTCTGACCTATAGAACTATAAGTTAATAGATAGGTGTTGTTTCCAGCCATTAAATTTATGGCATTTTGTTACACAGCAGTGGGCAACCAATACTTTTCATATGTACTTCACATAGCTATCAACTAGGTGAGAAATACAGGGATTGCTAAAGTCTTATCAATAGAGTGTGATCTTTGCAAAGGGACTTTCTGCGTTCGAATTCGAACTGCCCTTTGTTAGCAATGCGACTTGGAGAGAACTATTCAATCACTCTTAAAATTCCAATTCCTCACTTGAAAATACAGGTAATGGCAACATATACCTCATAGAATTGTTAAAAAGATGAAGACAGTTGGAGGAGGTAAAGCTAATTTGGTGATAGGCTTGTTTACATGTTCAACATACACAGAAGTTACCCCTTGTAGGGAGTCCAGGGAATATGATATGAGACCCCCAGTGGATGCCTAAAACTGTGGGTAGTATGATAAAGTTGAATTTTATATATTTTTTAAAATATTTATTTATTTATTTGTGAGAGAGAGTGTGCGAGTGGGGATGGAGGGTGGACGAAGAGGGAAAGCCGTCTCCCTGCCGAGCCTGGAGCCCAACTCCGGCATGATCTCAAGACCCTGAAATCATGACCTGAGCTGAAACCAAGAGTCGGACACTTAACCGACTAAGCCACCCAGGTACCCCAATAAAGTGTAATTTTAAATTAGGTAAATGAGAGATTAATAAATTAGGCACATTAAGAGATTTATTATAATAAAATAAAATAATTCTAACTATAAACTGTAATAAAACTTACATTAATGTAGTATTTTTCTCTCTCAAAATATCTTTTTGTATCCACCCTTCTTATTATACTCTATTCACCCTTCTTGCCATGATGTGAGATGATAAAGAGCCTATGTGAAGAGAATTATGATGAATGACATAGCATGATGAGGGTTAGGCTGCTATTGGTCTTCTAACAATACTTCAGAGGGAGGACCATCTGCTTCCAGACAGGCAACTGAAAGGCAAATATCAAACTGTGGATAAGGGCAGGGGAGGGGGTGGAGGGAAGATATTGTTGTACTAGCTAGCCTTTTTACCACAAGGCTATAAATCAATCATTCAGGGCTTCAAGAAGTAAGAAATTTGGCCAAAGTTGCAAATTTCCTAAGTTGTGAATCAGGTTTCCCACTCAAACCCTGTGGTTCTCCAATCCCTGTACTTACCCTTACCAAATCAGTCCACTGTCTTCCAATACTCCCTTTGGAAGAGGGTCGTGTCTGTCTGTTCTCAGACTGTATTGGCTTCTCAGTCCTATAGAAACTTACCTTGCCAATAGTGGGGAGGACATCTCATAAATCTAGAAGAGAAATCGATAAAAAAAATAATGAATCCAGGTCCTTTTCATGACTCATCATGCTTTTAGAACCTTAGATCTCGAACAGAACAAATATGCCTTTCAAACATCCTCTGAAAAATGCAACAGGTATCTCCTGTTTCATATATTTTTTGGCTAGGACTCTGGGGAAAAGGGTCGTTATGTGTTGCTGACATTTTCTCCTTCCCTTACTTGCTAACCTTTATCTGCCTTCAGAAAGTATTAGCAATTAGAACCTTCCATTCCCCCAGGAATCAAGAGCTTCCTGCAGCAGAACTCGGGGAGCCTAACAGACCTGCCCTAGGTGTACAGACCACTAAGAAGGAGCTCAATCCTATAACTTGTACCCATCAGCAGTAATTCAGGGAGGAGGTTATATTTACTCACCTAAAACTCTTTAAAACCCTTCTCCATGGTTAATGAAGCCTGAGAAGAGTGGTGGAATCATTATTACACATCACATTATTACTCAACATTACACATCACTGATAATAACTGAGTAAGAAAAGAATGAACATTACTAAAGAAGTCAGGTTTTTATAATTTCATAAACCAAAAAGTAAAAGCTACAATGGAAATTTGGCTTCTACTAGGTCTCCAAACAGGTAGAGATTTTTCTCCCCAGTGTACAGACTGTGCAGCGAGAACAATATGGGCAAATCGATTGGGTTAGAAAGATAATCGTCTGGTACAAAAGTAATTGCTAAAAGTTAACGAATTTAGAGTGCTCTAGTGGAGGAGAAATAGCCACAGGCCACAACGACTTGCTTCTGCGAGTTCAATTTCACACTAATAATTATTTCAAGAAACAAATGAAGTCTTATTTATTGGCAGTAGGACATGGATCTTTGGTGATCACTGGTGAAAGGGGAAATTGTGAAATTAATTTGTACTAAGCAAAACTGCACTCAGTCCAACAAAGCTGTCCTCTGAATTTCAGTTGGTACTTTGGCAAGTGAGGATCACCTCAGGTTATTTGAACACTGAAGTTAGTGCTTGGTTAATTCCTGTAGCAGTCTACCAGTTGGGTATTTTATGTTTACCATTCATTGATCTGGAACATGACATTTAATGATAAGACTATAGGCTAAGGGAAAAAACGCTTAAAAATCACTTAACCTCCAACGAGATTATCACTCATAAAATTATCTGATATCTTAATAAGGAGACCATTCATTAAGAGCTTTGAATTATTTACTACATTTTTTTTTTCCTGGAGGTTCCTAGATACACATAAAGAAGACAATCATTCTGAAGCTATCATCAGCATGCAAAACATGACTTCACAGATATAAGAAAAAATATGTAAAATGTTAAGCTGTCCTAGCCTAAAGACATAAAAGTATTTTCCTTTTCTCTTCAACTATTTTATTTTAGAATGGTAGACAGTAGCATAAAAACATCGCCCTACAAACATTTGAAAAAAATGATAATAGGCATTGCAGTAAAGGAAAGTCTCTATTTATAATACATGTTTATTTCTTTGGTGTATATGTCCCTGCCATGGCCAATTTCAAGTTATTAACATGACATCACTGAAAAAAGAGTTGGAAAGAGATGCCCACAATCAGCAGGTATGAGCCTTAGGAGCTGTTTCCAGCACACCACCGGTTTTACAATTTTGTATCACAAGATCTCAAGAGCAAATGCCCTGAGAAAAATGACTCAAACATTCCCTCTAGTGCATTTGCATTGTATTTCTGTTGATTTTTCAAGTATTGATATTATTATTATTTTTACTTACGTGTCTGCATTTTTCTTTAGAATGAAAGATTTTTATGTTGGTTTACTCATCTCCACAGTAGCAGAATTCCTAGATAAAAGGGTTCAATAAACATTTTTAAAAGAATTTCCCTGAATTATCTCATCTTACTGGCCCCTAAGACTCTCAGACAGGAGCATAATGAAAACATATTTTCAAGTGCCCAGAGTTTGTCGATACTTTAAGGAAAATCTCAACCAGCTATAGATACCTCTTTCCTTTAATTGCCAGACTGCTCTTATATTCTCTTGGATATTGAACACAAAGCAATTATTCTCAAGGATATGTAGGAGCATGCCAAAGCCCATAACTATATTTTGCATGTCTATTAGGAGATACTTTAGCACTTTTCATCTAAAAACAACCCAAGAGAGTCACGTATCTTTTCACAAACAAACAGAAGAGGAGTTCTTTTCCAAAGGATATAAAGTTAGTCAACAGTGGACCTGGGAATGATATGCACAGTTTAGTGTATATTACACATTTGAAAGACATGAATTAAATTTAAAATCTGAATACTATCTTTATTTTTATTTTTCTATTTTTTTAATCTATCTCACTCCCTCTGTCCTGTCTATTCCTGTCCCTTCCTACATAAACTATCTTCCTCCAAAAATGTGTCCCTCTTTTCTTTTTTGCATTTATTATAATGCATAAAAGGAAACCAAAAAAGCTTTTCAAGAGACGTTAAAGACTGGGGATCATCACACCTTCAGACTACTCCTTCTGGTCATCTGGCTGCCCAGTATTTATTCATTGTCTTTGCTTTTGGGATTAGTCGTCCTCCAGTGTGTGGTGCTGTGATGGGGGGTGGTCAGATTACCAAAGCATGACCAATCAGTCTCTGTCCCACAGGAACTGTAGAGAAATAGAACTGGAAGCAATAAGACACTCACAGCAAAACAGCATCTAGCTAAGCCATTAACAGTAGCCACAACAGACACCATGTCTGACATCCAGGCTACTCATCTCTATTAAGCCCTATAAATCAAGACAAGGCAACTAGCCCTACACTTCTGAATTCCTCCCATTTAACAGGAGACACCTGCCATGATTAGTCTGCTCCCCACATTATGCAAACATCTTATGGGCAGAGAACCATACTCTTTCCCTCTCCTTCTCCCTCTACTTCTTGCTGGTGGTGAATCCCTTGACCCGGAAGCTCTTGTCATTCAGGAACTTTCATATTCCTGAGGAATTAAACACTAAATTCTTTGTGACCCTGTCACTGGCATGGTGGGTATTTTCTGACACTGACACCTTTAAAGTGGGGTGGATAGCAGACTCTGGAGGGAGACAGAGGTCGGACAGTAACAAGAACCTTGAATCTTGAGGGGAAGCATGAAAGCCGCCAAGAGTTAATTCAATTCAGCAGAAGAATCCAAAGGATCCCCTTGAATAGTCTCTATTACCATGGCTGCTGGGTTTCTCACTTCTTTGGGTTGGGTTCCTCACCGTTCTGTTTGATCCTGTGCATTCCCCCAAACTTCTGATACATTTCTTTATAAATAGTCAAATTAGACTATGTTGCAATCATAGAGTTATAAAGTATATGCATGATATAATGAATTTAATGAATACAGTCCTTTATTTGGCAACGAAAAAATACAAAATGCAAAATAAAACTGTCTCTGAAATCCTCCAGCACACACATAATACATATATACTCACATATGCTCACAAACCCATACACCCATCTTTAACAGCTGGCCAGAACCAAAGGATGTTTCTACGAATCCATGAAGTGCTATGCAATTCATTCATTGCCTTTGCAGCCACTCGTTTCTGTTTTGTTTTGTTTGTTTCCTACGTTTATTCAAGAGAGACATTTTCTCCCTCCCTAGCTCCCATGATTCCGAGCACAGTTCTGAATTTCTGTTCTGCTTTAAGGATAATAGTAAAAATAACTAACGTTTATTTAATGCTGACGGTGTGCCAGATACTGTTCTAAGAACTTTATGTTTATGCTCCCATTCCTTCCTCAGAGCAGGCATTATTTTTATCATCCCATTATACGAAGGAGAATATCAAGTTCAAAGTAGGTAACTTTGGCCCAGGGTTTCACAGTTAGTATGGCAAAAACCGAATTTGAGTCAGTGTCACTCATTTTATCGTTCCTTATAGTTCATATAACTTGCATTTTCACACTTTATTTATGTGATGCTTGTTACCAGTGGTAGACTGTAAAACTCCTCGGTTCTTGTGAAAGAATTCAGTGGAAAGACCGGATAGAGAGTTAAAGCAGCAAAGGTAATATTTAGCAAAGCGAAAGTGCACTCTAGAGCCATGGGAGCTGGTTGACGGGAAGAAAGGTAGCAGCCTGCAGAGTTCTGAGTTGTGGTTTTTTATGGGGGTCTATTTGGTCTTTTTCTACCCATGTTTTCAGTATCACACCACCCTCTGGATCTGACCTGGTTTCTTACCACACCCCTAACATTTTCAGCCCGTTTGCATCCTCCATCTTCTCATGAGCACCTAAGGGAAACCCACGGTGGAGCAGGGGGAGGAGTGTGGAGACGTGGGTGAATGCAATGTAAATGATATTATGCTAATATTATAATAGTATTGGGATTACTAGTGGACAACGTTTTCCTTAGGCATATTGGCTTCAAAGTTGGGATGGTCCCTCTGGCCCTTATCTCTTGCTTACCAAACTGTGCTAAATTTACTGCAAAAGGGCTTGGTGTAAGGGAAGAGGGGCGGTCTCTGGGTGGAGACTGGGTGGTTCCTGGCAATGGCCCTCCTGCCGTCTTCCTTTCTCCTGTCCTATTACCTAACTGACTGCTCTACCTTGCCAAGCTGTCTAATTGGAACCAGGGAGTGTGTATTGGACACGAGTGCCTGGCAGAGTGCTTAGCATTTTTAAATGTCTGTTGGGCACCTAGGTGGCCCAGTTGGTTAAGCAACTGCCTTCACTTGGGTCATGATCCCAGCATCCTGGGATGGAGTCCCATGTCAGGGTACTGGGTTGGAGCCCCCTGTCAGACTTCTTACTCAGTCTGCTTTTCCCTCTCTCTCTGCCTGCTACTCTGCCTGTTTGTGCTCTCTCTCACTCTCTCTCTGTCTAATTAATTAATTAATTAATTAATTTTAAAAAGCAGACAAAAAACTAATTTAAATGTCTGTTAAATAATCTCTTATAGAGTTCAAAAGAGGTATCTTGAATTTTCCACTTTCCAGTAAACTATTTTGACATAATTTCAACATAGACTGTTTCTTTCAATGCAGGTAAAAATCTTAGTTATCAATTGCCAAGAAAGATTCTGAAAAAAAAAAAAAAAAAAACATAGAAGCAGCAGCTCTGACAAGCACTCAGTGAATACATTACATAAATATATAAATGAAGGAGCTTAAATATCTGCATGAAAGAGAAAAGGGCAAAGGGATTTGAAGATTATCAGTTGATAATCAGAGACAGGAAAGCTCTAGAGAGGGTATTATTGAAAAATATCAACCACCAACAAAATATGCTCCAAAGTGCATGTGTAAGACAGAGTTAATTGTCCCATTTCTATCGACAACTAAGGAAATGTGATCTTGTTTTTTCAATTCAGCCCTTCAGACTTCATATACTTCTGGGACAGTTAAAGTCCCATTGCCTAATATAGCATGACACTATGGAGATTTTTCTTAAAAAATAAATTGTATCTCAACGGTAGGAAAAGAATGTCGATGGCAAAATAGACCTGTTATCTAAGAAAAGCAAAATGTCCCTCTAGGTACAACACTGCGCCATGGGCTCCAGGAGACAAGGTGATATGAACAGGCAGAGACTGGAAAATGCGATAGGCAGGGCTGGCTTTAGGCACTTGAGTGCTGTGGGAGCCCACGCCACAGTGAACTCCCCAAGCATCATTTCAGCCACTCGTTTAATGAAACCTGGGCTCCGAGTGTGATGTGTGTCAACAAAATGCCAGCAATGTACCCATGGAAAAGTGCTCATTTCTCTCTAACCCGAAGCAGTTGAGCCCCATGAGCTCACATGGGGTCCTCCTAAAGCCAAAGAGAAGTAATGAAGTTAGTAATGGGGGTAATTACGAAGTGATAATGTGAGTTACATCTGTCACAGCCCAGATATCAGGAACTATTTATATTTAAATATCTAGACACAGATTTCAGTCCCTTACCTCTGCATAATGAGACTTCATGCTCTCCAGCCATTTTCACTCTTCAAAATGATGTGCATTGCAGGTTTTCTGGGTGTTGTGGTAGGTGTGTGATGCAGAATGTACTACAGTGTATTGAGGGCAGCTTATGACTACAGAGTGAGGAAGGAAGTGTAAATGCTCAGAGTAAGTAAAATTATTAAATCTACAAATTAGTCAATACAAGTTAGATTCAAAGGAAATACACTTCATGTATATACATGTATAAGAAGTGAAACTATGCTAAATTAACTTCTGCCTATGACAAGTAGCTCATGGATATGCAGATGAGTCTGGATGATCTTGTAGCAGTTCCTACTGTACCCCTCAAAAAAAAAAAAAAATCCTCTCCTTTTCTGATATCCAGGTCAGAATTCTCTGTTTAGATTGTCTTTTCTGTAATCAAATTCGAGAGACAGAGCGGATGCTGACCTTCATCCCACAGGCATTAAACAGGACAGATTCTGACTTGCTCATGAATATATTCTTATTCTTTGCAACTGGCAAGTGGCCACCGAGTTGTGAGGCAGGAAGTACAACCTACTCGGTCGGGGTTACTTTTTGTGAGGTTTGGGGCATTCTTTGGTTGTGGGAGTACTGCTGATCCCTCCGTCCCATGAGGATACCCCTATTATTTCATTTCAGTTCCACTGTAGGTAAGCAACAGGGCTTCTGTCCTTTCCCTCCAATTTTTTTTTTTTTTTTTCTCAGATTTTACTTGTTAGAGAGCTAGAGAAGATACCAGGGAGGAGAGGTAGAAGTACACTCTCCACTGAGGGGGAGCCCAAAAAGGGACTGGATCCCAGAACCCTGGGATCATGACCTGAGCCAAAGGCAGAACCTTAGCTGACTTGAGTCACCCAGGCACGCCCCTCCCTCTCAATTCTTAAACATGCCTGCAGTATGGCAACCTAAGAGCTATACACAGCTAGGTGAGAGAAATACACTTGTGTACTCCATTTTTTTCAGCCACTGTCATTTTGACTCTGTGTTAAGCATCTTCTGGTTCACCTTAGATAAAAAACAGTGGTTAGTGGAAGTAGTGGTCAACATACATAATTTACCATATCTTCAGAAATGAAAGACAAGAAACTCTCTTTATGTGGTCACTCCCTATCAGGGAATCTCTGTCTTCTAACTTTTTTTTTTTTAAGCTTGTTTGTGTTTTTGGTTGGTGTATGGGGTGGGGGGTGCAGGTTACTTGGAGGGCAGAAAAGTGGGGGAGTCCTTGCTCTGAAGCAACTCATCCCCTGAGGAAATTTGTTGTGCATCTTGTTATTCTGCAGTAGAGGGAACCCGCTCTTCCCTGATCCCAGATCATCCTCTCTCTTCATTTAATTTTAGTTACCAATTGACCTTCTCATTCCTTTTCTCTTTAGACCCAGCTGAAAAGCCAGTCCTGCAATCAATGAATACATTGAAGATACAGCTCCATCCCATGCCCGTCTGAGGTATTCCATCATACTTATACATAGTGGAAATGTGGTAAACTGTGTGTGTATGGGGAGGAGGGGTGTGAAACTGCTGATTGTTTTGATGTCTAATGCTGTATAAAGACTAGAAATCACTTGAATTTGCCTAATGTGTGAGCGGTCTGGTCTTGGGTTTGGTCGCCTGGCTCTCCAGGATCAACTTGAAAGCTCTGACATGCTTTAAGTCCAAGTTGAGTCAAACACTGAAAAAATCTAGTGATGGGGACTTTGAAACAGGAAGCACTGCTCAAAATCCACAAAAAATAAAGCATTCAGGAGGAATAAAGAATTCAGGAGGTTTTAAATAATAGGTTTAACACAGCAAAATTTATTTGAAATGTAGATAATCAGCAATCTACAGAAAGTCAGAAGCATCCAACCTATGGTAGATGCTTGTGTGCATTCTGTTTTGCTTTGTTTTGTATGCTATTGATACACATTCCACATTAGGTACAAATCTAGGGCACAGTTTCAGGCAGGCAGAAATGTGATTTTTAACACTGCACAACAAAATGATTTCTATTTTAAACTCTACTCTGAGGGATGGTGGGAAAAGAATGTCAGCTGCACTGGAGTTTCTCTCTACCATTTGCTTGGTTTTCTCTGAAGTATGGCGGTGGTGGTGTTGCATAAATATGGCCCCAGGGTCATGGATGGGAACATCTGACATGGTATGTACTAAATATTCCTTGGTCCACTTCATTCTTTGTCACCTGGAAGTTTCAGCTGTTTTATCTTTTCCTCCTCACCAGGAGGACTCTCTGCCTCCAGGTCCAGCAGACCTCTTTTGTGATTCCTTGGAACAACTCTGCTGTGGCTAGTAACTCTGATGGAGTTCAGACACTTTCTCTTTCAAGACATCAGTCTTAATTTCCAAAACCCCTTCTCTTTGCCTTTCTGGGAACAGGATTTTAATTTCCTTGGAATGCACTATTAAAGTGAAGAATTAGAACCATTTACTTTCATAGTCCCAAAAACCTATCTGAAGTTTCTCTTACCCTTCTATTTCTTGAGTTTGGATGAAATAGTGCATCACTTATCAGGAGATCCCCAATGTATGGACCTTTTGCTTTCCCCTTTCACTTCTGTCTCCAAGTGGGAACTGTAATTTTTATTCCAGGGAGTGAGGGAAAAACTAGCTCAGCATCATCACATATCTTTCTAAAACCTTTTAATCTTATGTCCAGTCTTCAGCTTTTAAAACCAAATGAATGTGTATCAACGTAAAAGAAATATCAAGGAAAACATATGCCAAATAGTATATCAAACTAGCTTCCTGCTATATATCCCTTGCATCTACACTGCACATTGTTATCTTATGTTTAATTTTCTCATATGGTCATGGGAAATTCTATTAACTCAATTTTAGAAACAAGTTAATAATAACAATTACAATAATAATATATAGACATATTCAGGTTGTCACCCAAACCTTGGGATAAGAAACAGACTCAAACTCAAGCCTAGTGACAGTTCAGGACAACCACATGCATCTTAGAAAGAATATTTCAAGTTATCTTCACATTTTCTTCTACATGACAACACTAAAGAAAAATGTAAAGAACCCAGTTTGTTCAATTGTTAACAAATGGTTAAAAACACATATATTGGCATAAGAAAACATGTTGTATACTCAGCCATTAAGATATGCATTGTGTCACAGCAGGTGAAGAATATATAGCATCTGGAGGGAACCTCATATATATACCGAAGTATCTTGAAGTCAATGGGTCCTCTGACAATTATTTATTATATCCATTCTTGATGCTGAGGCATCAGTGATATTTATTAGCATAACATGCTTACAAATTCAAACTTCACAAATTCAAATAACATGATAGTCAACTCTATCAAAAAATCTGACTTTATTCTCTATAATCTTATACTAGTAGTTCTCCAACTTGTGCTTTCTGTTGAAATTACTAATGGAGTTTTATATTTCCAGAAATTCTGATTTAATTGGTCTGGGTTGGGACCCAGGAATGGATTATTATAAATGAGCTCTTCTAGGTCATTCAGGGTGAAATGCAGTCAGGGTTGCAAACCACTACCTTAAAAACAATTCTCTCCATATTGTTCATAGTCTGCCTGGGCTGTCCCTAAACTTTCACAAGAGCAGGAAGCACCAGTTCATTGGCATCCCTGATTTCCTGATAAATCTCACTCTTCCCCTACCCTCTGTGCTGTGTGTGTGTATGTGTGTGTGAGTGTGTGTGTGTGTGTCTGTCTGTCTCTGTCTTTTTCTGTCCCTCCCCTTGTCTATCTCTCCCCCTTCCTGCCTTCCTCTGTCAGTTTCTTCTAGTATGGAAACAGCATGGGAAAGTTGATGTAACTCCCTCCCCCAAGAATTAAAGTATTCCTAGTAATTGATTCTTCACTCCTCTGCCACATGATGAGTATCACTGTCATTCTGACTCCTTTCTCATATCCCAGTGGAACACCTATAAGGAATGAGTAAGGTCAAGCTGTTGTAAAATAAAATAAACTTCTTTTCAACCTTATTTTCCTTTCAGAATTTAGCAAGACCTGTCCATGCTCCACACAAGAAACCAACATCCTGAGTGATGATATTTCTGTTTGTTGGGAAGTGGTCCACGTAAACAGGTGGCCATATTGACTTTGGTGAGAGTGTATTTCTAAGCCTATGGTTTGAGTCATTCTATAGAATCAGCTTTGCACTTACTGCATTGTCAACCCTCCAAGAGCCCAGGAACCTGTGACAGCTGAGTTATTGCGTTCTCTGGGAAGGCTGCTTCTACCATAGGCTCTTATTGCTGTTTTTCCTTGAGCCAGCTCTCCACATAGTAATTTATCATCTTGTCTACTGAAACTGCTACACCTTTCATATAATTTTGTTTATATGTTTCCTATGAAGCAGCCTCTAATGACCATTTAATAATATTGAAGAAGAGGCAGACATGTACTCTGAACAAGACTGTTTTATAAAGAATAATAATAATAATAATAAAAACTGTGTAGAATTAGAAAAGAATTGAACATTTTAGCTCTAGCAGTCAGAAAATATCTCTTACTCAACTGAACTGATCATCTGGCTCTAAAGATGTACATTCCTCTGTGGTAGATACTTGTGTCTTGATTTGCCTCCACAGTTAAATAATCAGCACACATACAGAAGGAGTTTCGTCCTTATGCATCTTGTTCTTTGTTGTTGAAATGCTACCTCTGCAGAGCTAAATCTGTCATATACATAATCTCTGTTTTATATTTTAAACCACTGGTGGGGGACATGGATGGCTCAGTGGGTTAAAGCCTCTGCCTTCGGTTCAGGTCATGATCCCAGTGTCCTGAGATCGAGCCCCACATCGGTCTCTCTGTTCTGCGGGGAGCCCGCTTCCCCCCATCTTCTGCCTGCCTCTCTGCCTACTTCTGATCTCTGTCTGTCAAATAAATAAATAAAATCTTTGAAAAAAAACAAACACTGGGATATTAGGATTATACACAACAATAATCTACCAATCCTAAATAGAGTAACTGGCCTTAAAAAATCATTACTTATCAAATATGCAAAAATGAAAGTGGTAAATCGAGCAACATGCTTATTTTAATTATTTGTGATTAACGTATTTTGCCTTTTGAGTAATAACCCAATGGCACATCACACAGTAAATGCTTATTGATCAATTTGTTCAAGCAAATATGTGATATTTCTCTCAGTTCTCATTGTCATCAGGATGTAAATAATATCTCTCCCCGCTGGGTCAAGAACACACTGAAGAAATGTACCTGATGTGCTTGGAAGACTGTGCATTTTTTATTTCATACTTCTGGAGCTAAAAACTCAAAAATTTAGGTATTAACCCCTTGCCAGATACAGGATTTTCAAGTATCTTCTCCCATTCATTATATTGCCTTTTTATCCTGCTCATGGTTTCCTTCACTGTCCAGAAGCTTTTTAGTTTCAGATAGTCCCATTTGTTTATTTTTGCTTTTCTTGCGTTGCTTTTCAGGTAAATTGCTGCAACCACTGTGGAAAACAGTTTGAGAATTCTCAAAAAATTGAAAATAGAACGACTACATGACTTAGCAACTACATTTCTCAGTATTTATCTGAAGCAAACAAAACCACTAACTAGAAAAGATATAGGAACCCCCATGTTCTTTGCAGCATTATTTACAGTATCTAAGATATGGAAGCAACCTAAGCAACTGACAGATGAATGCATAAAGATTATATATACCACAAACAGACATACAACGGAATACTATGTAGTTATAGAAAAAAGAATGAAATCTTGCCATTTGTGACTGTAGGGGTAGACCATGAGGCTGTTATGCTAAGTGAAAATAAGTCAAATAGAGAAAGACAAATGCCACATGATTTCACTTGTGCATGGAATCTAAAAAGCAAACCAGCTAAATGTATAAAACAGAACTCATAGATACAGAGAGTAGGTTGGTGGTTGCTAGAGGGTAGGAAGGTGAGAGGGAAGAGGATCAAGGGGCACAAACTTCCAGTTATAAAATGAATATGTCAGATTTATTTGGTACAGCATGGTGTCATGTATAGCGTGGTGACTGGAGTCAATAATAGTGTATTACAAATCTGAAAGTCACTAAGGAAGTAGATTCTCATCACAAGGAAAACAAATTATGGTGACAGATGGTGACGAGTCTTACTGTGATCATTTCAAAATGGATGCAAATTCTGAATCATGATGTGGTACACCTGAAACTACTAGAATGCTGAATGTCAGTTATACCGCAATTTAAAAAGGACTCAGAAATTTGCTTTTGTGAGAAAGTACTTGAGATTTAACATCAAAGTGGAGGACAAATTCAAAAGACAAGAGGATCAGATGGCTCGTGGGTGAATTTGTTTAAGCTGGGCATGTTTTTAAATAATAGCATTTTGTCTTTCTATGAACTAGACAGACAAGGATGATGTCAACACTGTCTCTTGCTATAACCTTCAACAAATATGGTCTGAGTCTTAAAATATAAACTCTCATTTCATAATTTTGAGTTCTGAGAACTGTTACACATGGAATCAATGGAAGCAATTTCATTTTCTACTAACAAATTAAGTATACTTTTAACTAATAATGCACCTTTCTCCCTTCAAGCAAGCATATTCAAAAAGGAGCCATTTGTAGCTTCTGGATACTATAAAGTTACATCAGCCTACTCTGGGTAACACACACACACACGCACGCACACACACACACACGCATACACGTGCACACACACACACACACTACCACATCAGATAAAAGGTGAAATAATTCTTCAGTGCAACATAAGATTTTCTCTCACTTGGTAATTTAATGTTGGTTGCTATTGTTTATCCATCCTCCAGAAAAAGTATCTTGAAATCCACAGAATTTGGCAAAATAGTCATCAACTATAAACACTTAAGAAATGTTGAGTAAATAAACACAGAATAGGCCTAATCTGAATGGACAGATGAACAAATCAATTAATGAAAAAAATGGTAACTTTGAAACACCCCCAATTTTAAAGAATAGACTTAATCATCACCATTCCTGATATCGAATCATATTATCCACATTAGTTGGCATATGGTCACAGCCCCCATCTCAAGATCTTTTAAATGGGTTCCCACTGTCTTACAATGTAAGTACTATTTTTTCTCAATTTGATGTTCTCTCCTTAAAGGCTGTAGCTTTACATCTTTGCTCAGTTTTTTTTTTCTTTTGTTGGTAAGAAACAGGTTTTGCTTCTTTGCCTTTCCTATTTATAGAAACCCATATTTAACTCTACCAAGAAAAGTTCCTGAGACTTCTTCAGACTCCAGTGAATTTTTACCCAGGTTGGCATTGTTTCAATGAAAGCATTCAGCCAATCCTAATAACATGTTGGTGGCAATTTTATATCACATTCTGCATGATCAGTGATGCTAAGAGATGTATTCAAGAACACATGTGGAGTATATATCATGTTACATAATTCTGAAACCAGTCATGCTATAAATGCTCCATTTGGTTTGCAGTTTGAATGTTACTTTGCAGTTTGAACATTGCATGGTTGTCTCCAGCTGGATATATTGGACTATTGATTTATTTATTTTTAAAGTCCCTCTTTATCGTAATTACTTAATTATTTTAATTGAAGTATAATTGACATGCAATATTATATTATTTTCAGGTGTACAACATAGTGATTTGACAATTATATACATCACAAAATATTCACAATGATAAATATGGTTATCATCTGCCACCATACTAAGTTTTTATAAAATTACTGACTATATTCCTCTGCTGTATTTTTTATCACTGTGACTTATTTATTTTTTACTGGAAGTTTGTATCTTTAAATCCCCTTCATCTATTTTGCTCATCCCCACAGCCCTCTCCACTCTGACAGCTACTTGTTTGTTGTCTGCATTTATGAGTTTTTTTTCTGTTTTTGTTGTCATTTGTTTTGTTTAATAGATTCCACATCTAAGTGAAATCATGTGGAAATCACATTTTCTGTCTAACTTATTTCACTTAGCTTAAAACTCTGTAGGCCCAACCTTGTTGTCATGAATGGCAATATTTCATTATTTTTTATGTGAGAGTAATATTCCATTGTACATCTACACAACATTTATTTAATCAATTCATCTATCGATGGACCCTTAGGTTGTTTTTCTATCTTGGCTATTGTGAATGATGTAGCCACTATGGAAAACAGTATAGAGGTTTCTTCAAAATATTAAAATTGAAATATCATACCACCTGGTGATTTCACTTTTGGGTATTTACTTGAGGAAACAAAAACACAAGTTCAAAATATATTTCACCCCTATTTATTGCAGCCTTACACTGGACATTTAAAAACAATGCTTTATAATGGTCTATCATTGACTGAAGAGAAATCACACAAAAGTTCATACAGTCAGAATCACTAACTTAAACCAAATCTGAAAGTTCATGTAGGCATCTCTTCCCCTGTGTTCTTGAAGTTTCTTCTGTATAGAACTACTAAATCACATATCACATAGTACTAGGCATTTTTGTTCATATGGATATTTTCTTTCTCAGAATAGGGGCTATGTATATAAGATACATATATATGTATATATATTGCTATGATTATTGTTGAGTGAATTCATTATCTACTTGATTCATGTATGGCATTGTTGCTGGGATGCTGAGAAAAAAGGATAGGAAGAGAAACCAGGTAACTTTTAATATTTTACTTCCATGCAAAGTCACCACTGACCCTAAATTCTGTGTTATAGTTTACTGATGTAGAAAATTGCTTTAGTAAAGTCATTTATCTATAAACCAGCTTTGATTGGCTGACTCATGTTGATAAAATTCACAAAACTCTGTATATGTAAGTTTAAGATGTAAATTTATTAATTTTGTATTTCCTCTATGATCACATCTTTCTGTCCATCCAAGAACCCTTCTTTTAGACAGTGTTCTTTTGGATACATGCCCCTCATCTGTGAAGCCTCCCTGCCCTCCTGATGTAGAGCTAGGTATCACAGCAGGTGTTTGCATGTGACATCTAAAAGACAACCAATCATACTAACTGGCAAGTATCCATCTCCTTATTTTCTCTTGCTTTCTCCTCTTCTCAAGGACTTTGAGACAGACCCTTGACTCAACCTCTGCTGTATAAAATCATGTACAGAGTGGCCGACCTGTTATGACACTCCGTAGATGACATCAGTATTAAAATCTATGTATTTTATTGTACATAAGAAAATGAATCACCTTTTTCTATTTGTCTTCTCCAGGGGTTATTGTAAATGTACCTAAGGCTCCAACAGTATTCCTGAGATAACGAGCTTTATCTTTACTTGAGGTTATCTCTGATAATGGGCAATTTATGTATTAGAAAGCACAAGCCCATCCAATTAAGATTTGATATACCTCTGTTGGTTGATAATGCAACTATTGGTCCAACTTCCTTAATTATATTTGGGTTCTGCAACATCTATTATTGTTGTGATTATGAATATCAGGTTTTACAAAGAAATTCTATAATTCTAACAAATTAAAACATAAACCAGAAAAAAATAAGAGAACATTAGATCTGAATACACACGGTGATTGCATATCTACCTGTCTCAGGTGATTGCATATATAAATATGCTACTTGCAATATTTTACCCCTTCAAAGTTATGTCACACGGTTCATTGGTATATTTCTGTCTAAATATTTTCACAGCAGTAGTTAAGGCAGAAATTTGCTATTGCTTGAATACAGTTCTTAGAAACCAAAGTCATCCTATCGTCCACTAGTGAATAAATGATTCATCATAGGTGCTGGTGAAATATATACTAAATCTGAAAATTAACTAATCATACATGTAATTTGGGCATCCAAACAGAATGAAACCATTGCTAAATAGTTAGAAGTAAAATAAATTTATTGAATGGGGTCTCCAATTAGAAGTATTTAAAGAGTCCCATGATTGACAAATGTTATATTTGTCATATATTCGATATATTAGTTAACATATCATGCTCACAGAATCCACATTTGCCAAATAAAATGAAAGAAATAGAAAACATTGTGTGCATGAACTTTTTATTAATGCATGAAATTTAATTTGAAGACATATTACAAAGAGGTTTTTGGGTTTTTTTGTTGTTTTATTTATTTATTTATTTATTTTGCAAACAGAAACACTTTTTTATTTACCTAATAATCTTATGTGCAAGTGTTCCCAGGAAGCTTGATTAGCATTTCTGAGAGAGCATTCAATCCACCTGGCTATTCAAGCAATAGCAAATTGAGGGTACAGATCATAGAATCTTAGTCCTGGCTGGGAGCTCAGAAATAATTTAGTCTGAATACATGAGGGCCCTTAGGTCCAGAGCTATTGAATGATTTACATAAATTTATATAATTGCATAGTAACAGAGCTGGGATTAGAACCCTTGTCAGCTGACATGGAATGCAGGGTTTTTTCTCTGCTACCCTTCCCTATGGCAGCTAGAAAATGACTAGTAACACATCAGCGTGACCTTGGTGGCTTAAAAAGTCACTTCTCAAAATATAACATGATTATTGAAATAGTAATCCAGAGGCTGTTTTAAAGTTTACTTTTGCACTGCTGGTCTTAAGGAATTGGGGGATATTTGGGATTGCTCTTATGAACAGGAAATGCAAAGAGGCATTTGTGACTTTTGCCAAAGCCCATAGGTGCCTGGGAAAGGAATTCTTGGGAGAGACTGATGGCTTTGTGCTATAATATCCTGTCCTGTCATCAGTGGGAAGTATGAGAGCTCAGCTGGATGGTATCTGCTCACAAAACAGCGGGAGATATTGAGGGAACCACCACTAATGTATGATGCTCCCTGGTCTCCAGACCTGGTTTCTTAAGGTAACCCCAGAGTGTTTGAACTTTAAAAGAGCCATTCCTTTAAATAGTTAATAACACCAATATTCCCCTAGAAAGCTCAGCGGGACTACCTCATCAAGCTGTCTTCTCCAGATGTTGCTGAGAGAAGAGGTGTACTGAGTCACTGACGGAAGGACTCAGGAGATGTATGGACTAGTCAAGAGATATGTTCAGTTGCTAAGGGGAGCAATGTCTGGGTTTGCCACACTGCAGTCAATGTTAGCACACCAACAGGAATTTCAGATTCTTCTGAGATTTTTTTTTTTTCTGAAGTTTTACTTTTTATTTGCCTGGTACTCCATATTGCATCACAGCTCTCATTGTCTACCCTGTCTGTTTAACTACTGAAGGGAGGGGAGACTGTGATTCAGTCCATTTGCTACATTTTTGGTAGTTCAGCTCACTTTATGCTCGGGGACTTAGATATGTGATCTCATTAAATCATGTTCATGATCTTAAGAAGTGTCTATCAATCTCTCTGTTTTGAAAATGGGGAAACAGATACTCAGACACAAAAGTGACTAGCCTAAATTCTTTCTGATAGGATATGCAGGAATTAGATTCAAAACAGACCATCTCACTTTAAAGTTCAAGCTCTTTCTACTGTACTATGTGTTCTCTCTTACTCTTGTTCTTTTATTCTATGTCTGTCTGAGAAGACAGAATTACAATTTCACAAAATCTGTGGGGACACCAGCTTCAGTCTCTCAGACAGTATTCTCAGTTATAAGAACACAGACACAATATTCAAGACGGCGAAGTTCAAACCAAAGTACAGCTGATAATCTCTAATGCTCTCATTGTTGTTTCAAAAGCAGGAAGAATAATTGCAGACTTTGAAAATAAGAACATGACATGTTTTATTTGCTGCTAGAGCTATAAATCATGGAATATCAAATATCAGACAGGACACTTGGACAAGCCAGAATCAGGGGCATCTTGTCCTGGTCCTTTATACATGTGAGTTGCTATGGTTACAAGAGGCGCTGAGTTGATAGGGGAATGGAGAAGCTACTCTAATATTTTAGTTTGTGAGATATTAGTGAATGTTTCTTTCTCTGACAGCAGGTAGAAAAGGAAAACTTTCCAATGGCTTGGTAAATACAATTTAACTAATGAAATACCTCAAGATCTCAAGATTAGTTTTTTCATGAAATTTTTTTTTTCCTTTCATGTTTTCCTTGATGATACCCCATAATATGAAAGAGCTACAGCTATGAATGAGGAAGAAGAGTTCTAGCATTTGTAATAGTGCTACTCACAAGATCACAGTAGGTCAAATAGAGGTCAGTGACCTGATTATACCCATAAAGCCCTTTATCCACAATTTGCTGCCTCTTCTTTCCCTAACTAGAACCCATAATCAACACAATATTAGGTTCACTGAGGTTCACCAATTAGGTCTGAAGCTGGACTCTAGAAGTAAGCTTTTATTGTTAGTATGTGTGTGTGTGTTAGTGTGTGTATCAATGAGTGTTAAAAAAAATGCTGTTACATTTCTATATCCCATTTCTGGATAGACATCAGAGAGTTTTCTTTTTTTCTTCTTCCTTATATTGAAAATCGAATTTCAAAGTTTTAAATATAGGCAGAAAATAACAGCTATATCAGAACAATTTTATTTCCTTTTAAAATTTTTAAAAATATAACCTAATCATTAGCATGCTGATTATGTAGTTGGAATCACAGTAACATTTGATTTATCCTTATTAATATTCTAACTAATTAAGAAGATTGATGCTTTCTTATAGGTATTTAAGCACAAGCCTATAGGAAGCAACATATTTATTGTTTTGAAAATGAAAGGGCAAAATGAACGAGCCCTAAGACACTCTTTCACAAGATACTCTGTGTATGGACAGTAGAGATAGATAGGTTCATTTCACTTAAACATTATCCTAATTTGTATTTCAAAGTAGACAAGAAGATCTTTTTGAAGAAAACATCAAACATGGTTGTGCGGGGGGAGAACATTTGGGGAGAAGTCTAAATTAGGCTACTTCTGAAAAGTAATGGGTAATTTGATGTGATATTAAATGATCATTTTACTTATCTGTATACATTGTTTCATACAATATATGGCTACTGAGTCTTATACAATGAATTTTTTTTTTAAGATGGTAACTTCTAACTCCCTTTTAACCAAGCTAATTTGCTAGTCCTACTAAAACTAATTTCTATAATGCATAATCTGGGTGGACAAAATTGGAGCATGTTGGGTGTAAAATACTCCTGAATATGTACTTCAGAAATTCAGAGAGATCTCCTACTAGAGTCCCAGCACCCAGATCAGGAGTTTTTGTTTTATCTGCTCAACACCCTGACACCTTTATTTTCCTTTAAAATTTATTTTTTGGTTACATAGAATGAGAAAATTAACTTAATACATATCTCCTTGGTCCAAGGGATGGTCATATGACTTAAGCAAGACCAGCTTGACTTCTTCCCTATGATTTAAAATTCTGGAACAGGAAGAATAGGAGATGATCCTTGTAGGTACAAAGCTGTTTAAGTAAAAGAATGAGACACCTACTGCTCTATTTTTGATGTTCAGAAAAAGTCCACATACATAGAGAGAACATGAAGGTGGTACATGAAGCAGAGAGAAGAGCTAAGTTCAAGCACTTATTCCCATTCAGCCCCTCAGTACAACTCAATTTCCACTCATTTCATGATTTACTAATATGACTTAATAAATTTCCTTTTTACTTTAAGCCAACTTTATCTGGGGGCTCTCAATTATAACAAAGATTTGTTAACTAACTCCATTAGTAATATGTTTACTTCTTCCAATGAGGGGACAGGAGAGCCAAGAGAAATCTCATCTTCTTCATTTCCTTCTCACCTTCCTCTCCCTCTCACTGCCTCATTTTCCTTATCTGTAAAATGTGGCCATGGCTCTAGATAATTTATAATATTCAACTCATAGTCCGATTTCCTGTGGCAGCCATCAGTGTGATTGATAGTGGCTAGGATCTAAGAAAATATTTCCTCTTAGTATTATCCAGTTTTTTGCAGTTAACTTATATTCTGGTGCCTCTGTTTCTCAACAGTTTCTTTTATCATTAAGGAAATAATTACTAAAAATTTACTTAAACATAGAGTTCAAGGGTAAATTATGCTTTCTCCATTCCAGGGCTAAGATTGATAGTGATGCAAATGGATTATGAGAGACTCTGAAACATCCTCCAACAAAATTAATTCCCAATATTTTTTAGGCAGCTGTTCTCAATCTTTTCTACAGAAATATCCATGGTAGCAGAGGAGTTAAATGCATTTTCTGTGGGATTCTGCAGAGACAGTTCTAGAGATAGACGGATCTGAAATAGCCTATCACAAGGAGAGGATTTATTTGAAGCTAGAGACTTGGCTTTAAGACTTCTAACACAAATTGTACATTCTATTTAATAATACAAGAGCAGTCTTGTAACTTACTTCTAATCAATTAAACCTGAATGAAGTAAAATTCATCCTTCAGACAGATGGATGCATCATGTTTATCATTTGATATCCTGAATTTACTAGTCCACGGGTATTTAAGAAGCACAGAATTTTAGAATCGATGGCTCCTGAGTTAAAATTTAAAAAAACATGTTTTCTGAAAATGTAATCATATGAAGCCAGTATTATGCATTAACATAGAGCTCAGTTAACCTCATCGGGCTTTCCTCATTTAGTTGAAAGGTGGTGGAAAGCACAACACAGAAATTTCACAAAACAGAAGAACTCAGGAAAAGTCCAAAACATGAACCAAATTCAAAAGGACCTATAGATCTGGGGAGCCACTTCAGAGCACAGAGTCCCTAAGGATGAAGCAGCAGAAGTGAGGAGAAAATATTCACAGGGGGTAGGGTTGAAGTTGTACCCAACTCATGTCTGCTCCATCCCAAGAGAAGAGCAAACAGTAGCTATGGTATAAATGTATAATAGCACCAGGAAAGATAGAAACTTAGAGAAACAGATAGCAGGAGGCTGAGGTAAGATGGAGGTTCCTGGGGCTCTTTCAGAAAAGTCTGACTGTAGGGAAGGAGAGCTATTGCTTCCTCTCAGTGATTTGCTCATTTTCATTTTGTGCCTGGAATTAGCAGATTGTTGCCTAACTCTGGACATTTTTAACAGGAAGGGAACTTTTCTGTCAGCTCTGATATGATAATTATAAAAAATACCCACATATCTTTTAATTGAACATTCATTAAATCACTTGGCCAGGAATCCAAACAACAAAATGTCTATTATGCTATTCTGTGTGTAAAAGAAGTTATGCAACATGTTTCTTCTCAGAAGAGAGAATAAAAGTAAAACCACCCCCAGATGACCACTTTTAGCACTTTTATTTTACAGGCAGAGGTGAAGAACATGAATAAAATACATGTTCTTGAATTAATCTCCCTTGGGGGCAGAGAGAAAAGAGCTCATTATTCTTCTAACGGACAAAATTTGATTTTATTGACACTCTAGCAGTATGTCAACTGCTGGGTGTATCTCCCTAGGTTGTAGTTTTGCAGGCTTCATTTTCTTGCTTTCTCTCTTTCTTTCCCTATTTCCTTATTTTTTTCTTTTTCTTTCTTTCTCTTCCTTTGTCTTTCTTTCCTTCTTTCCTTCCTTTCTTCTTTTTTTCTCTCTCTCTCTCTCTAGCAATTCTATGATATATCCCCATGTATGGGGATACATACACTATGTTGCAATCCACTTCTGAAAGAATAATTTCAATGAAAATAATATATAACATGTTCTGTCTACTACATGAGTATGTCTACTTATTTGTAAGTGGACCACATCTTGCACATACTTGGTAATAAACACATGAATTCAGTTTAAGAACTATATTGAAATATACATTTCTTTTTAATCATTTTGTGTCTCCATAGGCTAGCTTTGTGACTCACATCCAATAGATATAAAACACATACTTGGGGCTCCTGGGTGGCTCAGTGGGTTAAAGCCTCTGCCTTCGGCTCAGGTCATGATCCCAGGGTCCTGGGATCGAGCCCCACATCGGGCTCTCTGCTCAGCGGGGAGTCTGCTTCCTCCTCTCTCTCTGCCTGCCTCTCTGCCTACTTGTGATCTCTGTCTGTCAAATAAATAAATTAAAAAAAAAAAACACATACTTGTTGGATAATGAATGAATGAATGCATAAGTTGATGATTGGATGAATGACTGAATAAGTAAATAGGTGTATGCACTAATAAAAATGTTGGTGAACACAGAATTACAGAATTTAATTGCTTAATAAGATCATCTATTTCTACCAAAACTCGTAGCAGACAGAATAATGGCCAAAGATGTTGGACATCCTAATCCTCTAAACATGTGAATGTTACCTTACATATCAAAATGTTACCTTACATATCGTCTAAACATGTGAATGTTACCTTACATATCAAAACTGTGAAGATGTAAGTGAAGAAATTTGAGACAAGAAAGTTATCCTAGATTATCTAGGTGGGACTGATCACAGTAACCCTTAAAAGAGGGAAACAAGAGGTCAAAATCCAAACAAGTAATTTGAAGATGTTTCCCTACCCACTAGCTTTGAAGGTGGAGGAAGGGGTTAAGATTTAAGAACGCTGAGCCGTTAGATTCTGGAGAAGACAAGAAGATGGAGTATCTTTAGAGGTTCCAGATGGATCCAACCCTACTGACATTTTGACATTAGGTGTTTTTGGAATCAGACTTCTATAAGTATAAGAGAGTATGTTGTATGTTGTTTGTTGTATATTGTTTGTTGTTTTAAGCTACAAAGCTTGTAATTTATGACAGTAGCAAAAGGTATTGGAATGGATCTGGAATAAATTTTTGAATCTGAAATTTACTAAGTACACTCAGAATGCCTGAGGCAATAATTATCTAGCAAATAATTATCTATAATCTACAATATAGATAATATATATCTATAATCTAGCAAATTATCTAGCAAACCCTAACATACTGCATCACTTTATACTTCAAAAAAGCAGTGTTAAGATCTCAAGATTAGTATAAACATAAGTACAATTTACCATGTGAAAAGATGTTTGGAAAACAAGTCTAGAAAAAAAAAAAAAAAAAACACCCTGAGCTATTAACACTATATTCTGTAACTACATATTGATTTTCTCCTCTTGCTTTCATCAAAAAAACAAAAACAAAACAAAACAAAAAAACAATGGCTTTCACAAAGGGTGATTTGAATAATACCTTGCATGCATTGTTTCAAGCAGAAATTCTCCATCTATCATTTCTGCTTGTATTATTTCACACCTCTCAAAGACATTCACATTTATTTGGCGGCAAAGTCACCTGTCTGTGTTACATCTCTGGCTGTGTACCACAGAGCTTACTTTCCTCGATCTTGCATAGATTGTTGGTGGTTTCCTTGCTTTCTTTCTTTTTTCTTTTTAAAGATTTTTAGTTATCTATTTGACAGACAGAGAGAAAGATCACAAGTAGGCAAAGAGGGAGGCAGAGGGAGAGGGGCAAGCAGGCTCCTTGTTGAGCAGAGAGCCATTGTGGGCCTTGATCCCAGGACCCTGAGATCATGACCTGAGCAGAAGGCAGAGGCTTAACCCACTGAGCCACCCAGAAACCCTATTGGTGGTTTTCTTTATCTTCTTCTGTGAAGAGTATGTTAAATATGTGGTGTCAGCTCTGTTTTTCTGTTTTATTCTATTAAATTATACTAACTGTGGCTTTGTTATATGCATATAACACATTCAGAATTTCTAACAATGTTAGAGTTATGCAATAGATACAGTACATTCGTACTGCTTGTTTTCTTAAGATATCAAATTAAGGATAACGTTCTAATAGTATATTAATAACTTTGTTCAAATTAGGTCACTAATAGAAAAGGGGAAAATCATAAGCAGAAAGAAATCCTTAGAAAGGAGTTCTAAAACAGTAGCATCAAAAAACAGGTATTGGATAGCCATACTCTATTTCAATCACCAACTGGAATTTATATTCCATGTCCCCATTCCACTTCTTTAGGACCACTGATAATCATTGTAATTATTACTGGACAATCATTTTAAATTTGACATCATTCCTCTAGGTGTTCTCATATAAACATTTTTTCCCAGTATATCAGCTCATGCTATGTATCTCTTTTTCTTTAAAGATAAATTGTCTTTATAGGGAAAAATTTCAGTATGGATGCCTGATTTCCTCCTTTCAGCGTGATTTTTCAAAAAGGTAGGATCTAAGATCTGTGTTTATTTTCTTCTTATATAGAGGAAAATAAGGGACACAGAGACTCACATTGCTGTAAGGGGCCATGACTGTCATCTATGATGGTTCCCACTGAAAGCTTGAAGCTTTTATTTTACTGAATATACTAAATATGTTGAAAATTGGAAAGCCATAAATAGGATTCCAAGGACTCTCCCTACTATACCTGGATCTTATTGCTGGCATGATATGTCATTGCCTGAGACATTAAGCCACTAGCCCTCTGTTGGGGACCAACTATACCTCCTTCACAACCAGATATAATGGATTAATAATGAGGAGAGGAGTTGCCTTGTTTGTACCAGTGAGGCTCTTGAGCACTCTCTATCTTCTCCTCCTGCCTGCTTTAGTGACTGCAGAGGAGATTTTTATTGCCAGATATACATGCAGTTGCAAGGGACTGAAGCATCTCTCTCAGCTAATGAGCTGCAGAATATAAAAGTTTGGGGCAGTCTCTATGGAAACTTTTGAATATGGTGACCTATCAGTGCTGAATGTGTATGAGGTGACAATTCCTCCTAGAAGGCAGATTGTCATAAATTGGAGATGGTTGGACTTTATGGGAGTCAATAAAATTATCTCTGCCTCAGTTTCCATCACTGTAAATGCATAGTCATCTAATTTGAAGTTACATTATCAGGATTAATGAGTAACCTAAATTACATTAAATTCTTCAGAAATAGGCGTTATATAAATAGGAAGCAATCTATTAACTGGGTAAAAGCTCAAGAAAAGAGAGGCTAAACTTGAAACATAAAATGTGATCTGAAATGTAAGTAATTGACCAAAAATCAGGACTTTGGGCCAATTACTGGACATCCAATCTTTGTCATTGGAGAAAAATTGTACAGAATATCCTTTCCTCTTTTCTAACATTTGCTTATTACATAAAGTAGATAATTTAGCACTAAATAAAGACATAGTTACATTGTCTCCATGTATCATTGCAGACTGCTAAAAAAAGAATTTTTTTAAATTGGTAGTCAGAATCTCTCCCCAACTGATGATAATTGGATCTCAAATTCAAAGGACATCATTCAATTGAAAAAAAAAATTGCCAGAGGAAATATAAAGGCTCTGTCCTCGGTATACAGTATTTTATATATTTTTAAGTATTACATCAAGTTCACTCCACAAAGACGGTAACCATTGACACAAATTATATATCGGACATTTATCTTAAAATACCCATCTGTTAATTGTTTATATTTCTGTTACTTATGCTGTAATGTCTCCTTGTGAGTGATAAGAATCCTCATTAAATTTTACTGAT
The DNA here is from genome assembly GCF_964662115.1 of Mustela nivalis. Classification (NCBI taxonomy): domain Eukaryota; kingdom Metazoa; phylum Chordata; class Mammalia; order Carnivora; family Mustelidae; genus Mustela; species Mustela nivalis. The sequence goes on along the minus strand of NC_139023.1, from coordinate 44,784,884 downwards.
TGCCCACTGAGTATACAGTGCTCTACTGAGATATTTTGATGGACTTAGGGTAGAGAAATACAGACAAAAGCTATTTGAGCCCTCCAGCGTAATCAGTGTGCATATTGTTAGCCTTATTTAACAATGTTTCTGTGGTTAACCACTTGGTTTTTAACAAGTAACATTGGAACTTTTAAAAGATGCCCACATACTATGATCCACACAAACCTAGTATTTAAGTAGGAAAAGAAGTGGACTTACACAGAATGTTCTGAAAGTTTGTCACTAGTGATTTTGGAAACAAAGCTAATGTGGATATTTTGTATTAAATATGGTTGGGACGCCTGGGTGGCTCAGTTGGTTAAGCAGCTGCCTTCGGCTCAGGTCATGATCCCAGCGTCCTGGGATCGAGTCCCACATCGGTCTCCTTGCTCGGCAGGGAGCCTGCTTCTCCCTCTGCCTCTGCCTTCCACTCTGTCTGCCTGTGCTCACTTTCGCTTGCACTCTCTCTCTGACAAATAAATAAAATCTTAAAAAAAAAAATATGGCAAATTGCTTAATCAGGGCATTCTTCAATGAGCTAAAATATATAACTTGTGAAGAATGTCTTGCTAGACAAATATCAACAGGAAGCTATATGCATTTTACAAACAAAAAGAAAGAAAGTAAACATCACTTTTCTGGGGGACAGGTTGAAGATGAGTTACAGCATAGCAGGATATACATAAGGCACTAAAAACTAATCAGGATGACACATGATCTCCAAATAGAGTTGAATACTCTTTTGATAGATATGATTCTGAAAAATCCTTGTCTAAATGATTCATACTGGATCTGTATGATTTCCCCAGTGTCCCTTTCATGACTACTGAGAAATCTTGGAGATCACAAGAGAATAATATAAGTTAAGAGGATTCACAAATTTTATAAAGACCTACATGTTGCCCAGGATGGTTGATATGGTTGATATTTCAACCCATAACAATGCTTGGTACAGATTATTAAAAGTGACAGAAGGAATGGAGTGAATGTATTATTTAATAAACTCCCCCATGTCTCACTGGGTAAATAAAACTCCTTGGGAATATATTTATAACTAAATATTTTATAAATTCTTTTATTCAGAAATAATGTCTGTATATTAACTTTGTATATGTCCCTACATACACGGGCGTGAGCACACACACATCCCAAATATTTTATGGTATTTTAATATATGCCAGGAATTGTGCTAGCTATTTTACTCATATAGATTCATTTTAATTTTATACCTAGAAAGGTGTCTTAGTCTGTTTAGGCTGCCATAACAAAATACCACACAATGGGTAGCATATAAATAAGTTTCTTTCTTATAATTCTAGAGGTTAAGAACTCCAAGATTATGGTGCCAGCCTGGTCCCTTCTGGTAAGGGCCCTTTTCCTAGCTGTGGACTAATTATTTCTCACTGGGTTCTCACTTGGAGAATGGACAGGGAAGCTCTGTGGGATCTCTTCGAGAAGAACATTAATTCCATTCATGAAGGCTCCACATTTATCATCTAATCACCTCCCAAAGGTCCTACCTGCTACTATCATCACCTTTTGGTGCTTAGGATTTACCATAAGAAATTAGATAATACCAAAAGGTAAGATACTGATATTCAATTTTCAAATAGCATTGAAGAAATGTCTCTTCTTAAGTTCAGTGACTAAATAATTAAGATGTATTAATCTTGGGAGGAAGGAAGGAAGGAGAAAGGAGGAAGAAACTAAGGTAAAGACTGTTTAACAAAAGATTTGCTTATATATAAAATGGATGGAAACCATTAGCAATAAAGCAAATATCATAACTAGAAGATCTTTGAGGAATAGCACTCCACAATGGAAGGTACTAAATGATATACATATCAAACTGTTCATTCTATTAAATATCAAAACTGTATTTGAACCTAGGAAGTATAACTCTTGCCTTTAAATGAAAACATATTATTGATTTTATTTACTGCCTTTTGAATGAAAAGATGTTCAATTCATCACTGAACCATGAATTTCTAAATTTATTCTTCCATCAGCCATTTATTTGCAGGTTGCCCCTGCATTCCACCTCATTATAGAGAAACATTTTGCTTCCTTCTGCAATGCAATGTCTTGATATAGAAAGGGTCATAAGTTGTTCAGGTGACCCAGTGGCATGATATTTTGAAAGCTATAGTCTTCTGACCTAATGACTATATTATAGCTTTCAGAAATAATGAGTTAACATATTATATTGTGGAAATTTTATAAATTATGTGGTACCTAAAGCCAAAATATGGGAGGGTTATAAAAAATTATTAGGCACGTCTAAATTTGTACACCAGGATTTTGAAAATCCTATATCCAAAATTATTAATCTTCACATTCATTTTGGCTGTATATGCATACATTTAAATAAACTAAGTTTTGGTGAAAAGTCCCTTTTTGTTTACTGCAGCAGCCTTATTCCTTTCTCTAGGAATTAGTGTTTTAAGAAGAATAAAAGTTATTGATTCATGTCCATTTTTACTTAAAAAATTATTTAAGTATACAGATATACATTGTATTAAGTATACAGATATATATTAAATATATAGAGAGAGATATCGATATCAAATATCTATATATTATATATGTATTATTTTTATGTATTTCCAAATATATTTCTAAAAAAATGTGAAACATAATATTCCAGATGATATAATAACTCAAAAGTAATTACTTCTCAGCCCAATGTCTATCTCTTTACTTCTGATATCAAGAGGGCATAGAGAAGGCAGCTTTCTTAAACATAATCCTCTTTGACTCAGAGTTTATTGGTTAACAGCTATTTGCAGTGAAGAATAAGTGTAGATTTCTTTATTTTGAATATTGACCCTTGGGGGAGTTATATTTCAGAGCAAACATTTTATAGGCTTGGGTGGTTCAACTTCTAAATATATAATTTCAGAGATCATTTCTTCCTAATTTTTTTTCAGTTAGCAAGAATTACAGTGTAATTTCAAATTCAATTCAAGTCTTTGACCGTGATCTGCTAGAAAATAAATATGCCCAATCCAATTACATCAGTGACCAAAGAATGCTTTCTACTCCTTGCAGATGCTTCTTTTCATTGTTCCCTGAGGATAAGACAGACTTAGTGAGTGGGTGACCAGTTACATGGGAGAGTAATAGCTTATAGGACAGGTTTTCACCCAATTTCTATAGGAAGACATCACATTTTGGTGATAATGTGAAATGTGCATTTCAGTCCAGCTGTTTAATTCACTGCTCTTTTAAAATAAATTAACCTTCTAATGTATGAGAAAGCTTAGAAGTTAGAAGTTAGCAATATTTCATTATTTCCCAAGTAAATCTGTTCCAAAGCAAAGTAACTACCAGGACAGTAGTATTCCACATATTTTAATTATCTGCCAAGTGCTGAAACCCAGAAAGTTATCTTGTCACAGCAAATAAAAACATATTGAAGTTATTTCTAAAGCCTTCAGTGCCCAAACTGTGGAACAGATCAGTTAAGAAAAATGGATCAGGAAGGAGATTGATAGGATTCATGGGTTTTTATTTTGTTTTGTTTTGCATTTTCAAAATATTGACAAGTAGAGATTGCTTTTAAATATGGTGCATTCTAGCTTACATTTCAGAGTACAGTTCCTGCAAATGGTAATGCACAATGGTAAGAGAAGTTATTAATGCAAAATGGCCATTGAATTCCAAATGAGGATTCCAGGGGAGCGAGCCCTTTGAAGAGTCCCTCCTTATGATTGAATCAAGATAATCACAGGCATGGCAAGTTATATGTTCTGAGAAAAGATGCTCCATGCATCCAAATGTTTTGAAACACAGGGTGATCTCTTTTCCAGAAATAACAAGAGCAGCACATCCTTCTATCATTTACTACCTATTTGACCTTGATCCAATCACCAAGCCTTATGGTGCTATAATTCTCACCTCCAAAAAATAAAATACTAACCTATTAATAAGAGACCAGAGAGAAGAAAAATAAATATTAGCAAATTAAAGTGTGTCTCATGTGCTTAACTGATTTATGAATTATCTATTTATATATGGATATTAGGACCCATGAACACCATTTCTAAACATATCTATAGTTTATTTTATAAGGCATAGATTAGTGTTTTTCTCCTTGACTTTGTAATCAAATCACACGCAAATCATATGAGGAAAATAAGCTTTCTCTGAGAATATATATATTTTTCTCTTCATAGAGTTCTGGACTAGGTAAAATTCCAGCTATAATTGAGAAGATTACTTATCTGTGACCTACTATATTTACTCTTTTGGAGGACAAAATCAGTAGGCTCTTGAGGTCCAATCAGATCAGTGATCGTTTGTGCATGGTTTTAGTTAATTAAGATTGTTTTCAGGATGGTAAGCCTCACACTTAGCTTTCAGTGAGATTTGACTTATAAGAATAAATCAGTGCTTTGGAAATGTCATGTTCTCATTTTAATGAGTTTATAATTAAGCAGAACACAGGTTGTTTTCTTTACTGAATCCCACCCACAAGGATTCTATTGATTTACTGTTTCATTATATGAAATAGCATGTCAGGGTGAAGGTAAAGCAGAAAACAAATTATGATCTAATCTAAGATGTAGATCTATATTGGAGTGAGACTGCTGACCTGTGAAATACATTCAAGGAGTATTTACAAAATCATTCCTATTGTCAAAATGATGAAAGGCGATCTTCTCTAGATGTTGCAGTGGGGACTGAGAAATCAAGAAGTTTCTAACAGTACTCATGAACCTAAAATGTTAAAATAAATTGCACATATTTGCATGAATAGATTTTTTTTTCAATTGTAGAGGAATAATTTAATCCCCCTAAAGTGTATTTATGTATGGGGAAGATAGATTTGGAGAGAACAGTGTTGCATGAAGAGGAACTACCAAAATTAAATTGATGAATGTTGAAGATTACAGTTAAGCTTGTATTTGACTATGTGTTTTCAAATATCATTGTCAACACCAAAATTACCTTGAGATTATTACATTACATGGACCTTACCCATGGGACAACGTTCCTCACACAAGAGATCTTTATTTTTATCAACTAAAATAATGTCTCCATATAGGAAAGACATTTATAATTGTAAAGAAAAAAAAATTAGTTATCATTATTCTTTCATTTCTTCAATTCTTTAACCAGAATCATTGAGTCCTACTTTATATCTGGACATGGTATAGTTGTTGGTAGAAATTAGAATAAAGAAATGAACAAAACATTCTCTGTCCTATAGAAGTTAATAAATATTAGTAATTTAAATGTAACTTGGGGCATCTGGATGGCTCAGTCAGTCAAAGGAAGAGTAAAAGTAGGGAGTGGCAGGGGCAGAGGGCGAGGGAGAAGTAAACTTCCCACTGAGCAGGGAGCCCTATAAGGGGCTCAAACCCAGGATCCTGAAATCATAACCTGAGCTGAAGGCAGATGCTTAACCAGTTGAGCCACTCAGGCGACCCTATGTGGACATCTTTTTAAGTGAGTTCTTGTTTTTGAAATAAGATCTGAGATCCATTTACAGACATAAACTATTCCAAGAAGGTACCCTCTTGTCTTTAGTAATTTGCATTTGAATTGGATTTCTGACCAATATAGAGCACATTATTTAAAGATGCATTAAGAGAATAAAAGAAAGAGAAGAAAGGAAGGGAGGGATAGAGGGATGGAGAAGTGAAAAAAAAGATCGAGAGAGAGGGAGGAGGGCAGGCAGGCCATGAAGTTTGTGTAAGACTTAACACAATTTATACAACCTATAGATAGCCAAAGAGGTAAAAATGCTATTTTGTGATGTTACTGGAATTAAAGATTTGGCCCATATTCAAAAGTTTCATGATTAATCAAATTATTATTTTTTTGAGATTTCTCAGTGAGCCGTTAAGAAAATAAGGGAGATATAGCATACTTAGGATTGGGTTGGTAGAGTTCCATTTGAATTTTGTGGAAAAGTGCCTGTATCAGAATATTTTAATCTTAAATATAATTTTGAAAGATTGCCTACAGTAGATATTTCTTCATAAGATATAAGAAATCCACTTAAGTTTCATATCTGACAAACACAAAGAAACATGAAAGAGAAACAAATTATAATTAACTTGTCTCCTTGCTGACTACAAAAGTAACCTCAGATGAAAACATATAGAAGGAATATGATTAGTCTTGAGGAATCACACACTGTGGCTCACATATTCTCCACAAATAGTTATCAACTGTGAGTCAAATCAGATTCATCACAGAGAAAGATAAACATGTGAATTAGTACTTATCATAAAGGATAATCATTAGTTAAAAAACTAATTTGAAAATCAGTTTTATTTGAAATATAAAACATGATATCCTTTGATAAATCTTTAAAATGGAAACTAGTGATATCCTTTAGCCTGAAAGTAGTTATTATGATAAAGTATGTTAGTTACTAAGAACCTTCTAAGTGCCAAAATGATCATTCATTTATTTATTCATTCATTTATTCAAAAAACAATTGTGTACTTATTGTGAGCCAGTCACTATTTTAAGCAGTGAATAAAACAGTCTTTAAGTTCAAGGGGATTATGTTCTACTGGGAGAAAACGTATAGTAAATAAATAATCAAGTCATATTGAATAGATCGGTCTGTTTTAAGTTTATGAAAGAATAAATCAGGGATAGAAACTGATGACAGGAAGTATGCTATTTTATACAGGGTAGTGATTAGTTGGCTTGAAATGCTATAAAAATTTACCATAGACAGGCTGGATTCTACAACAAACATTTCTAATGGTTCTGGAGTAAGAATTCGAAGATCAACATGCCCACATATTTAGTTCTTAGTGAGGGCTCTCTTTCTGGAATGGAGATGGAGATCTACTAGTTATGTCCCCACATGGCAAAAAGAGAAAGCGTTAGCTTTCTTCCTCTTCTTATAAAGACACTAATGTCATCATGCGAACTCCACTCTCATGATCTAATGACATCCCAAAGGCACTACTTCCAAACATTGTTGCATTAGATTTTCAACATATTCAGCCATAGCAGGTCAAACATCTCTGACAAAGTGACACATGTGCAGAAAAGAGGATGACAGGAAGGAGTTAGTCCTGTAGCTAACTGGAGAAGATTGTTCCAGAAAAAGGTCCTGAAGTATGAGGTGTTTAATAGTGTTCAGGCTAAGGTGAGAAAATCAATGACTGAAATGAAATGAGCAAGGAGGAGTTTGATGGAGGGTAATGTAGTTAGGTAGTGAGGATGCCCAAACATCTACAGTTTTACAACCCAGGGGAAAGGGGCATTTTGATGAATAGTAGTTGAGTTCTAGATACATCTTAAACTTAGAAAAGGCTATTTTAAAGGCTACATGTAGATTAAAAAGATTTAAAACAACAACAACAACACAATAACAATGGTGTCTTCAAGGTTTTTGTGTGAAACAAGTAGTGAAATGGAGTTGCCATATACTGAGGTGGGAAAGATTATAGAGAAAACTGAGGAAATCACTGAATTCAGCTTAGGGAATGCTGTTTTGAGATGTCAACTAGATATCCAAGTGGAAATTTCAAGAAGGTAGTTGGACCTAAGAATCTTGAGGTTTTTTTTTTTTCTTTTTAAAGATTTTATTTATTTGACAGAGAGAGAGATCACAAGTAGGCAGAGAGGCAGGCAGAGAGAGAGGGAGAAGCAGGCTCCCTGCGGAGCAGACAGCCCGATGCGGGGCTCGATACCAGGACCCTGAGATCATGACCTGAGCCGAAGGCAGAGGCTTTAAACCACTGAGCCACCCAGGCGCCCGAATCTTGAGTTTTGAGTGAGATCAGAACTAGAAAAGAATATTCATACATAAAGTTCCATAAATATTATTAATGAAAATATTATTCTTCCCAATATCCAGATGGGAAAAACTGTGGTCTACATAGGTGCCTTTTTGAAGGCCACGTAGCTTATAAATAATGGAACTATAAGTGGATGTAGCATTTTTTTATGGCATAGCCCATAATCTTTCTTTCCACATGATTTAAGTTATAGAGATTATATATTCAAAATAAATCAACCCCAATATAACATCAAGAAGAACTACTTAATTATCCATCCTCCTTCTTTTGGGGGAAATCTGACATTTCCTTAAAGTCAAAAGAACTTGAATTCATTTAGTTATTCAATAATAGTATATATTGGGAACCATTATATGCTAAACTTTCTTCTAGATACTGACAGTTCAATGGTGAATAAGACAGATTATATCTCTGCCTTAATGAATGCTATGTTCTCTAAATACCTAACTAAAAGTGTACAATTTTAGACTATATTAACTGCTTTTTTATCATTGAGAGTGAAGATGAGTGATCAGGGAAAGCCTTAAGCAGAATACCAAGTATAAAGAAGGAATTTCAAGATCTGGTGTTGGACATGGGGGAGTGATTAGGGATGGGAATGAAGAAGACATGTAGGAGCAAGGATGAGCCAGAGGGGTGGGATGGTGAGGAGGGGGATAGGAGGATTTATGGGGTACAAAGAAGCAAGTGAAAGATTCCTGAAATAGGAGGAAGCTTTGTCAGCTGGAATAATCAATAGATGTAAATTCACATTTATTTGCTGATAATTATTTTCAAATAATTCAGAACCATTCACAGGTTTTTGGTCTATAGATTTTTTTTATTAAGGTCATCTCCAATAGATTCACAAATGAATTCACACCCTAACCCACACATGTACACATCTAAGAAGGATAACCATAAATTGTGGTCTTCAAAAGCATAATGTTAACCTTTATTCCACCAGTCTGAGATGGTTAGAAACTGAGAATTCAAGATCAGTATGTTGTAAGTCATGGAAATCATAAAACTGATAAAGCTCAGCAGAAGAGGGGGACCAGAATCTAGGATCCTGCTGTGTTACATTAGGAGAGAAAATGTTGTTATGACATATATAATCTTGGGTCAAATGCACTTCTTTGAAAAGATTGTGATTTGTCGGTAGAGTCCTTCTGTCAAATGAAGCAATGAAATTCTTCCAGTTCTTAGCAACCAGACAGAGATTTGTCTTTTCTAGATTGCCCTAGGTGCCAAAGAATGCCAGCTTGCTGGGAAAAAGGAAACCGTATTAAACACACCTTCCATTAGATTTGGAGACCTATTGGTATTTTTTTTTTAAGATTTTATTTATTTATTTGACAGAGAGAAATCACAAGTACACTGAGAGGCAGGCAGAGAGAGAGAGAGAGAGAGAGAGAAGGAAGCAGGCTCCCTGCTGAGCAGAGAGCCCGATGTGGGACTCGATTCCAGGACCCTGAGATCATGACCCGAGCCGAAGGCAGCGGCTTAACCCACTGAGCCACCCAGGCGCCCCCCTATTGGTATTTTTTGACCCTCAGGTATTTTGGATCCCGAATCTTTGCCTATGATTACAGTGCCAATGAAAAGCAGTGTCTGGGGGGAGGGGTGATGCAATAAATTGATAGTAAAGGACAAAAATATCAATATGATCAAGAAGGCATCTGATCATCCATGGAAAATACATATATTCTGGTTCACAAAGAAAAAAAAATGACAGAGGAAGACATCCATTATTTCAGAGATCAGTGTGAATAAAGACACCAAGTGGTGGTTTAATTTCTCTAGCACATATGCAGTCTGTACTGTCAATAATTTGAAAGTAAAATATACACATTTCCCCCTAGGTCAGAATATACTTAAATGTTTCAAGCTTTACATGGAGAAAGAGTAGACATAAGCATCAAAAATGCAGTATAATCGACATTTACATAGAATCTTCCAGTTTATAATATGTGCGTTCATGTTTTCCCTTGCTTAAATTACATAACAATACTGGTAGATTTATTACTTCCAACTTGAGAGTCAGAAGATGTAAGCAAGTTTCCAGATTTCAGAATATAATAAAGGATAGACCCAAGGGGCTAAACTGAGTCCTAATATAGAAAAACTTCAATTCTCATAATTCCTCCCAAATGGGAGAACTATTCATTAATTGTCACTTAACATGCCCCATCTCCATGCTCTCTCTTCCTTTGTGTGTTACAATACATTGGTAAAAGGAAAAGAGACATCATAATGTTTAATTATAGTCATCTGTTACTTTCAGAATTTTGCATGTGATTTATAGAAATTAAAATATTATAACTTTGATAAACTTTCTCATCTATATTATAAAATGACATTCAATTTCTTCAGGATTTAGGTCGTATCTAGATAAGGGTTTTTTTTTTTTCAATTAAATGTAAAAATAGGAACATAATTGATAGTGTTTTTCTTGAAGAATCTATTCATATATCCACATTAAGAATGCCAAGGTCCTGCTCAAACATTCTGACATTTCAAAGTTAAATGAATCTTGGCATATAAGAAAAAAAGGCTATTCCCTTTGAAAAATACCTGCAATTGTACCAAAAGGCCCACAAAAACTAATAAAGAAACCAATTATGTCCTAAATTTAAATTGGAATTTATAAGCTCTTCAATGGAGAAAGAAAATTTGGAAAAGAAGAATAGGTCCTAGAAAATGATTAATTTATAGTGGGAAAAAATCCCCCATAAGGATTTCATTCTAGGCACATGCAGGAGTTGCAATTATACTCTATCCTGTTTTGCCAAGAGAAAAGGAAAACAAAACAAGTTCTCCCTTGTAGAAAGAGGAAATAAAAGAGAAAAGCTGATTGCACTGCCTGGAAAGGTGGTATACCAGTTTTTTAATAGAACTGGCAAAAGTCAATTGCTTTTTCAGATTAGACTGGATGCGATAGAAATTCTTGAGGAGGGATAAATGTTTATTAGTATTTGGGTATCTATGGGCATGATTCGTATATAAATCCGTTGTATTAATTTTTTTCTGTAAATTTACCAAAAGTGTATGTTAAATCTTTTGAACTTCATTCTACTTATAAACATATATGTTAATTATTTCTTTCTTTATGGCACCAAGATGGTTCATAACACCTTTTAACTTTGCATTGTCTTTCTTCACTGGTTGACAAATAATTTCTGGACTAGTTCATCCAAACCTTTCCATTCCCACTTATAATTTTACTTTAAAATTTCTTTTCTACCAAACCACTGAAAATTCAAGAAAATAATAATGACATAGACCAAATATCCAAGCCCCTGTCTCCCCTGGTTGCAAACAAGATATTCTTGTGATCCAGACATTCTTTTCTTCAAGAGTCATGTGAGTGATTGCCAGTGAGATGTTAGTGAATTCTCCTAGGCCAAGATAAGTTACATGAATTCCAACTTTCTCATCTTGAGAAAGCCAGAAAAAAATGGCCTGGATATTACTTGAAAAAATTAAAATGTACTTCAAAAAATGTATCTGGAAGCTCCCACCTGACTCTAACCTTCAAAAGAGATCCAGCTCCTGACCTGTCCATCTCCCTGTTAAACTGTAATAAAAGAAGCAGTGGTTCCTAGATAATTATTTTAAATCCTTGTAAAACTAAGCAAGAGGAATGGGTGTCAAAGTACTATCTAAGTTCAATTGATTTATTTTTTTTAATTGAGCAAAAGATAACTAACACAAATAAGAAAGTTACTCAATCTGTATAAAGTCATCTTAGAATCTTTTTTCTCTTCTTTAACTTTAAAATAAAATGCACTCAGTAGCTGACCCCAATCATAGTATTAATTTTATCTCATTTTAACCTAAGTGGAAGTAAATTCAATAAAAATTATGTGGACAATTTGGGTGCCTGGGTGGCTCAGTGGGTTAAAGCCTCTGCCTTCAGCTCTGACCGTGATCTCGGGGTCCTGGGATGGAGCCCTACATTGGGCTTTCTGCTCAGTGGGGAGCCTGATTCCCCACTCCCTCGCCTGCCTCTCTGCGTACTTGTGATTGCTGTCTGTCAAATAAATAAATAAAATCTTAAAAAAATAATATGTGAACAATTGTCTATAAAAAGCTCACATTTTGAATTTTTTTTTTTCATCTTCTCTCCTCAAGATGAGGGAAACACAAACATCACGTAGAACAGAACTTCTCAATCTACCTGTGGTGACAAATTATTTTTTATGTCTGTTTGCTTGTTTTAATTCATCACAGACCAGACTAATATTTTTGTAAATATACCAAATCACTGTAGAAATATACCAAATCACTGTAGAAATTTCTAAGTGTTCCTTCTCACATTTTGTGCTAATCGCACAGTAAGATATTGCAAGTTGATGTGAGATCATGCACCACACTGTGAGTTGCACTCCCAGAGAATATTTTAATAACTTGCTCTTGTGTTTATTCCTCCCATAGGACAATGTACCTTGGAGATCTTTACGACAGGCTTATGTCTTATTTGTTGCATCCATAATAATAGAATACTCCCAGTAACATAGTAAGTGACTACTAGATATTAGTGCACTGAAAGTGTGAGGGAAATAATCGAAATCCTTTCAAAATACACAAGAACCTTAGGCTCCTCTGACTTGGGAGAGCCAGAAAAGTAGAATCAAGCACCACATTATTTTAAAAACAAGAACAAAGCTCACATATTTACTTCCTTATCTCCAATTCCATATACGTCAAGAGTGCTTGGAATTAAATTAGAGTAACTTTCAGCTCTAAGAGAGCGTTTGTAAATATAGTGGATCAACCCAGGCTATGAAATCAGAAAAGCCTTCGATTGATCAAGCTAGAGCTGATTTCCCTAACAGGCACTCAGTGGGAATGGTCCAGATTGAGCTTTGATGGGCAATTCTCTTTTCTTTCAAATAGTCACACTGATCTTTACTTTGTGTAGTATTAGTCTGCTAGGGCTGCCAAAATAAAATCTGTAGACATGGTAGTTTAAGTAGCAGAAATGTATTTTCTCACAGTTCTAGAGGCTACAAGTCCAAGGAGTCAGGGGTTTCTACTTCTCCTGAGGCCTATCTTCATGATTACAGATGGCCATCTTCTTCCTGTGTCTGCATGTGGTCTTTTTCCCTACGTACGTGCACTCCTGGTGTCCTCTACCTCTTCTCATAAGGATAGCAGTCCTGTTGGATTAGGGTCCCACCTGTCTTCATTTAATCTCAATTGCTTCCATAAATCTCTATCTCCAAATAGTCTTCAACATATGAATTTGGCATGGGGGGCACATAATTCAATCTATAACACGTTGGCATGTTGTTGTGAAAAATTAGAGATGATCTACAAGGTACAAGTTTGAAGGCATTCCCCTCATATTGAGCTCTCATTAAGTCATTATAATTAACAATGAAATTTATTATTGCACTATGTCCTGATTATTATCAACTGCAGTCAGGTACTAGGACTTAGCAAGTGCCCTTAAAAGCAAAGTCCAATTAAATGAATGCTTTAACAAGGAAGAGACAGGGTTCTCTTTTTTTAAAAAGAAGAAACATCATAGTCACTGTACAGCTGCATGAGAGTTGTGATATGCTAGAAAGGCACATTGATAATAATAATATAATCATAATAAAAGCACTGGTTTAAATTAGCATATTTAAGGGGGGAAATGAGGACCCAGGTCATTTGATCTTGTAGTTAATAATACTGACATCTTAACCTTGCCTTAACCTGATGCATTAGCAAGCATTTGAATCCACCGGGGATTTCATTTTTTACCAAATTATTTATTTTTCCCCTAGAAACCATGATTACTAATCAACAGTTGTATTTTAATAGGGTCTTCATAGTGGCTTTCTGATACAGCATGAATAATTGCCTACCATCTGTATTACTCAACTTTCATAACAAACTTCGGCTACTGAATTGAAAACTAAACATGTTGATCTATTCACTACACAGAACTCATGCATGAAATGCAAGAGAATGTCAGAGAAATTATCCATTTATTTAGATAGTCTTTTAATTAGTTCTTCCATTTTTGTTTAACCCTTTTTAGTCTGTCATTTGCACCACCAGCTACCAATATGGTAGGTGGTAGTCTGGGTATCTAGCTGATCCTGTTTATAAACACTCAATGTCAGTAGTTCCTGACTCATAAACAGAAGTGAAACTCATTGGTTAGCTCCATCTATTGCCCTGAAATAAATGTGTCTGCATTGCAGAACTTTTCACCACTTTGGATAATTTTTATTTCTTCATTCAAAAGAGGACTCTGTGCAGGCCACGAAGCGAAGGCCACGTGACTTAGCAGAATTGTGAATAAGCACTAAATTTACTTATCAGTGTGTACAGTAGTTTCTATTCGCTGTATATAATGCATACAATAACTTCTCTATTATGAATACTAAATTGACATAACATTTAAATGAAAGCTCCGATTTTCTAAGAAATTGTTCATTTTTACTCTTGGAAATTATAAAAACTCTCTCTTTTCTGAGTAAGTATATGTTTCCAGTGCATCTGTAGAGTCCCCAGAAAACAGGGAGATAATGCTCAAAGTGAAGATTGTTTCTGGTTCTAAAAATCCCTTTGAACTGTAAGTTCAAAGAATAGGTTTTATGATGTAGTGACAAAAGTATCAAATGCAGGTCTTCACCAAACAGACTATTTCTTGGGGTGGGCTAATAACTGCTAACTCCCTTAGGGACTATGTCTTCTGTTGCTGATTTCTGTTCCTTCACTTTGCGGTTATAACCCTCTCCCTACCTATTCCTTCTTCCCAAGTCCTCCACCACTTCCACATGGTGATTTTACTAAAAGAGATTCTGTGTGTTTGGAGTCAATCCGATAAAATCTTAGCTCTATCCATGACTACTTATGTGACATTGGGCAAGTTTTTTGTTGTTGTTTTTGTTGTTGTTTGTTTTTTGTTTTGTCTTTTAAAGTTTCCTAACTTTTGTCAAATGCTGATTATAGTAGTTCTCTTATAGGTTTAAATGTGTTACCATGCAAAGACAAAAACCAATTCTTAATCTTTTTTCCATACCATATTCTTGTTATCTTTGAGTTTCTCAGGCAAACAAACAGCATCCACATTCAATCAAATGCTTTAAAAGGGTACTTAGGTAATCTTTAATCCAGAACCTTGGGTAATCTTTAATTTCTCCATTTTCAACATAATACACATTGAATCTATCAAGAAGGGCTCTCAGCTTCAACTGCAAGGTCTACTGTCTAATTCTCTCCATATCTACCACCATTATTCTAGCCCAAGTCAACATCATCCTCTGGTCAGATCTCCTGCTCCCATACTTACACTTCTATAATCCATTCCTTAACTACAAAAGAAAACAAAACAAACAAACAAACAAAAAACCTAAAAAAAAATTTCCTGATTAAAACATTATAATAAATCACCTTTACAGTTAAAACAAAAATTCCTCTTCTTGCATTATAAAATGCCATATGACCTGGTTCTTCTTTCTGTCTCCAAATTCATGTCTTGGTAGCCTCCCCTTGCTTTAAGAGAGTGGGGCTGGCCTAGGTTCCTTTCTTTATCTCAATCATGTAAAGTTCATCTTACCTCAGTGACTTTGTTCTTGCTACCATTCCCTTCATCTAAAATGCTATAATCCCACATGGATATGTCTGGCTCTTTGTGTTCCTGCAATTGGGAGCTCAGATATTACTTCAACAGGAAATGTTCTCCTGAGTTCACCTTCCTGTCTAAAACTTACCTCCTCCCCACAGCATCATCCCCACACTGGTTGTCACAGTGTGTCATTGCATCATTATGTAATAATTTTCTTTTCATTATAGGCTTCCTTACAGGTTGTAGGCTCCATGAGAAATGGGAATTTTTTTTGCTATCCAATGCTGTATCTCCACTCCTAACAAAAGTGTGTAGCAGGCGGAGAAGAGAAGCAGAAACCAAGTCATACTAATGTCAGAGATTATACTCTCGTCCATGAACATATGTTTAAGACATACATATCAAAATGACTTCCATATTGGACAAGAATTCTTTATATAAATTCCCTAAACTATGGATATATCTGTATCTGTGGATAACAGCACATTTCATTTGGTATCAGCACTTATTTTATATTTACACTATATTCTCTGCTTCATATTTCAATCAAGAGTGCTTCAAAAGCAGTGAAACCAGTGAACAGAGGAAACGTTTAACAAAATTAGTATCTGGGCTCTAATCCCATTTTACCCTATATTTTTTTTAGCAATGAGTAGTTTATTTTAGCTATAAGAAAAGGTATTTTCCCTAAACTACTTCTTCACAATGATCATATCAGTGTTGTAAGATATTTTATTGTGACCTTTTTTTTCCCCTTGCTCAGATATAGCAGATTAAAAAACAAAACCAAAATCAAACACAAAAAAACCTCAGGGTGATTTTATCTTCCTGCTTCCCTTTCCAGGAAGAGTTATTCTTTAAAGCATTAAAGGATTAAAAACTTCTTTGTACTATTGAACCGCCATAAAACAGCTCCCAGTTAAGTGCTTTAAGAAGAAGAGAGTGGTCCAATACCAAAGGAGAAGAAAACTTTCTCAAGTCTTTCCAGGCTACTGTATTAGGTGAAAGGTTTCACAAAACCGTGATTTTGCTGGTTTCTACTCATACACACAATACTCTAGTAGGGAATGGCAACCTTTTTACGCTAAGCTTTTTGCCTTGCAGACAGAATAAATGCCCCGTTGTGACAGACCTACCGTCAGAAAACAGGGTTACTGGAGAGAATCATAACTGACTGCCATCAAAAATGTTGTCTGATGGTAGGTAGACAGCAATTCAGTGGTATTTTGTAAAAGGAGTTATATCCATGTCCGTTACCATCAGGAAAGAGGAACCAGGCCAGTTCTAAAGCTCTCCAGGCACATAGGATCTCATACCATTGAAAAAAAAAGTCCAAATGTGACTGATACCAGACTTCTTACCAAACTGGGTGAATGAAAAGTGACCTTAATATTTTAATGAAATAAAAGAATAATTGAAACAAAACAAAACAAAATAAAACTACCAAGTTTTATCATAGCTTTAAATAAAATCTTGATTTCCTTGATTTCCAAAATAAATTTTCTCAAGGTTATTCTGTAGTGGGATTCAATTATATGTAATAAATTTTGTGAAGTTTGTTTCTAAGAATTAATGAATTTCAAACAATAAGTGGTATATTTCTTTTAAACACATTCCCAAACACTGCCAATCGAATGTTCTAATTAACTAAAACTCCTATTACTGCAAACTCTTTGGCTGTCTGCCATGATTTTTAAATTCTATACCAGTTTTCATGGCACTATATTATAAAAATTTTAAGTGTGTTCAAGCAATTGTTTTGCTTTTTCTATTTGGTTTTCTGAAAACTTTTCTTACCTTGAATTCATTAAATACATAAATATTTTAAAAATATTCTGCATAAAAAGCACTTGAATCCATAACATTGAAGTTTTAATAATAGTACTGGGTAATGATGAATACAAGTAGAGTCTCATAGTGTTTTTAGGTAATCTGTCTTCCTTAGAAAGATGCTAGAAGGTTTTTCTTTTATAGAAGTTCAAATAAGCTTTCTCCTATAGTATAATTATAATTAATTGGGAAAAAATGGGCTTTGTGTATTTATTGTCACCATATAAAAGCTATTGGTATACAGACTGTCAACCATAGAGAACAAACTGAGGGTTGCTGGAGCAGAGATTGGTGGGGGATGGGCTAAATGGGTGAAGGGCATTAAGGAGGGCTTTTGTGCTGATGAGCACTGGGTGTTGTATGTAAGTAATGAATAGCTAAACTCTATACCTGAAACTAATATTACACTGTATGTTAACTACTTGGAATTTAAATAAAAACTTGAAAAAAAAAAGCAATAGGTATGAAATTAATTATAGAGATTTTATATTAGATGGTTTGTAAGAAGAGTTCAAGATTTGTCTCTGCCTTATAGCAGTTTTCAGTTGAAGACACATTCATGTATATGAATATGAATATAACACATATATATGAGATAAATGAACAAAATAAATATACCAACACATTTATATGTTAAACATTTTATTTGTTAATAGATTTTTCTCTCTTTGGTCATAAAAGTAACAGTTAATATTTAAGTACTATGTGCCAAGCACTGATTGTGCTAAGTACTTTATCTCTTTTATTTACCCAGCAAATTTATGAAATCTGTGCTATTACCATTTTATTGTTTCATGTTCAGGGTAACAAAGCTAGTGGTGTGTTTGAATCAGGATTCAAGCTCTAGTTGTCTGACACAAGAGTTACACTCTTTATGCAAGTAGAATTCATGTAGATGTACATATAAAAACTTTCTTAAGTATCAGACTACTTGAAGTGGATTTATACTACTACAGAGGTTAAGCTGCATTCAGCTTTAGATGATGCAGCGACAGAAAACAAAAAGACAATGAGCAAATAACAAGGGCACGATTTTGTAATTTGCTACCACTAATAAATCAATTGTCACTTAGGTAGGCATTTTTTTGTTTTTAATTTGCTTGGCAAAAGAATGGGTATATAGTCTCAATGTTTATTTTCCCTAAAATGTTCATGAAATCCAATAGATGAATCTGCCGTATACTCGGATAAACCATCTACAGACAAAATAATGCCTATTTGCTGTTAGACATTTTATAAAGTGATTAAATATGCCAGAAGTAGGAAAATACATAATTTTAGTTTCATTTGTAAGAGATTATGAGGAAGAACCCATGGGTATTTTGTGACTAATTGAGAGGGATAAGACAGATGTGATTTCTTTACTGGTAAGGTTTTTTAGATGAAACAGGATTTTATAAGTTATTAATAACATGATGGTGGTGATGATTGTAAAGATATAGTCAGAGAAACAGAGACATTTCACAGATGGGACAACATTATCAAGTTTGGTGGATTTAAGTAGAGGATCACTCTGTGATGTTTTGAAATTCAGCTTATGCTTTAGTTTTGTAATAAACACAAACAGAAAGTCACTGTCTATTTTAATTAAAAGTGCATCACGAAGAAATTAACACTATGAAGGAACTTAAGGAATTTTTATAATTCCAATATTATATCAACCACAATTATTAATATGGAGAAAACTGCCAAAAGAAGCTGAAATGTAAAGAGAAATCTTTTTTTGTCTCTTTTATTTCCATGTAACAGTCTGAACAAATTCTGTTTATAATTTAACTATAAATAAAAGCTATTAAACTCTTTGAGGATTTTTGGTGGAAGGCTTCAAAGTCCTCCAAAATCCATTCTTTATAGCTAGTTAGAGTACAAAGAATCAGTTTTCTAGTTTGAAATACCTATGGCAATACTGTGGATTATTTTTAGTCAATTCTAACTCATGTTATTTTTTAGAACATAAAGGAAGTTTATTGTGTGATAAAATTGAAAATCACAAAATGTGTATTATGTCAGAAAGTGATGGCAGATAAATGTCTGATAAGAATATCTATTATAAAGCAAGATGGAACTAAAATATAATAGACAAGAGCCATTTTAGGAAAATAAATTACATCTTATTCCACATTCTCATGCTCTATCTCTTTGCCTCACATATTATATGCTCTATTTCTGTTCATAAAACATTATTTAATGCAGTATAAAGGTTCACATTTGCCATTCTGTAGTTCTTTTGCATCGTAGCACAATATTAACTGAAGACTGCCTAGTAATAGGAAAGCATGTTCACTGAATTTTTCAAGCAATTTCATTTTCCTTCAGTGACACGCAAAAATAAGACAAAGATTTAGAGTGCCTTATTTGTCGTATGTTCGCTGCTATTGAAAGATGACACTATCTAGTAGTTACTGCAGATTATAGATCATGACCCACTTTGTGATTCTAATTTAACTGTTAAGGTGAACTGGTCAACTCACTAACTACAACCTAAAAGTTGATTTCCAGTTAAGTTTTTAGAGGGACTTTTCCAGTCACAGTTGCCATGAAATGAAGGAAAGAAGGAGGGGAGAAAATGGCAAGGATGGAAAGGAAAGCCAATGAAATAGAAATGAATATGAAGAAAAGAATCGAAGTCTGTTTCTTAAAATATATAAAGAAAAGGAGGGTGTGCGCTTTTGTTGGGAAAACCTGACATTGGTCACTTGCATGTAGGTGTTTATGAAGGTTAAACGATTGAAGAAAGATGCAATGCCGGTGAATCTGCTATAATGAACAATGAAGTTGGAGATGGTTGACCACCACTCTCATCACAGAGGTGATCGTGATGGAGAAGAAGGAATTTGAAGGATGGTTTTGATTGTAAGGTAGTGACTTTCTCTATCTGTAAATATTTTATGGAAGTGTCAAAGACGTACCATTCAAAAACATATTGTAGGGGTCCCTGGGTGGCTAAGTGGGTTAAGTGTTCCACTCTTGGTTTTGGCTCAGGTCATATCTCAGGGTCCTGGGATTGAGCTTCAGTTGGGCTTCATGCTCACAGGGAAGTCTGTTGGAGATTCTCTCTCCCTCTCTCTGTCCTTTCCCTCCCACCCAACGCACATACTCACTCCCTCTTTCTCTCCCTCTCTCTCTCTCAAATAAATAAATAAATAAATCTTTGAAAAATATATCATAAAGTTTGTTAAGTATAGTAAATTAATTCACACTAAAAGATCTTGGGGAAGGAGACTCTTATGTTTGTAACTCTTCAAGTACAACAATAATATTTATAGAAAGAAATTGATATAGAAGATTATTATCAAAATCAAAGCCTTCCTAAAATAATAAACATAGGACAAAGCATTCTCTCCAGATGTGTACACACCTATTAACACACTTTCTTGTGTTTTGTATCTATGTATACTTTAAGCAAATATATATCAATAATTTCTTTCCTACCATTTCTATAAAAGCAGTAATCCCGTAGACAAGTTCTCAAGTCCACCAACTAGATATAATGAGGGGAAAATGTACTGCCATCTTGTTAATGAGCGTGTCAAAACACACTCCTCTAAGATGTCACTGCACTATCAGAAAAGCAAGAAGTAGTCAACTAGTTTTCTCACTAGCTTACAGCACAAAGGAGCATGGAATGACTTGGGTAATGAGAATGAAAATCAAGAAATTTTTAAAATGCACTCAAAGTCCTTAAATTTGCTGTTTTTTTCTTATTTCCTTTTTAAATATCTTTTTGTAATTTATTTCTGAAGAGAATTTCCAAACTTGCATACTCTTTATATAACCTAAAACCACAAAGTAAGTTTTTACTAGATTGACCCCACCTAACAAACACAAATTTGCTCACATCTTTCCCTACTAAGAAAATAGTTTTTAACAACAGGCTTTCCTCATTACACTTTTTTAAAATTATATACATTTAATTAAAAGATTTATTTGTAAGAATCTATTTCTAGTTGCATCACTTGGAACAGGAGAACCTTAAAGTGTAATCTTTCTAGTAAGATGAAAGCTACCCAAGAACCAAGAGTATCATTGGTCCTTCTCGATTCTCAAAGCAATTTAGTTCTGCAACTCTTCTCATGTCGTGGTTGAAATTATCTTTTAATTTTTTCTAGTAGGTAAGGAACCACCTGAAATGACCTCAGTATGTTCTCCCCTCTAAAGAAAAAATCTTCTACATCATAACAATTTTTTTTTTCCACATCATGACAAGTTTTTCTGGAGCTAGCAAAGTCCAACAAAGCAAAAATATAAACAGTTTTGCCTTTTAATACATACAAATATAAGTCCTTATGAAACAGTTTTAACATAAAAGCATAGACTATGATCATACCTACTGGGTTCGATTTTTACTCCACCATCGCAACTGTATAATCTTAGGCAAGTTACTTAGACTTCTGCCTCATTTTTAAGAAAGAAGATATGGTCCATGTATACAATGGAGTATTATGTCTCCATCAGACAGGAGGAACAACCAACTTTTGTATCAACGTGGATGGGGCTGGAGGAGATTATACTGAGTGAAATTAAGTAAAGCAGAGAGAGTAAATTATATGGTTTCACTTAGTTGTGGAGCAAAAGGAATAACACAGAGGATATTGGGAGAAGGAGAGGAGAAGTGAGTTGGGGGAAATCAGAGGAAGAGACAAACCATGAGAGACTGTGAATTCTGAGAAACAAACTGAGGGTTTTGGAGGGGAGGGGGGTAAAGGGTTGGGTGAGCCTGGTGGTGGGTATTAATGAGGGAACATATTGCATGGAACACTGGGTGTGTTGCATAAATAATGAATCCTGGAACACTGGAAAAAAATAAATTAAAAAACAAACAAACAAAAAATAACTTACTTATTAGAAGTATAATTAATTAGAATAAGCATTAATAAGTTATTATATATTAAACAAGTTAATATGTGGAATAGTGCCTGGTATGTAATAAGTTCTCAGTAAATGTTAGCTGTTATTTTAAATGCAAAAATCTTTATTTTACAAAAGTAGTGATAGACTACCTTAAACCACCTGCTGATTAAGAGAATTTAGGTGCTGAGTAACTATTAATTCCTTCTCACCCTTCCCCATTTAATAGCAAATATCATTTGAAAGTTAATAGTTTGTCTCCCTGAAACAACTGTATTACAATGACCCTTAAGCAATCAATCAGATAAGCTTAAAAATCTTAACAACTATATCTATGCTAGATTTAAAAAATATTAATATTTCCACTTATTTATGTAGAAAGTTTGGGGGGATATAAAACAAAGAGTATGCTTCTATATTTCTATTCAACTGGCATAATAATATTTAATTCCAGGGAATTAAAATAAATCCTAGTTTGCATATATAAGCATATGTGTACATAAGGCACTTTTAAGACTGTTACAAGCATGGCTAAGTTGTAATAAATCACCTCTAAATGCCAAATTCCTCAGAGAAGAGAATTTTTCACAATGTAAATTGCTTTTAACTCAAGGCTTGAAATTCCCAAAGAAGACTATTCTAGGGTCTAGTGGGGGAAGTTCACATCCACAATTCATGGATTTCCAATTCAAACTCCTGAGGAAACACGGTCAACTACCTTGGGAAGAAAAATGCACAGCAGTTAATGATCTGCAGTTAATTTTTTGTTCCACTCCTGTAAGCATACGAAGCCCAAGACAAGACATGAAGAGTGAACCATTTGAGGGTGAAAGGGAGAGATGGATTTAAAAGGTGAGGAGGTGAAATTGGGGTGGGAGGAGGTCAAACACATCTGATTTGATCCATTCAAGCAACTTTCTTTCATTTTCTTCCATCTCTTATGTCAGTTGATGTCTGTGATGCTTCATTATAATATAATTTCTTATTATTCTGTACTCTTCAGTAATAGCAGGAGACATATTGTCCTTACTTCTTCAGTTATATAAGCTACTGGCCATATGCTTATAACCTATCCTGCATAGCTAAATTCTGATAGATACTCAAAAAAACAAAAGTATTTTCTTTCTATGGGGTTGGACTTTGCTCATCTAGTATTACTTACCTAGATAAATAAAGACATGTATTTTCTTTTCATTGCTTCTAAATCAGCCAATAGTAGAACTGAATATTATCTTAGTGGAGGGTCTTGGTGGTCAACTATTTCCACAATGATCCTGGGTTGTTCTTTATTATGATTATGTATTTAATGGCTTTAAAGGAAATCTGCATTTGTTAGGCTAAGAATGACGTCTGTTTTTATCTTATTGAAAAATTAGTGCTTGACCTAGTCACCAACCTGACAAATGGTTGGTGTTCTCTAATTATCTATTAACTGAGTGAATAATTGAAAAGGACAAAATGAATGGATACTTCTGAAAAGGTATTTATCCATTTTTCTGAAACATGACTCATGATGGGAATTCATTAATTCAAAATGAATCAATTGCAAAAGATACTTAGACAATAGTCTTCTATCTTTTAATTTTAAATTTGACTACTTTTTTTGTTTTACACTCTATATGTCTTACTAATGAGGTCATTTAGTTTATCTGCAAATAAATCAGTTGAACTCTATTTTTATTCTTATACCCCTTCTTTGACCCATTAAAAATATTTGCAACGAGTATTTAGGAAAGAGGAATAGAAGTAAGTCATGGGAAAGTTGAGGTTAGGATTATTGGACTTTTGCTTTTTAAGGAAAATGTGTTTCTCCCAAATTCATATGCTGAATCTTAAACTCCAAATACGAAGGTATTAGGGTCTTTGTAAGGATCCAGCATGTAAGGGTCTTTGGCAGAGCCCGCATGAGTGGGATTAAATGTCCTTTTAAGAGAGTCCCCACAAAGCTCCCTAGCCCCTTCTACAATGTGAGGACACAGGGAAAACAAAACAAAACAAAACAAAACCTGACAATCTGCAACCTAGAAGGAGACCTTCATCAGAATTTGACTATGCTGGTACTCTTTGAACTTGTAGCCTCCAGAATTGTGAGAAATAAATTTCTGTTGTTTATAAGCTACTCAGACTGTGATATTTAACTCTATTTTACTAAAGCAACCTGGAGAGATTAAGACACCCAAATGTTACAACATATTGTCTAACCACACAAATTTGTGTTTATATATCCCATTCATTTATTTGTTCATTAATTCAGCAAATATTTTTTTTAAGTACTATGCTATACTGGAGACAAAGTAGTCAGGAAACAGATAAAATATTTGCTGTTATGGAATTGATGCAACATAAAAAATGTTTGTAATACCTGAAATAGCAATATGATATTGGGGAAAATGACCATATATAGAAACTTAAGATATAACTGAATTCCAGGGCACCTGGGTGGCTTAGTCAGTTAAGCATCTGCCTTTTGCTCAAGTCATGATTCCTGGTGAGATCCTGAGTTAGAGTCCTGCATTGGGCTCTTTGCTCAGCGGGAAGCCTGCTTCTCCCTTTCCCTCTGCCTGCTGCTCTGCTTACTTGTTCATTCTCTCTCTCTCTCTCTCTCATAAATAAATAAATAAAACCTTTAAAAATTTTAAACAAGACAATTGAATCCTTCCTCTGGTTCTGTAATACTAATAATATTAAAATAATAAAATTAAAAATTTTCTTCCCATATAAGATTGTACTCCTCTTTTTTTAATCTCTGATCATCTTGTACTACCCAGCCAAGTTCAGGTGCTCCTTCTACCAGAGCAGGACAAAAAGGAAACAAGAAGGTTATAGTACAAACTGGGTATATTTCTAAGCCTACCAGTGATTAGACTGATGATATTTTACTTTATTTGCATTTGAGGGGTGATTGTTTTTATTACCCTCCTGAGCCTCTGTTCCATCCAATAAATCTGTACAAATTGTGTCCTTAAAAAAAAAAAAAAAAAAAAAAAAAAAAAAAAAAGATTTATTTATTTATTTTAGACAGAACAAGAGAACATGAGGGGGACAGGAAGAGGTAGAGGGAGGATCTCAAGTAGATTCCACTCTGAGTGTGGAGCCCATTGCGGGCTCCATCTCAGAACCCTGAGATCATGACCCTGATATCATAACCTAAGCT
Organism: Mustela nivalis; assembly: GCF_964662115.1. NCBI lineage: Eukaryota > Metazoa > Chordata > Mammalia > Carnivora > Mustelidae > Mustela > Mustela nivalis. Next base: position 44,759,701 of record NC_139023.1, on the reverse strand, counting down.
GAAACCAAGAGTCGGACTTAACTGACTGCACCACCCAGGCATCCCAAATTGTATCCTTTTCAAGGGTGCCCAGTAACTGAGTGGGAGTGGCCATGATACCTAGCTAGCTTCAGTTGTGCTTGGCAAACTCTGAGCTCCAGCATAGGGCTGCATCAGCTGGAAGGACTTGTCCTTGCAATTGATCATCCAAGAGGAAGCATATGTTTCCTAATGGTCTGCCTAGAGAGGTTTCCTTTTAGTATCTATCCACCTAGATTGAGTATAGTGTTCTAACACAAAGTTACTTTGCGGTCTAGTGGTAACCCTACTGAAATTGCCACTTTTTCCTCCAGAAGTTTGCCCAGTATTCTCATTATCTTTATTCAACTTTTTTCTTTTTAAAGATTTTATTTATTCATTTGAGAGAGAGAGGGAGCGTAAAAGGGAGTTTTTAGGCTAAACACGCCCAGTTTTTAGGCTAAACACACACATGAACACATGCACATGAACAGGTAAATAGGAACAATTTCAAGAAGACACACCTTTGGAGATGATATATTTATGTATTATATACGTATACTAAATATGTGAGAATGAATTAAGTTATTTTTATATATAATTATATAATACAGTAACTATACGAGGATTAATTAAAACACTGATTCATTGATTTCTGGGGGGTTACTGAACAAGTCAACTCAGAGGAAAACATTAAAGTGAGATAAAGAGGAGCCTGGGTGGCTCAGCTGGTTAAGCATCTCCCTTTGGCTCAGGTCTTGATCCCAGGATCCTGGGATTGAGCTTTGTATCCGTCTCCCTGTTCTTCGGGAAGCCCCCTTCTCCCTCTCCCACTCCCTCTCCTTGTGTTCCCTCTCTTGCTGTGTCTTTTCTATGTCAAATAAATAAATAAAATATTAAAAAAAATTAAAATCACTATAAACATTCATTGCCATTGTGGGTAGAGGACCTTACAGCTATTGGACTGTAGCCTGAGCATTGATCACCCTCAGTCCTGAGTTTATGCATCCTATGACCAAAGAATGCACTGGAGCCCTTCAGTGATCTTTCCAAACTTAAAACTCCATAGTTTCAGGGGCGCCTGGGTGGCTCAGTGGGTTAAAGCCTCTGCCTTCGGCTCAGGTTGTGATCCCAGGGTCCTGGGATCGAGCCCCGCATCGGGCTCTCTGCTCGGCAGGGAGCCTGCTTCCTCCTCTCTCTCTGCCTACCTCTCTGCCTACTTGTGATCTCTGTCTGTCAAATAAATAAATAAAAATCTTTAAAAAAAAAAAACAAACAAACGAACAAAAAAAACTCCATAGTTTCAGAGTTAGGAATGGTAAGCAGGAGGGGAAAAGAAAGAAAGAGAGAGAGAGAGAGAAGAATAAGAAAGAAAGGAAGGAAAAAAGCAATCAATCAATCAATCAATCAAAGTTGAGGACTGAGAGAACAAGAAAGTGACCAGGATTTTGATTTGGCGGAGAAACTGTATACAAAGGCATTTTAAATGTAAGGGCAAAAGTAAAGCCTGGTAAAAGATAAACTGAGAGGCATGTTAAAAATTATATGAGTTTTTCTGATCCAAACCCATTCCAGCTGGGCAGTGCTAACCCAGAAGTAAGCAAGAGCTTTCCACAGACAGGAGCTCCAGGAGAGACTTTTCTAGAGAAAAGGTGAAAGTAAAGTAAGGAAAATATTGACTGGCTGTTGCTTAAAGCCCAGCTGGCTATTTGTGATGGGTTGTCCTTAGGTTTCCACTTGAAATTTTGAGGCATGACATTTCAGTGTGCTTACACAGGTCATCATGGTATCAGCCTCCCTCCTCCCATCTCAATAGCCTCCTTGTTTAATTAAATTAACAGTCGTTAATTAAGGAACAGTGAGAAGCTTACTTTTATAAAATAAAGGATCACTTTAAAAGCACCTGCCCACATCACCAAGTAAAATGCAGATTACATAAAAGTTATAATTTATCTGAATTTTAAAATATAACTCGTACTGGGTATAAATTAAGCATCTTAAAATTAGAGTTAGTGCTGCATAATGTATGCTCACAGGTTTGAGAGTAAATGCTCTTGTCATTACTTTTAGAGGAAATCCTGAAAGATACTTGGGAGTCAAAGACTTGCCACTGTGATTACTAGGACTATTATTTCTGGTTGTCTCATCAGCAGTAAGATTGGACACACTGTAATGAATGTGAGTTAGTCGAATCATAATGAAATGAATTTGGAAAGCTGTCCCCTAAAGTTTCCCTGCTTGATTTTTTTCTTTCTTACTTGTTAATCCCCAGAAAGCCCTGCACATAATTATTCATGTGTAAAGGACTGAAGAGAAGGGATTGTGTGAGAGAGGACATTGGGACTGCCTCTAAATGTCTCATTTTGCATACCTAAATCAGTTTCGCTCTCTGTCTCTCAGAGTCATCAGGAGAATAATTGAAATGTTTTGGAAACACCTACCCATTTCAAGTTGCAAAGGCTTTATTACTTTGGCAAGTGCTCCTTTGGCTACAGCAAATCTAAAATGTGAATTGGAGAAATGTGTTAGTGTTTGCAAAATCCATGCTGCTAAATTGTTTCTTTAAATAAAATCGAAGTCAGCAAAAATGTGATTCTACAGCTGCTGTTTCACAGTGAGTTCCACGACTTATCAGATTTGAAGAATTCCTAAGCTTTTAAAGGAGAATCCACTTCTGTATTGTTAATGATTCCTTTGTTTCATATTCAAATGAAAAGAAAACTAGTTTTTACAAATCTTTGACTTTCTTGGAAATTGATGACATGGGGGGGGGAAAAAGGAGAAGAGCAATGTTCCTCTCTGGGACATCTATAAAGTCAAGCCTGAATTTTTTGCATGGAATTTATGTGAATATTACATCAAGCTTTTTAAAAATGTGGTTGGCACTAAGTCTTTGGTTTATTATAAATTGGTTTCCACATGAAATGCTTTATATAGTATAATAAATTGATTGCCACTGTATATTGGTTTGTGTTTGTAATATATTGGATTGACTGAATAATAAATCTTTCTTTTCAGCAATTACTTTTATTGGTGTGAGTAAATTATATTGGTTTCACAGTGAGCCAAAATGTTTTGCATCTAAATTATACTGTCTTGGTCAGGTGATGCTGAGTTTAACATTTAATTTAAAGATTGGAGGAAAATATATATATATGAATATTGTTTCTCTTATCATAATTTCATCATTTTTTATAGATAACAATAGTTCACTCCAAAGTCTCATGTTAAAGTTGAAGAGATTTAAGTTACATAAATCTTTTCATATTCTATGCCAGTTCATGTTTCAATTTTTGGTATAGAAGATGTAGAATGTATTTTATTGTTAGCCAGCACTCTGATCAAGTTGCGTGATACACAAGAGATCACATTCAGCACAATATAAGGCAGAGAATTTTAAGAATTACAGCTTTTCAAAAATGATAGAAATTTCTTCAAATCTTAAGATAACGAGTCTCTAATACAAAATGGTAGTGTTTAATACTAATATGATAGTGTATTATAGTTGGAATTCTTGCACTTGTTAAAAGTTTGAGTTTTGTGGCTTTTCAAGTTCTTTAAAATGGAAAGATGCTATCAAAAAACTGGTTTATAGAATTCTAAAATTTTTATTACCACTTTTTATTTAATTCTTGCAACTAGAGTGATTAAACAACTGCTTTGTGCTTTCAAGTTGTTTGCAATCTAACATAGTAACTAGAAGCATATATGGAAATAAATGACTAAAATTATAACACAGGAAGAAGTACCTGTGATGAAGAAAGACAAGTTGTCTGTGTGGTTCAAAATATACTCAGTTTAGGGTGTGATCGGGTCTCCCAAGTGGACAGGTCAGGTGGATATAAGGTCTAGAGATTAGGTAAGAATTTGGGAGTGGAGTTGAAGACTTTCAGCAAACTGAAGATTTAATAGAGCATGAGAGTATAAAGGAAGGATATAGAAAGAGGTTAGGGTTGGAGGACCAGAGATAAATGTGGACAATTAAGCCTCAGGCAGATGAAAAGAACTATGTATGACATCGGTAATTACCTCCTTACACTCATTCTCCTATATTTTGTGTCAGAAATTCTTTTTTTTAATTGTGTTATGTTTGTCACCATACAGTACATCATTAGTTTTTGATGTAGTGTTTCACAGTCCATTGTTTGCATACCCAGTGCTCCATATGCAAGCCATGCCCTCCTTAACATCCATCACCAGGCTCACCCATACCCCCTTCCCTCTAAAACCCTGTTTGTTTACCAGAGTCCATAGTCTCTCATGGTTAGTCTCCCACTCTTTTTTCTTCCGCTTCACTTTTCCTTTCCTTTTCCTAATGCCCTCCATGCTATTCCTTATGTTTCACAAACTAGTGAAGCCGTATGATAACTGACTTTCTCTACCTGACTTATTTCACTTAGCAAAATCTTCTCCAGTCCCATCCATTTTGATACAAAAGTTGGGTATTCATCCTTTCTGATGGCTGAGTAGTATTCCATTGTGTATATGGACCACAATCTTCTTTATCCATTCATCTGTTGAAGGGCATGTGGGCTCTTTCCACATTTTGGCTATTGTAGACATTGCCGCTATGAACATTGGGGCACATATGGCCCCCTTTTTTTTTTTCACTACATCTGTATCTTTGGGGTAAATACCCAGTAGTACAATTGCTGGATCATAGGGTAGCTCTGTCACAGCAACCTCTATCAAGACAAGTCTCCAAAGGCAAGGGAAACAAAAGTGAAAATGAACTTTGGGGAGTTCATTAAGATAAAAAGCTCCTACACAACAAAGGAAATAACCAAAACAAAAAGAGGCAACGCACAGAATGGGAGAAGATATTTGCAAATGATACTACAGACAAAGGCCTGATATCCAAGATTCATAAAGAACTTCTCAAACTCAGTGCCCAAAAAACAATCAAGTCAAAAAATGGACAGAAGGAAAAAAAAAAAAAATGGACAGAAGACACGAACAGACACTTCTCCAAAGAAGACATACAGTTGGCTAACAGACACATGAAAAAGTGCTCATCATCATTAGCCATCAAGGAAATTCAAATAAGAACTACATTGAGATACCACCTTAGAATGGCAAAAATCGACAAGGCAATGAAACAAATGTTGGAAAAGTTGTGGAGAAAGGGGAACCCTTTTACAATGTTGGTAGAAATGGAAATTGTATAGCCACTTTGGAAAACAGTGTGGAGGTTCCTCAAAAATTAAAAATATAAATTCTTTCCATTTAGCTAGACTCTTAGCTACCTGCATAGAAGCACATTTCAATGTGACTAAGTGTCTTCTAGTAAGATACGAACGGAAGTGAAATATACAACTTCCAGATACTGTTTTTTAAAAAGATTTTATTATCTAAGAGAACATGTGCATGAGCAGGGGATGGGGCAGAGGAAGAAGGAGCAGGGAATGATGAGCAGGCACTGGATCCCAGGGCCCCTAGCATCATGACCTGAACCACAGGACCCATAGGCCACAGGACCTGTAGGATCATGACCTGAACCACAGGATCCATAGGGTCATGACCTGAGCCAAAGGCAGATGCTTAGCTGACTAAACCAGGCACGTCCCAGATTTCATTTTTAAAAGGAAGTCACTTCTGCTCCATTCTCCCTGACCAGGAACTGGCCCATACTTGATGGCACAGAGGGAAACTGCTTGTTGAGGATTCCAGGGTTAACCTGGTTCCTGGTGCTTTCTCATGGAGTAGAGCACCATAACTACTCTGAACTACCTATCTCTAAAGTATGTGCCCCAAATATTGTATCATCTTTAAGCTCTGTTTTGGGGGGTCCAAGTTTGCCACAATTTAAGTTGTACTATAAATAATGCAAATATTAAAAATAAATAATAAATAAAAAATAAATAATAAATAATAATAAATAATAAATAAAAAAGTGGCACCTTAAAACACATTTGATAATCTGAAAGTATAAAAACTAATTGGGCTTTTTTTTTTAGGTCGATATTTAAAATTTTTATTAGTTGATATTTTGGCATGACATGTGGCCAAGATCATTTTAAATCTTTTTAAAATGTATCAGTTTCTTTGGAGCCTAGTGGAAAGGTTCACCAAACTAGCTGTGCATCAGAATTACCTGGCAAACTTTTAACTCACTGAGCCTTTTTTTTTTTTTCAAGATTCTATTTATTTACTTGACAGAGAGAGATCACAAGTAGGCAGAGAGGCAGGCAGAGAGAGAAGAAGGAAAGCAGGCTCCCCGCTGAGTAGAGAGCTCGATGTGGGGCTCCATCCCAGGACCCTGGGATCACAACCAGAGCCCAAGGCAGAGGCCTTAACCCACTGAGCCACCCAGGTGCTCTGACTTGGCAAACTTTTAATTGCTCAGAGTTTCACACACATCCTTAAGGGAATTCTCATTGAAATCTATAAATAAAGGTTAAATATTTATGTCCTATGTTGTAGAACAAACACCACTCATAAGTAGCTTACCAGAGAGGTTTCTTTGGAGCAGTTATTTATAAAAATAGACAAAGATTTCCTAGACAAACATAACCCATAATGGGTTTGCCATGGATGGCAAGAACAGTGTGTTATAAAATAGTATTCAGGGCAAAACCTAAATAGGAAAAAGAGACTCACTTTATACAGTTAAATTCCCATAAAACACATTTGTTAAGAAGCATTATCACTATGAGTAGGGCATCACATATCAAATGTAGAAATTGTTTGAGATATACAGAAAAATCAAAATGACACATGTGCATGATACTTCAAACCCATAAAAAATAAAATAAATTGATCAGACATTTAATTAATAAATAGAGATCAAATATTGAACCCTTTGAACATAGACAACAATCCATATTTAACCATTTAAAGAACTAATTAAAAAGAAATTATCAGAAACCACATATTGTAAAAAAGAGCATTCTGTACTCTAGCTATAGCACAGCCATTGATTTTAAACTTATTGTTTTATATTATATATGTTTTTATATATAATATATTATATATAAATATATAAATATATTTATATTATTTTATATTATATACCAATTATATTGTTTTATATTGTTATATATTTTATAAGAAATTTATCAAATCATCATCACTCTTGCATGCTTTTTGTATTTAATTCTACTTCACTAAAATTGGTTTCTATCTTTCTCTATCACTGTAAACTGTGGTGTGCTAAGCTTTACTGTACTGAAGTGATTTTTATGGTTCCTGTATATGATGGTTATCTATGTTTACCTGAAATATTTTTTTTAATTTCTCTAATAAGCACTGTCAATTTTAGAATGGTTAATTTGCAGCCAAAATTGTTATATAAGATCATGAATGTAAATTAAATTTTTACAGTTTGCAATTTTCACTACAACACTAAAATATGATAATATATTCCAGGCTTTCACAAGATTTTTGTTGTTACAATGTTTTTGTAAAAAACAAAAATAAAAACAAAAACAAAACAAAAAAAACCCAAAAAGCAAATAAACAGAAAAACATTTCAAATAGGGATTATGAATTTTCAATTAGATTTGTTTTAACAAATGTACAATCAAAATTTGTATATTTGTCTTTCATTTCTGAATTGTTGTAATTTATTTTGAATGAGTTTCTTCATCTTATTAAACACTTCCATTGAATGAAGTCATGTCAATCAGACAGTAACTTTGATTTGAACTATTTGTGTTTACTCCTAAGATCAAAAACTTGTGTCTCCACATATGTTAAAATTATTAGTGAAAAAGCTGACACAGATTTAGTTATCTAAAATCACACTTCTAAAGGTCTATAACTGTGCTATCTAATAAAATACTCATTAGCCACATGTGACTATTTAAATTTAAATGAAATGAAATGAAAAAATCCCATACCTCGGTCTCATTAGCTACATTTCAGGTACTCAATAGCTACATTTGCCTAGTGACTACTGTACTGGATAACATAGAAAGAAAATATTTTAATTGTTGCAGAAATGTTCCTTGGACATGTTTTTTCTCAAAAACATGAATTTTCAGCAGTCTATTTATCCCATTGTCTTACCCTAAATTTTAAGTCTGTATAGTACAAATTATTTTTCTGTGGAAAAATAGTTCCAAGGCATGGTACACTGAGTGTGAAGTATTTGAATTTTGTGGTAATGAAGAAATGGACTTTTTTTTTTTTTTTTTTTTTTTTTTTAAAGGCAAAATGCTGGGCAAAGTTAAATAGCTTTAGGATAGCAGGACTCCATATAGCCCTAATAAACTTAATGTGTGTGAACAGTTTGGCTCATAATATACAGGGGTATATTATGTAATGTCTCTTAAATTTATATGACTACAGGATCTCCACATTTTCTTTGTTCTTTTGAAGAGTCTCTTAGAATATCACATGTGAGATATATTATTTTAACAACTATCGAAGAAATAAGCTTTCAAAATATATTTTGGAAAAGATTTGCTTAGACAAGGCCAAATCATGAGAACATTTATATTGTGCTCATTTTAGGCAATTATGATTCTATTTTATAAAATTCTTTACTGCATTACATTACTGGCCATACATAACCTTTTGTGGTCTATATTAGCAGGTTAAAAAATGAACTGCCTAAGATAGAAACCAATTTATCACAATACATTACTATTCATTAAATAAATAGACTGTATTTCTAGTAGGATATAATAATGATTTATTTCAATTTACAGAATCAGTAAGAATAGTACACTACTTACAGATCTTCTGACCAATTCATGCTTACCTTGTTTTTCTTTAAATTTCCTCAAAGTTTACTTCCTCATGAAATCTTTTAACTTTTTTCCCCCAACTATTCTATCACTTTCAGTAGTTGATATTGTATTGCTAAAATCTTACTATGTCTTAGACAATATACTAGTCTTTTCATACTATCTTTTTTTTTTTTTAAGATTTTACTTATTTGACAGACAGAGATCAACAAGTAGACAGAGAGAGAGAGGAGGAAGAATGCTCCCTGCTAAGCAGAGAGCTTAGCAGCTCTCTGTGGGGCTTGATCCCAGGACCCTGGAATCATGATCCGAGCCAAAGGCAGAGGCTTTAACCCATTGAACCGCCCAGGTGCCCCCATACTATCTTTGCTTTATCTTTTCACTATTCCTTAGAAAGTCAAATGTCTTTACCCATTTTATGGATGGTAAATCTGGTACTTGAAATGATTCGTGTGTCCATGTACACAGCTAGCCAGAGGGAGTCATGGGTTTTGTACCACGATCTTTCTGACTCCATAGACCAACGATGTTCCTTCCAGTGTTTTATATTGTCCGTCAAGTCTTACATGGTTATTTCCTTTTTGCTGACACATTTTTCCTTGGCTGGGTGATAAAGTCCCTAAATATTCCAGAGTTTTTAACGTGTATTCCCTAGCTTTATGTATGCATCATGCTTCAGGCTCTGCACCTCTGTTCTTGATTGTTTTTCCAAAAAGAATGACCACCACCCTCCATCTTAACCTGTTTCCACATTAATCAAAGATGTGTGTAACTCCAAGACGTGAGGATTACATGGCACATACTCCCCTTTCCTGTCTGCCAAGCCAGCTGAAACCGGTTTGGTTCTTCACCCACTGCATTACTCCAACCTCCATTTCTGCCTCCCTCTCCCACTCCTGGAGAACATTATGATTACATCAGGCCTAACAGATACATTATACAGATGATTCCGGATAATCTCAGCTGATTTGCAACCTTAAATCATCTGCAGTCTTCATTCATCTAACATATTGACAAGTTCCAGAGATAGGTACGTGCACATCTTTGTAAGGCCCTCATTCTGCCTAACACAGGGAAGGAGATGTCTAAGCACATTCTGTCTTTTCACTCCTGAATGAAATGTCTGCAATTTGGTGTAAGCATTTAGTTTTTCTCCTTTTGCATGATAGTGAACAAGTCCAGACAATCTCAGGAAAACCTGATCACATGCTATATGTTTCCTTTTACTAGGCATAGACAACATGAATGACAGAGAATGTACAATCGCCAAGCCACTTACTTTCCACTTGAGTTTGTAAAGTGCGCATGACATGATTGCATAGGGAATACCTACTTAAAAACCTCATTTTACTATTGCTTACTTATGCATCAATATTAGTGTAAGGCAAAATGCAATACCTATTTTCTCATTTGAATGTTTCTGTTTGACAGATTAGTAATCTAAATGGTAAAAATGACTTTGCTCAAAAGGCAAAACAAGTTAGTTTTATCTTGAAAGAAAAAAAATTTGACATATGTATTTATTTACTCCTTTATTTATAAGAAACTAGAATTTGGCAATCTTCACTCTCATTTCCCAGCTGTTGAACTGTGCTAATCTGAGGTACACTTGTTTCCATTTTTACAAAATCCCCTTCCCTCTGTTCCTGAGTTAGAGCAGACCAGAAGAACTTGTAGAAGATTTAGAGATGGAAGCAAAAGAGTGGCTTTTTGGTTTTAGGAATTTGTTTCCATAGATCCTGGGAAATAGGTGTGCTGCCAGGAAGTGTCCCATGGTAGGCTTTGCTGTGGGTATTGAGAAAATTGCCATGTGGGCACCTCATATCCTCGTTAAACCAACCAACCAATTGCTTGGCTACTTTAACCTGTGGATAAGGATTTTACTGATTGAAAGCTGAGCACAAGCAGAGAAGGAAAAAGGGACCTATCTGCCCCGTTCTGCCATGGATTATTCTTTAATAATCTCTCTGAAGGTTGTCTCAGGTCCTTTTGTTGCTCTTTGCGTTCATCATTTTTGCAGCTAAAAGTGACTCTTCTTTGACAGGGTTTTGAGACTTTTGTTCTCTTGGCTGAATGTGCCTGCATGCTTTGTATCTTGAAAGGTCTTTAAATTTTTAGTTATCTGTTTAATTTTTCCCTGAAAATACACTTTTTTGAAACAACTTTAATTTTCATTTCTAGATACTTTATAGAGAGAAGAATTATTTTTATGTGTCCTGTCTGCCATCTTCCTGAAGTTCAGTTTTGATATTTATTGAAAAAACACACTTTTCTTTTAAAAAGTAATTATGAAATGAAGTAGCTTTAGTATATGAAGTGCCCCACAGCTTTCTCAGTCAATTAAAATAATGATCGCTTGGGAAAACTGTTAATTTGGTTCTTTAAGTTGACAATATTTGTCTCCAAAATATCACATACAAATCGAAGTGCTAAATGTTTTCATAAATGAGTTTGAAATTTAACTTTATTTTGAATACCTGAGATGAGCATCTATTATTCCCACCTTATTTTCATTGATTTAAAGAATGTAAAATGAATTAAATCCTATGTAGAATATTCTGTGACTTAAATATTCATCTGAATAAATTGTACCTCAGAAGATTGAAAATTGTATTGCAATCATTATCCTTTTTGGTGATGTCACTTAATGCCAACGAAAGTTCACTTTGTATTGATGCTTGGGATCTAGATCTCCTTCATAGACTGATAACTTCACAACTGATTAGCTATACATTTTTGCTTAGACATTAAAATAAATAAGATTACTATATTCATTACCTTGTTCAACTACTGCCATTTATTGTTAATACAAAATATGTAAAAGCTCAATATCAGAATCATCATTAAGTATTTTTTTAAGATTTTATTTTTTATTAGACACAGAGAGAGAGATCACAAGTAGGCAGAGAGACAGACAGAGGGAGAGAGGAGGAAGCAGGCCCCCTGCTGAGCAGAGAGCCAGATGCGGGGCTCAATCCCAGGAGCCTGAGATTATGACCTGAGCCGAAGGCAGAGGCTTAACCCACTGAGCCACCCAGACGCCCCATCATTAAGTATTTTAAAGACCATAGATACCAAAACATAACTTCAGAACTACTGACTGAGCAGACATCACCATTCCCTATTCATCCAGTTATCTATGTATCTATCTATCTATCATCTACCTCTATATCTGTAACCTATCTTTTTTCTGATCACTTACTATTTAAAGTAATGAATCAGTATAGACTTCAGATGAACTGTATAGCAATATCAGTCCCCCTTTGTGGAAGAGGATGTGTGAGTGTGTGTCACATTAAGACTGGAAAAACATAAATGCCATTATTCTTCCTTTCCTTCATTCCTTCCTGTCTTCCTTTTCTCCTTCCTCTCTTGCATTTCTCCCTTTTTGGGGGAAGTACTGAAAATATTCTAGAAGTTTCCTTACTGAATTCCCCCAAGTTACACTAGCCACAACCGGACCAAATACTGATTACCAGTAAATCAGATGGAACCAAGGCAACTGGCTTAAACTTCAGTTATCCAGGCTTTACACATGGACAAAGGAGAGGTTAGCTTTCCTAGTTATACACTGGCAAGTTTGACAAACAAACAAGAACTCCAGCAAAGCAGACAGCTAAATGGATGTAGACAAAGATTAACCATTTTTACATGAACATTTTCTCACATTTGTCTTTGTATGACTGATGTTTACAACCATACATAACATAAGTGAAAAGCTTCTTAAGTTTATTCTGACTGTATAGTGAAAATTTATGAGGGTGCCTGGGTGGCTCAGTCAGTTAAGCATCTGACTCTTGATGTCATCATCTCAGGGGTCCCGAGGTCCAGCCCACCCCCCATTAGGCTCTGTATTCAGCAGGGAGTCTGTTTGAGATTCTCTCTCTCCCTCTTCCTGTGTTTATCCCTACTGTTCTCCCTCAACTCCCTCTCTAAAATAAATAAATAAATCTTTAAAGAAAAAGAAATTAAAAAACTTTTATGTTTAGGCTGCTCTGCCACCTCCTTTAAAAATAGAATAGAATTCACCATCAATTTCTAAGTTGATACTTAGTGAAGTGTTCAATAAAATACTGAAGATGAATCTAAGGAAATAAGGAAATGATTCTACCACACTATTTGACCAACACAAAAATACCTTCTGCAGTCCACTTCAGATCCAGAGAACCTTAATTTACATAGTAAGGAAGTTCCAAAACTGGCATGAAGTGAAGTTTTGCCAGAGATTTAGAATATGTGCCAAACAGCTGTTGAACTCTTCTAAGAGTGATTAAGGAAAAATCTTCTTCTCCAAACACTACCCTACTAAGCTTGATCAAAATTTGGCCAGAGGATACCACAGAATTTTCTAAGTCAACAGAAAGTGACCCTTTAGAAATTAACAAGTCTAGGACAGAGAAGATTATTTCTTCTCTATATGTCTTATTGATTCCAATAATTAACTGAAAATAAATTTTATTTTTCACAAGTTCATGTGTTCCCCCAGAAAGCCAATCATAAAATAAAATGTGTTTTCAATAATGGTTTCCTTCTTATGACTCTTGACTATGCTTCTCTAACCTTGTTTAACATTTTGAAACAATATCACTGGCAAAAAACTGTGAAATAATTTAAAAACAGTTACATTTTGTTGATTTTACATTCTAGCAGAAGCTAGAATCTTGTAGACATAAACTTTTTCTAATGTTTAGAGAGATGTACTCATTTTTACTTATTTCTTTATTTATGACATTATTTTGTTTTGTTCTGTTCCATTTTGTTTTTGAGAGAGTAAGAAAGAATTTTAAAATAATAGGTCTTGCAGTTACATGCCTCTGCCTTTAAATTCTACTCCTACTATCCTGGGCTGTTAACTTCTTCTTTGCCCAATTTCTTCATTTCTAAGATGTTTTCAGTAACATCTAAATAGTTTGATAAGTTACAAATAATATACCTTCCCTCAGACCTAGTATACATTCAACAAATAATAGTTATTATTTTATTAATTAAAGTTTTCTTGAAAGTAGAAAAACTATTAATTCAAACTGATAAATAATATTTAAAATGTATTTTGACCCTTTCTCATAGGTGCAATTTTGAAGTTACTTTTTCACATTGATTTTCCAGATCATATAATAGGAGGCTCTTTCAGCTGAACTAATTTTTATTTAAAAAATATGTTGCATGACCAAATTGTAAAACTTTTAAGTGGAATCTTTAAGACCATCGTATTTGCTTAAAAATAAGCTTTGTTTGTAAAATTCCATTAAAAGTAGAAGCAACCTGGCATCTAGACTATTTAGTACTAAAGGAAAAGAGAAGGACAAAACAGCATGTTCATTATCAAAATGTTTTTCTCTAATCAGTTATATTTAGCGTGAATTAATAGGATTTTTCTAGCTTTCTAGTTTTTCAAGAGGAATTAATTTGAGACTGCCCACCCTACTAGCTTCTGACTTGGAGGGCTGAATTCACCAATTAAATTCACAGCAGATTAATTAGCTGGTAATTTGGGAAGTTAATCATCATTCAATGGTACTTATTAAGTGTTTTCATGCTCACGAAACTTGTGTTGGAAGATTGGTTTGGGAGGATTGAAATCTCGCTTGAAGAAACATTTAAATGTGCTTTAGTACCCCCCGCCCTCCACCACCCCCTCTTCAACCTAAATATACCTTTGGTGCTGCTCATCCTCTTTTATCACTGTTTAAGGGCAGATATTAAATAATAATACAAAAATCTGGAAGAAACATATTAAAAGTATTAGAGCCTTCATGGCTTTCATTAGGGCTGATTAAATCATGTTCCACATTAAATATCCTGAAATAATTTTCAGCATTAGGTTCACAGCCCACAATCTTTTTTTCTTTCTTTCTTTTTTTTTTCCTACTCTCTCTGGGGAGTTTTTTACGTCCTGTCTCAGTTCACAGATGAAAATCAATTTTGTGATTTCTTCCTAGAAGCTAATGGAAATTTGTTCAAATCACAAAGCCACCACACAGTATGTCCAATTCAGCAGAAATACCTGTTCTCCCAGTTAATAAGAAACCCAATTTGGAACAGCAAGGGAGGTCCTGGTCTGGAATGAGGTGAGTCCAGAAAGTCTGTAAAATATTTACATAAATCGTGACCCGATGAAGCCGACCTTTTAGTCCTTTACTTTTAAGGGTGATGTTTTCTTAACAATCTATGTAGTATTTAGTGCAAATATAAAAATAAAATGTACTTCTAATCATGTATACGTAAATACCCAGGCATGCCGAGGCACCTGTGCACATATCCTTGGATTACCCTTTGAAAATGATTGCATTTACATTTTTGTGTTCAGAGAGCTGCAGGGGCGGTTGGTGCTGCCGGCCAGCTGTGAAAACCCTTGTGGATTTCCCTGAACAGCATTTTCTTCCTTTTCTTTACTTTTCTATATTTGTGAGAGCTGATGAAAGAAGATTCACCTCCACACTTCGTTTGCCATTCTTGACCTGTTTGGAAATTAGACATATCCTCACACGGTAAGGGTGCTAACTGTAAGAATCGCTCCTCTGTGTAAAGAATTCTATCTAAAGGTTTCCCCGAACAGCTTTCATTGGTAAAACTTTACCCACTTTCAGGAAATGCTTTCTTTTCTCCAACCTTCTTTGCACCTGGTGCAGTGTAAGCCTGTTCTTTCTTACTCTGGCCTTAGTGTAACTACAGAACAGCTCAGTGCCACCTTTAACCTCACGTACCTTCTTGTATAAAGTAAGTGGTTACAATGGTATTCGCTCCTTGAGGCCATTCCACAGAAAAATCTCAAACCTGACAACTTCAGAGACATAATCTCTTAGACCAGCTTGCTGCAATGCTTTGGGCAGAATATTCTGTGAGATTTACAATTATCTGCTTCCTTCCTGGGGAGTGAGGAGGCAAGAACAAGCAAGGTGATGTGACATTTGCAGCATTCCTAGTAGCCAACAGAGCTAAGATTTCTAGCAACACTGATTAATACAACTAGTCATCATACTAAATTGTTCTAAAGTTCATACAAAGACATCTACTATGATAATTTTACATATGCTTTAGTTTCTTAGTATTTAATACATTCTATTATTATTCCTTTAAAATACGAATAGATTAAGATATAAGGCATGCTGAATCTTCATACACATAAAAAAAAACAACTTTACAGAATTCTATTTTTTTCTTTGAATAATTGAGTGTTCTTCCTATACATTTCATTCTGTAAAGAAAAAGAAATTTTATGGTGATTTGGGTAAATATGTCTTACTTCAGATACTTGCTGGAATCTTATCAGACCAAAATAAACATCCAACATATGGCTTATTACCATTTCAACAATGAAGGTTTATCAGTATTGTATTCACAATTCATCTTTCCTTTTGAAGGTAAGAAAGATTTTTAGGAAGGTGTCATTTTTCAATGGTGATTTTCAAAGCTATTCTTAGTGAGTTAGAGATAATGGATAATGCTCTGAGGTAAAGGGTAAGATGTTGGTAGAAAAAAGGGTGCTCTGCCAAATGATGATATTAAGGAACTCAGGGTTAGGCATGTGTGAGATTGACCAGCAACTGTTGTTTACTATTATTAAATATCCATCTACCTTAGGCTGCCCTTTTGTGAAAGTCTTTTCCTTTTTGTAGTTCACCTTGATGTTCACATTAACCTGATTTTGTCAGTATATAAACATCCAGTAAGGGAAAGGTTGAATCCATGTTGTGATTTACCACTAGCCTAAACCATAGGGATGCCCTTGAGCCATGTACTCTCTGTGTCCTCACATTTGTTAGAGAATTAAAGTGGAACATAAAATTGCTTCAGTTTTATCTGCCATGGCTCATCTCTGACCCAACTCCCCACTGAGGATACAAATACGGAGTTTTATCACTAACACTAGTTTTGATAGCCTAAGGTAAACTGGAATTCTTTTTTGTAATTCACCTGTAAATCAACTCAGACACATTTTGAAAAGTCTATTATTGGATATGTAAAGTAAAGTAGTATTTTATTGTGCAACATCTAAGGTATCATGACCCTGATATCGTAACATTCTTGAACCCACATCAACTTTTTCTATTTTTCCCAAAGGAAGAACTGATCCACGTGAGCTCCATAATTTTCGTACATGTGTAATGATATGATTACCATAAGCTTTCACAATAACTCAAAGTATGAGTTGTTTGCGTACGATTTCTAGAGACATGTAAATGATTGCCATGGTTCCATCTTACTACAACCCCACTTTGCCCAAAAGATGAGGCAGGATTTGTCATTCTTAACAAGGAGTAAAAAAGATGTCCAAACTTAAAGGATTTTGTAAAAGAAAAAGAATGTTTGTTCATTTTTGGAGGAGAAAACAAATTTTTACCATAACTGTTCTAAAATCATGAGAATTTTTTAGAGGTGTATTACAACTGTATTAGTTCCTGAAAATAAGTGAAAAATGAAATACTGAATAACCATCCCCCTTTTATTTTACTATCAGAGAAAAATCAGAAGTTCTTTGGGTAAGGAATGTAAATTAGTATGCAAATGAGCACACACTATCTTTTCTTTTTAGAGATGCATGAATTGATTGAAAACAGAAATTGAAAATATAGGTAGTTCAGATATAATTCCTATTATTTGGAACATTTTTCCTGTCTTTGCAAATTCAAAATATCTGAATTCTTTACAAAGGCACCTTAATTACATTTTCTTTCTCCCTTCCTTCATGCATTCCTTTTTCCCTTCTTCCATTCCTCCTTCCTTCTGTTCTTTTTTCTTTCATTTTTTTTTCTTTTTGCCAAAGAATAAATTGAACTCTTTCAATAATAGGTTAAAAGTGAATGTTTCTGGTCATTAAGGATGCTTACAATCTGGGAAATACATTGACAGGTGAAGAGAAGACCCAAGTAGCAAGAATGAAACCACCTTCAAGAGCTCTGCTCCATAGTTGATGACTGTCAGGCTTATGGGTTTAGAATCCAGATACAGCCTACATGAAATAAATAGTAAAACATATCATTTTTCTCAGCATATAGAGCAGACTAAATCAAAATTGATTAAGTTCTAAGATATCAACAGTGTTCTAATGTTTCTTGCATATTCAGAAAGCAGATAAGGTATAAACCCTACCATTCCAAAAAGAATACAATCTTACTGCTGTGTTTACTCTTATCCTTTGTTTCAAGACTGCATGCAATCCCAGTAGTAAAGAGAAATCTGAGTAAAAGAATGTGAAACGCAAAAAAAAAAAAAAAAAAAAAAAATGTGAAACGCTCCGCAGTCTCACCAAGAAATTACTCTAGTTACTTTATATACTTATTTTTCTTTTTATTCTCTTTTTCACGTGGCTAATTAGCTAATTGTCCTTACTTATCTGGATAGTCCTATATAGTTTGGACCAATATTCCCTCGACTAATCCAGACTGGAATTTTCTGAGGGTGACGACCTGTCATGGCTTTTTCCACAACTCTAACATCTTGATGAGGTGTAGGGGATATTAATCCAGCCTTCTAGCCTAGCCAGAAGTTCACCTGACTTTTTTTTTCCTTTTCGTTTTTGTTAAGGCAAGGAATTCAAAGATGGAAAGCCAAATTTTAGTGACCTCTGGGCAAGTTATGGAACTGCTTTGAAACTCAGTTTACGCATTTGATGAAGAAATAGAATTAGATGGGGAATTAACATTTATTTACTGGCTTCGGTATCACCTTTTTTTGCTCTTCATAATACCCATTTGAATAGTTGTTTTATCCTCATTTCATTGAAATGGATTAAAATAAATATTAAATAACTTGTTCCACATAAGAAACAATTAAATAACAAAATCAGGATTCTAATTTAAGTCCACCTTCAGTCTTTGTCACCAAAATTTATATGTTTTTTTTTTCTCATTATACCTCATTATGCAAAATAAGATTATCTGGAACACTACATATAAAATAGAAGAAATGAAAACTCCTCTTTTATAATTGAAATTAGGAGATTAAAAGCCCATGCTTAAGAATTTAATTAGATGGGGCTTTATAAACATGGATTCTGCAGTGTCCTTAGACTTATGCAGAGAGAGCCAGTTGTGTGATTTGAGGTAAGGATAGAAATAAATTTGAAGACATGAGAAAGATGAGAAGGTCCTTAGGAGAGGATAGAATGAAGAAAAAATAGAGACAGTGAACCAAAAATGGACGTAGATTTGTAATTTTGGAAATTATAGAGAACTCTTTTTTAAGAACTAGAATAGATAGCTAATAGTCACAGTTTTTAGTTGTTGCAAGTCACTTTTATCTTTAGGTCTTCTTGACATTAACTAAACTTGATTATATGGATTGCTTTGCTTCATTTGATAAGCAAGGGGATTTTCTGTTTTCAATTTCTGAGTTACCAAACTTCCAGAAAGTTATGCCATGCATGGCAGGGTGAGCTCCGTAAAACAGTTTAGTAGGAATAGAAGAAATTCAGAGCCATAGGAGGTAGCAAGAACTAAAGCTCCCACAGAATTCCCGGGGATTTGAAAGAGGTGGTTTTGTTTCCTCCAGAGTACAAAATTGGGTTTGGAGCAAGTACTTTTGAGAATCTCAAGGATCGGGGAAATTTCCAACTCTGATATTGAGGTTATATTTCTGTGTGTTTATGTATATGGGTGTGTAGGCATGTGGGCCCTTGAACAGCATTGGTTTGAACTGCATGGGTCCAATTTTATGCGATTGTTTTGAGAAGTACTGCATAACAATGCAAACGTATTTTCTCTTCCTTATGTTTTTCTTAATAACATTTTTTCCTATAATTTATTACAAAAAAGCAATATATAATGCATATAACATAAACAGTATGTTAAAGGACTATTTATGTTATCAGTAAGGTTTCTGGTTAACAGTGGACTACTAGGGGAGTGGGGTTGACTCAGTGGGTTAAGTATCAGACTCTTAGCTTCTGTTTAGGTCATGAGCTCATGCGTCATGATATCAAGCCCTGTGATGGGCTCCAGGCTCAGTGTGGAGGCTGCTTGAGATAGTCTTTCTCTTCTCCTCTGCCCTGCCCCCAACAGACACACTCTCTCTTTCTATCACGTAAATAAGTTAATTAATAAATAAGATATTTTAAAAAACCCAACTCCTCCAAAACAAACAAAAAAACAAACAAAAGAAGACAGTGGACTACTAGTGGTTAAGTTTTGGGGGAAGTTATACAGATTTTCAGCTGCAGGGGGTTTGATGCCCTAACCCTGGTGTTATTCAAGGATCAGCTGTGCATATAACATACTTGGTACTAATCTTGATGGCCTTGGGTACACTTAAGTCATTTGTATTTTCCAGGCCATGCATTCTATGATTAAACGTAAACAGCAATATTCACAAATAGAAATGCACTACCTCTATTGCCATCTTCCATGAGAATTTATCACCAAATTTTTCCAGAAGTTTGGGAAATCTGCCAGAGTCTTATTTGTACAGTGTATATGGAAATCTGTACCTAGCCGTTATATCTTCTGCAGGCTTGACCCTGTCAAAACCAAAGCTATCACTTTGATGCCAGTGACCAAGGATATGATGCTCCTCTTGGTGCTGATGGCTGACAACCACGCTTCGTTAGCTGCCTTTCAAGTCAGCTGGTATGGGCTTTCTAGCTCTCCATCAGAAATATTGAGCATGCAAGTGTTTATATCCATCATAACTCCCACACAAATCCCTCCCATTCTTACAGAAATGTTTAACACCAAAATGATAAACTCTTAATACATAAAACTTTCATTATCCCAAGGGCCTTATAGCAAAACATAAATATTTTCAGTTAAAAGCTTTCCACCCTGTCATCTTAGGACTCCATCAAGAGGTTATGTGTCTGAGGTCAATCTGAGTCAGGCTTTCCATATGTTGTCTAATTATTAGTCCTCCAAATTTTAACTATTAATTTTAGCCTATTGTTTTCCAACAAAATGTGTGTAGCTCAAAAACAATACATAATTTCCCTCAAGAATCATTAATCATATATGTAGTGAGACTCATAGTGAATATATCTACTAACAAATTCCCAGAAAATCCTGAATCCTGGGGACAACCCACATGGCCTGCAAAAAGGAAAAAAAAAATTGAACAAAGAAGACAAACAAATAAAAATCAGCAAATCATGCAAGGGAGAAACCCCATATGCAGTTAATACACAATAGCTGCATGAAGGAGTTGAGGTAATGGTGTGAGTGACTGGAAAAGGACATTCATCAATCCTCACACACACCACACTGCCATTCCCTCCATGACTTTCCCACAGCTCCCTTCACCATTTTGGTTTTAAAAAAATTATATATAGGGGTGCCTGGGTGGCTCAGTGGGTTAAAGCCTCTGCCTTCGGCTCAGGTCATGATCCCAGGGTCCTGGGATCGAGCCCCGCATCGAACTCTCTGCTCCTCAGTGAGCCTGCTTCCCTTCCTCTCTCTCTGCCTGCCTCTCTGCCCGCTTGTGATCTCTGTCAAATAAATAATAAACATAAAAAAATTTAAAAAAATTATATTTATTTTATTTAAGTAAAATTTATTCAGTTATACTGAGTTATAGTGATATAAAATGTAAGCATATTAAGTTGCACATTTAATAAAGCACTTTATGAAAGTAATAGACTGCTTGAAATCAACTGAATTAATAAGATCAGAATCTAAGATTATGCTACTTAGGTTGGCTATGCTCTTAGAATGCATGTTTGATGAGCTACTGTCACCTTATAGTATTTTAAATAAAAATGATGAGGTACTCTTTAATAAGTTAGTTAAATAAGATTATTTCACAGGAACTCAGGCCCAGGGACAATGCCAACAGACCCAGGGAAGGAAGGAGTTGTATTTTTCTCATCTTCTTTAAGATTACAGGTATTATTTTGGAAACTACATTGTTTTTGTATTGTTTATCATAAATTTCCGCTCCAAAGATACCAGCAGAGTACTCATAAAATAAGCTTAATGAATGAAAATTAGAAAAATATTGAATGTATAAGATATATTGAGCAATACATCATATTTGATGAATTATTAACTGAGCATAGAAAATTACTAAGTTTTAAGCACTAGAATGTTTTGCTAAAGTTTCTTGTATAAGCACAAGACTGTTATTAAAATCCACATATTGAAGAAAAGGAAGCACAGGTTCAGAGAGTTATTAGTAGAATTAGCTTTTGGATGAAGTATAATCTGACCCTGAACTTCATTAATATTAATTGTTGCTACATTGCTGCACACAGTCATGTGCTGTGTTAACTAAAATATGTACCTCGACTTTCCATTCTGTAGGGTGGAAAGAAATATATTACTTACCTCATAGAGCAGTTTTGAGGATGAACTTGACTTAATAGGTATAAATACTTAAAATAAGGTTCAGCACTTTGAAAGCAATTATCAGCTATTATTCTGTCTTCATAAGTGATAACAAATTTAACATACATTTATTTTAAAAAAACATTCATTTCCTTCCCTCTCTTTCTTCCTTCCCTTCTTATTTCTTTCAAATATATTAATATCCAAGATATTTTGTTAATGATAATTACAACTCCATTCCATATAGAGTATTGTTACTTTTTTTCCAATACACTATTATTACCTAAAGTAGCTATTATCTTTTATTATTTTTGGTATTTCATAGGAGAAAAACAAACTTTGATGATACTAAAAACCATATCCAAAGTTGCAGAATTAGCAAATTATAGACTCTAGATTCTTGAGATATGAAGATAAATGAACCCTAAGTCATTCACATTTTTGTATGTCTCTCAAATAAATCATAACTTCTTTATTAGATTGTAGGTGTCTTAGAATTCAGGACAATTTCATATTTTTGCTTATGTTTTCAAAGTTGAAAATACAATGTGTTTCCCATCAGGTATAGATAGATGGATAGATAGATAGATGTAGCTAAATATATGTGTGTGCATCCAGTGTACGTGCACATATATATGTGTGTGTGTATGTGTGTGTGTGTATTTAATGACTACTACCTATAAATTATATATATAATTTTTATAACTATTATAAAATTATATATATGTAAATTAAATATATAATTTACAAGTAGTAGTCATTAAATAAGTATTAAGACAAATCATGTCACTGCCCTGATCTATTATACTTAGAAGGAAACCCAAGGGATTTACTGTGTGGACTAAAAGGCTACTCATCCCCTGGCCCCTCAATACCACTCAAATTACATCTATTAGTTTCCTATCCCTAAGTCTGCCCCATCCATCCAACGGCTTTTGCTATTGCTTTAAAATGCCAAGTGTATTTTTGTACACTTTTGTACTTTTGCCTTAGGGCTTTTTTATTTACTGTTTCTTGCCAGTTTTCCACATGTGAACCCCCAAATTCATTTTGTCTTCACATTTATTGACTACATATCTAATATTCTTTTAAACTCTTGAAATGAATTATCTTAATCTTTTTAAAAATTATCTTATTCTTAAATAAGTTACTATTTGTTTGGTGTCATGGGTTAAGAAACCCGAGAAAAATAAACACCCTATGGTATGACTTATATGTGAAATCCAAAAATAAATCAAGCGCAAAGAAACAGAGAGTTGAAAAGTGGTTGCAGGGGCTAGGATGCATGAAGCAGTTGATAAAAGAGTAAACATTTTCAGGTCGAAAATGAGTAATAACTGAGGATCTAATGTAAAACATGATGACTGTAGTTAATAACACTGTATTATAAATCTGAAATTCCCTAAGAGAGTAGAACTAATGAATTGGGTTGAAAACAGAAATTTAAATAAGTGGTTTAGTAGGCTTCTCATCCCTTCACATAGCCATATTCCTCAAACTGTGTTATTTGAAGAAATGTTTATTGACTCTTCCAGTAGAATGACAAAGACACAACAAGGTCAGACATTTTCAATAAGAAAGATGGTTCTGGGGAATAGAAGTCAATTAGATGAACTATCAATTGATTATGAATCCAAAGTAAATGTCAATCCTGATACATACCTCTGAGAAAAGGACGTTGAAATATAAAATAGGAGGTTGGCTGGCCAAGGGTCTCATAAACTCTGATAAAACAAATATCCATATATAGTTCTTAAATATGCGACATAATGAGACACAAAACAGTGAAATATTTTATTTTATTTTGGATAACCAAAGTCATCATTGATTTGGAAGAATGTTTATGAGGTCTTAAACTACAGTAAGACTTCCAATTTTTCAACATCACCTTCCATTTGATGACCCTGACTTCAGTGGCCACATTGAGGAACCTGGGAATATAGAGTGTTTTGAAGGGGTTTGCTCAAATTTAAAGCTCATCATACAGCCAGTTCCTGCTTTATGGATCTTCATTTTAGCTATTTACAATTCAGGGGAAAAATAACTGTGAGATTTTTAATTTTATATGCCGGGGGTGGGATTAATTTATTCCCATCTGTACAGGATTCAAGAGATTTTCCTTTAATGAGATACATACAAGCTTCTTAACCAGACAAATGTGGATTTGAATCCTAGCCCTGTAGTAGTATTATCAGAAAATGGTTGTATTTAAAAAAAAAAAAAAGTGTTGAATTTCTTTTTAAGGTTTGGTTTACTCCTCTATGAAATTTAATTTACAACTATTCATGTAGACAATTAAATGAGACAATTTTGAGAAAAATGTATCACAGGTCATGGTGGAGTATCCAGTTACCACTGGATAATCAGAGCATATGCCTCCCTATTATGTACTTCCATAGACAGTTTTTACATGGTGATTACATGAAAAAATTCACTACGACAGCTCATAAGTACTTTCTCCATCATTTGTGATCAAGAGGTGGAAGAAACCGCATCACTTCCTGTTTGTTACTCATTGATCTCACTCATCCCATGACTTTAAACCCTGTCTCTGTTGAGAGCTCTTCTCTCTCTCTATCCCCTATCCTGCTCTAACAATTCAGCTCCAAAAGTAACTATCCATTTAACATCTAATTGAGTTGTTGGACAGTATCTCAGGCATAACCTGGCCAATAAGAACTATTGATTAACCTGCATACCCCACAGTAGCCATTCCTCAGGAAATCTATCCATCTTTGTAATTGACACTATTTGCAGCCAGTTGCTCAATCTAAAAGCAGAGGAGGATGGATGGTCTCCTTGGATGGATTCATTTCTGATGGTAAGTTCAGTCAGATTTACCTTTAACATTGTTATCCCTGAATGACTATTTCTTCCCATTTTCTTTGCTAAGGCTACTGTTACCTGTTATCTACACTAAAGTCATAGACTTCTGATAGGTTTCCCTGCCTTAACTCTTTAGGCCCCTGACAGTACATTACCCATATAGAAGGAGTGCAGAGACTCTCCTTAACCAAACTTTAGAATGTCTCCCCTGAACTCCCTTTTGGACTAGGTGTTATCCTTGGCCCCTGCTAAAGCCAGTTTTAGTGAAGAGTTCCAGTAAGTGGGTTTGACAAGACACCACTGTCCTTGATATCTGATCACTCTTGAAACCTGACCAGGTTCTTCTTCCTCTACATTGATATCTAAAACCATGCCTGTCTTTAGCAAGAATCCAATTAGGACAGTTGAGCAAGCATCTCCCTATTCTTGATGTCTCCTCTTAATACCTTTCTGTCCACTGACCCTCTGCCTGGACTAGTTGGCTATAAACCCGAGGTATCTTTTCTTACTCCAGAAGTCTCCTTCTCTAGCTGTGATAGTGGCCGAATAAAATCTGTCTTTACTGCTCTAATATCTAACTTTTTCTTTGACAACTGCTATCTTTTCCTTAAAAAGCAGTCACACTTTCTAAAACATGAGTCACCTTTTGGTTAAAGGCATTTTTTACTTTCCAACAAACTAAAATGAAATTCAGATTCTTCACCATAAGTCTTCAAGATATTGCATTATTTAAACCTGATTCTCCCTCCACCTTGTTCCTTCTCTTTCTCTCCAGATTTTCATATGACTGCCTCTTTCTCATGAGTTAGGACTTTCTTTAAATATCAGTTTTCTCAGAAAACCCTTCAATGAATTCCCTCTGTAAAGTAGCGCCCCCTCAAATTCATCACTATGTTATAATCCTATCTGTTTTCTTTGTTGCTCTTCTGTGTCTTAAATATACTTATTCATTTATAGGATCATCACTTGAGTCCTTCCAGTAGCATAATGCCAGGATTCAGGTGGCAACTGGATATTTTTCACTATCTGCCTGCCTGCTTGTTTTGACCCAGGAGGTGAGAATCATAGAGACAAACTAACAAAGAAATAAAGAGAGAAAACACACAACTTGGAAAAAATAACATGTTTTGCTCTTCAATAATGAAAATAATTTTTCAAAGGTTTCTATCAGGAATTGTCCCATTAGAAGTGAATAAATAATACATAGAGTAGGATACACACATTTTTAATTCAAGGACAGATTTTAGTTCAAAAGGTTCACTAACCTTTTAAAATCCTTAATGTTCCAGATGAAAAGTCACTTTGGGGGGCAATTAGAGGATATACTCATTAAACCAATTGTACAAAGGCCATACAAGGTGGGTATAAGAGGTTAGGCAGTACCATTAAGAACTAACCTGGAAAACCAGTCATTTGAACGACTTTGCCTTTGAGGTTACCTCACAGCAAGCATACACTAGGCAACTGCATTTGGTTTCAAGTTCAAAGTTACAGAGTACAAAGGATAAAGAAACTCTGCCCTCCCTTCTTATTTAAGTAGTTTTAATTTGAACTTCAATACAACAGTTGAGTAGCAAAGAAGTGTGTCTGGAGGACTTTAGCAAATGCTCCCCTTATTCCAGTTGCATAAGGAATTTATAGGAGATAACTAGCTTATGAACAAGAATAAGATCTCCTCCTCTCCCATTAATATAAGCCAAAACTGAACAAAAACATCCGTATTTAGTGGCTAAAGCCGAGCCTTTAAATCATAAAATTGATGTCTCCCTTTATATAATTGCCTATTGTACATCTAGAGAAGAAAAATCAGGTCTAAGAAACTTTGAGAGACATAGGCATGACAGAGACCTACAATAGAGACAAAAAATGATTTATCTTTTTATCTTGTGAACAAGATCTATAGCAAAGTAGAGATCCAAAACCTTATACAAAGCAATCATGGAGATACATCAGACAAAGTCAGAAGAAAAATGTTCATTTCTCCATGCCTTTCTAACCTCTGCCACCAGTTTCAGAATTAAATTGCTCTTTTTTTTTTTGAGTTAGTAATTTGTCTCTTTGATTTCTCAGTTATTGAAAAAAAACAAAAAAAATATCATGTCTCCTAAAACTGAGGCAGAACATCTTCCTTTTCTGAAGGAAAGGAGACCCCTTCATGGGACAGGTCCTGGAGACAGAGCTGAGAAATAACACATTTAGTAATTCTCTGGGGCTAGATGACCCAATCAATAGCACTGACAGTTTTTCCACATATAAACTTGAGTTCTCCCACCTGGCACCGAGAGGCTTAATAAATCCATGGTACAAAGCCTGTTTTAAAAAAGGCTTCAATTGACAAAGGTAAGAGTAAGAAGGATGGAGATAAATAATGATTTTTTTCCCCAAAATTATTTCTTGTCACACCAAGTGTAAGATTTTAATTCATATACTCTTAATAACTGTGTCCATTTAACACATATAACCTTGAAGAAGAGGACAGTGCTGTTTTAGTGGAATGATATAACAATGAAAGTTATGTCTCTTTCTCTGTTTTTAAATCTTAAGGGTATGCCCTTAAGCATTCTTCTTGTCTCATCAATAAAGCAATGCTTTGAGTAGCTGTGAGGAACACATGTCATGTTGTAGTCACATAAATGGAACTCCTGAAGTGAGGCAGTCCTCATTCTAAATGGACCTGGCTATATGCTTCCATGTCTCCAAGAGTCACTATAGAGTAAGGCTTTAGAACTCTAATAACTTCTAAACTTCCATGCAGTTCTAAAATCATGTTCATTTGACACTGCTCAATGTTATTAAAATCTCTCATGTGTACCAGAAGCCCTTCCTAACAGGATTCTGGATTTCAAAGATTAATTTCTTTAATTTTGGAAAAGTCTCAGGTGCTATCCCTTTGAATACTACCTCCTAACCATGCTACTTTCTTTCTTCTAAAACTTTAATTATTGTAATGTTGCAAATTTAACTAATTTCCACATCTCTTGTTTTCTTTATTATTCCCCACCTCTGTACTATATTCTGCATGCTTTCTTTAGACTGAAAAACTGGTTCACTCATTTTCTTTTTTATTTGGGTTTACCCTGTGGTTTATTATTTAAGTGAGCAATTTATTTATTTTTGCTAGGATTTGAGCTTATTTATTTACTTTTTTAAGATATTGCTCTAGTCATTGGTAAACTTTTGATAGCCATTTTTATTTAAAAAAAATGTCCATATATTATGTGTTTTTCAGTCCAAATTAAAACAAATCACACCTCAGAAAAAAATATTTTTCATACATTTCATAGAGGATTGGAATTGAGAACTAACTCCTAAAATTCTTAAGATGATCATCAAGCCAATTAAAAAAAAAAGTCAATAACAATAAACATTGCAGAGAAAAGGAAACATCACTGATTACAGAATATATTAAAATAACTTCAATTTCAATAATAATTAGGAAAATGAAAGTTTAAATGAGATACCGTCAAATCCTATAGATTAACACCAATTTTAAAACTCTGATAATGCTAGATCTTTTCAAAGATGTTATATAAATTCCACATGTAAGTGAGGTCCTACGGTATTTGGCTTTCTCAGACTTATTTTCCTTAGTGTTGTACTCTCTAGCTTTATCCATGTCATTGCAAATGGCAAGATTTCATGCTTTTTGATGGCTGAATAGTATTCTAATATATGTAAATATATTCTACATCTTCTTTATCCATTCATCTGTCAGTGGACATTTGGGCTTTCTCCATAGTTTTGCTATTGTTGATAATGCTGCTGTAAACATTGGGGTACATGTATCTTTTTTAAACTAGTGTTCTTTTATTCTTTGTGTAAACACTTAGTAATGTAATTACTGGATCATAGGATCATTCTACTTTTAATATTTTGAGGAAACTCCATACTGTTTTCCATAGTGGCTGCAGCAGTTTGCATTCCCACCAACAGTACACAAGTGTTCCTTTTTCTCCACATCCTCACCAGCAAATAATGGTTAGCAGAGGAGGGATGAGTGAAGGGATGAGTTAAATAGGTGATGGGGATTAAGGATGCACTTGTGATAAGCACTAGAAGTTGCATGGAAATGTTGAATCACTATATTGTACACCTGAAACAAATATAACACTGCATGTTAGATAACTGCAGTTAAAATAAAAACTTAAAAATAAAATAAAATAAATTTTAGAAGATGTAATATAATGGAAACCATGATATCAATACTGGTAGGAGTGAAATTAAAAATAATTTGTAAAATGAATTGGTATCTTCCAAAAAGTTCTATATTCCAGATCATTCAACACATCAATCCACTTTATAAGAGGTATATACTTTATAGAAACTCTTTCCCCCCCCCAAAAAAAAAAGAAAAGAAACTCTTTCCCATGTGTGCTAGAAGACAAACACAAGAATAATTAATAGCAAAACAAACAAAAAAAAATAGCCCAAGACCAATAAGAGAACGGATAAATAGACTCCAGTATAGTAAAAAAAAAAAAAAAGAAAAAGAAAATTTTGCAGTATTTTAAATGAACCCACAGCTACCCACATCAACACAATTATTAGAATAATAACTATTAGAATAATAACAACTATTAGAATAATAACAACTATTAGAATAATAATGTGTTTAAAGATCAAACCACAGGAAAACAGGTGAAATTTAAAAATATGTTGTTTATATTCACATACATATCCAGTGAAAATGTAAAGAAAAGCAAGAGAATGATTTTTTAAAAATACATTTAAATCAGTATTCAATGTTATCTTTGGAGAACAGTTAAGGCTATTAGGGGACAGATAGGGAACCCTACAAGTTTATACAATTTTACAATTGTGCCTTTGTTAATGATATTGTTCTGCTTCATACATGTTACATATTTTACATGTATTCACTAATTTAAAACTAAAAAAATATACTTTTCAAGTATAATTTTTAGCATATAGTAACCTGTTGACTTTGTTTTACTCTAGACATGGAGGGTGACATGTGGTTGCTAGATTATAAAAAGCTTTCATTTTTTGTCACATTATAAATCATCATAATGTTTTTTCTTATAACATTTTTATTTTATAGCTGATTGGGCTTTCCAACAAATAAACCTCCTATTTATCATACAAATATGCAACTATTTCCTACCCCCCGCTTACTGGGAGCAGTCACAAACTCAATCTCAAATATTCTCTTTCTAGTCCCATAATTTTAGTCAAGTATGATGGACCATCTTTGGGTATATAGCATCACTCAGGTTTACTTTTCCTAAAGATGTTTATTTACTGAATGCTTCCTCTTCTCTGCCTGTATTTCTACTTATTGGTTCAAGAAACAAATAAATTACCTATTTTCCTCTTCAAAATATATGATTGCTTTGTTTAATACCTAAAATTTATTTTTTTAAAGATTTATTTATTTATTAGAGAGAGGGAGAGAGAAGGTGCAAGTGAGGGTGAAGGAGGAGGAGAGAGAGAGAAAGAGAATCTCAAGCAAACTCCTTGCTGAGCACAGAGCCCCATACTTTGGCTCCTTCTCATGGTCCTGCGATCATGACTTGAGCCAAAATCAGAAGCTGAATGCTCAACTGACTGAACCACCTAGGTACCCCTCAATACCTAAAGTTTCTAGTGGTGTTCTTAGATATATGGTAGACTAAAGTAAGCACTCATTTCTAGATTACAGAGGATGCCGTGCTTGGAAGGCCAAGAGTTTCACAGTAAGATGATTTGAGAGACTATTGTCAAGTACAATACTTCTCAGAAGCAAAAGAAATGGAAGAACCATCTACACTATTTGTACCCCAGTTGTGTGTATTTACATTTGCCTAAGAATTCTAAATTTCCAGACTTTCCGTCAAACCAGGTCCACATTCACATTTCAGATCTTCCCTCTTTGGATATGTTAATAAGATTATTCCCAGGTCTCCAGAAAAAAAATCAGACACCTTGCTGATTTAGGTGTTTCATAATGAAGGTGAAAAATAATGCAAGCATTTTTCAATGAAAAAGATGCTAACATTTTTCTGAAAAACAGTTACCAGAAAGCTGCCATCAAAATGGATGCTCTGTACTTCTCTGAAATTATTCAATTACAATGTTATTTCCAGTATCTAATATTTTAGGTTAAAGGAAAAAAAATCTATTTTTTCCCTTCAGCTACAATTTTTTTTTTCTTCAATTGCTTTTTCAAGGCATCCAATAAATAAGCCCAGTTCTCTTTAATTACTGAGTTTAGTTATGAAAGGAGAGTGATCACAGGAAAGGAGGTTGTAGTTGGCTCAAACTGTTCTTTTGTTATCTTCTCTGTTTCCTGCTGTGATACAAATGATTCCCTTTTGCTTGCTGGCAGTGGCATTTGCTTTGGGCTAAAAAAAAACAAAACAAAACAAAAAAACCAACCAACCAACCAAATAAACAAAACAAAACAAACAAAAAAAAAAAAAACAAGAACAACAATAACCCACCCCCAACACACACACATTCGGAACACCAGCTAGAAAAATATTTGTTATTTCAACAAACTGCTGCATCTCCAAAATTCAACATTTGTTATTATCCACAGTTGTGATAATATGAACACTTGTGGTCTATCCCTCTGCTATGGAATATCCTTAATGCTCAGCTTCTGCAATGAAGTCAAAGATATATTATCAAGAACACCAAGGTTTGTGAAATTTGAAGTGGATAAGTTCACTTATCCATGAAACTTAAACACATAATACGATAATAATTATCCCCACCTTGTTGAAATCATTCAGCAATCCCTGAGTTACTCCTTCTTTACTCTTTGAAAATTTATCTCCTGGATTAACGCCCCTGTCTCTGACACTGTGTCTTTTATAATTCTGGCTGTTTTCAATATCTAGATTGATGGTCATTTTAATACTGTCATCTGTCAAGTTCTTTCTTGTATCAATCCCTTTACCTCAACTTAAGTAGCCCTATGGTCCTGAACTAAATTTTGTCAGCACCCTTCCATAATTTCACTTTAAGATACTCCGTTTTCCACCACCATTTCCTCTCCCTCTAGTCTCACTGTCTCTGAAACCTAACTCCCACAATGCTCTGATTCAGTATCACCTGACTTTACTACCATTCACTATCTTCAAGTGATACCTCATTTACTTCTTTACACAGCTTAAATCTCAAGGTTAATCATCACAAGACTTCCCTTGTATACACCTTTAACTCTATCAATATCTTTGCTTTGTTGTAGTGTTAGCAAGACTCCAATCATATTAAAGCTAAATTCTTGTTTTAACTTGCATCTTCCTACAATTGTTAGTTAGGGTAAAGGATAAACAAAACAAAGAGACCCCTAAAATATAAAGACTTAACCAAGATAGAAGTTTATTTTCTTTCTTAACTAAAGATAGCAAAAGGAGTGGCCCAGTTTAATAGAGAACTTGGACTCCCCGGAGACACTCAGGTTCCTTTTATACCATCCTGCTGCTAGAGCTTTATCTTCTCACTGTTAGTTGGAGCTGGGGAACATGCATGACTTAGTTCATATAATCTGGAAAGAGGGCATATAGGTAAATAATATTCTTTTGAACAAGTGAATCAGGAGTTTCTCATATAACCTCTGAGCACATTCCCAGGTCAGATTTTGTCACATTTCTACATCTAGGCAAAAGGGAAACTGAAATCTTTAGCTGGATGGACATAAACATGGCTTAGTTTGATAACTATGAAAGAAATTTTGGTGAAAAGTTAACAGTCCTGTATCTAAACAGAGCTAGACCAAAAAAAAAAAAAAAAAAAAAAAAAAAAAATATATATATATATATATATATATATATATATATATATATAACAATGCTGACTAATCTTACATTAAATTCAGAACTACTAACTTCAAGTGGTCTTTTAATTCTATTTGGCAATTACAGGACTTTTCTTAGTCTTTTTTCCCTCCACTCACTTTTTTTTCTTTTCTTTTATATTGCTGAGTAAATGAAAGCAATCAAAACAGCAATTCCACATATCCAAACTACCATATCTACTCATTTTCCTACATTAGCTACCATAGATGATTTCTTCCCATCTCATTGTACATAAATTCTCTGTGATTATAAGCCCAACTCATCCATGAGAGCATTACATCTCATCTGCTTTCACCTACCTAAGGCTATCTCTCTAAAAATATTGTATCTCTTCACATATTATCACTTCCTTCCTTTTTTATTGGACTATCCACATCATCATAAAATATATTTAGTATATTATATATAAAAATATATAAAGTATATTTATATGTACCATCTTTAAAATGAAGAACCCCCTGTTGATTCCATAGGTGACACTAGCAGCATTATTCCTATTCCTAATGACTATAAAGCTTCTTGAAACAGTGCTCAGTAAAGTTCTCCATTTCTCTATCATCTATCTATACATCATCTACCATCTATCTGCTTTTATTTGTTTCTAACATTCCACCAAGGCTACTGTTCTCAAGATTATGACTAATGCATCCTGCTAAACTTAATGGCCAATTTTCAGTGCTCATCTTTAATCGTCACTTTTCAGCATCCTTTAACCCAATCACTTTGCCTAGGAACACTACATTGGCTATGCATGATATCACAATCTCCTTGTTTCCCTTCTATTTCTCTAGCTCGTCTTTCTCATTTCTTTTCCAACTTCCCCCTTATCTCCTTCCTGGTTAAAGTTCGGAAGTGTCAGGAAACAAGAATATCCTGTCCCCTTCAAGTTCCTGCTAGACAGATTAAGAATCAAATTGACCTGAAATGGATTAACAGGAGAAAATCTGGTGTACATTCAGGGAATCCACAGACAGGGAAATTCCAAAGACAAGCAAGATGATGTAGATATGCCATCCTAAACTAAGGAGAAGGGGATTGGACTCTGGGACCACAGAGGGAAGGGATGCAATTTATACAGCAATAAGAAGAGCAGATCTTTGGTGATTAGATCTTTTCCCTGGGAAACAAATGGGTCACTCAGGTAAAATTTATCTCTGCTAGTAACCCTTACTCTGAGAAAGACTCCCAATTTAGATTCTTCTATGTAGTAAATGAGGGAGCAAAAGTTTTTCTTGAGACTGTGAGGTCTTAATTGCTTTCAGCTCAAACTAATCTTCATGCCAAAGTGGTTCATTCTGGGGTAGACTGTTCTCAGCTCCTATAGATGTTTCCTTGAAGTTCCTAGATTTTTTTCGATTTGCATTCAGTTTTATAGGAATTTCATTCAGTTTCATGGATTCAAAATCATCTATTTGCTAAAAGATCCAGACTGTGTGTCCTGCAATGCACCCAACAATTCCCCCTTAAATGTCTAAGAAAAAACCTGAAATGTAGCGTGCTTAAAACTAATCCCTTCACCTGCACACCTCTATGTCTTGTTCTTCCATCTCAACCAATGGCAACTCCATTCTCCTAGATGCTGGGACAGAAAACAGAGTTATCTTTGAATATATCATACCCCCACATTTACCCTTCTGGTGAATATTACTGATTTTAATTTCACAATATATGCTGATACTAAATACATTTTCACCATTTTTGTCACCATCATCGTCACTCTGGCCTAAGCTACCACCTTTGAGCACTTTCATTATTGAAAATATGTCTTAGTTATTCTCCCTGCTTTTGCCTTTGCCCACACAATCGTTCTTAGCAAAAGAGATCCTGTTACAATTAAAGACAAATATGAAGCTCTTGGTCTCAAAATCTTCAAGTGGCTTCTCATCTCAAACAAGTCTGAAGTCCACGTGATAGCTCTCCTTGACATCACCATTCTGCTTCTATCTCCTACCACATAGTGGTTCAGAGCATGGTCTCAGGAGCCCCACTTCTTAAGTTCAAATGGTGGCCCCATCATTTACCAGGTGTCATTTAATATCTGTACGCCTCAGTGACTCTGTTGGGGGAGTAATATCTACACTATTTTTTTTTTTAAGGAGTAAATGAATTAAATACAAAGTACTAGGACATTTGTAATGCGTTGTCAGTATTCAATTAACATTACTTTCTACTCCTTTCCTCCTTTCACTCAGTCTCTACTCCCAGGGACCCCTTCTTGTTCCTTAAATATGTTGAGTATATTCTTGCCTCAAAGCCCTTGCACTTGTGTTTTTTCCTTTTCTTGAGTTCCATAGCCCCTACGTATTCTTATGACTTCTATTGTCATCTGATTTTGGTCTTCACTGAAATTTCATTAGAAACCTCTTAATGAGGTTTCTATGTCCACCATATTTAAAGTTAAATTTCCAGCCCTATAATAACTCTCCCATTCCCTTCACCCTCATCTCTTAGATAAGCTTGTTACTGTCATGCATATATTCACTATTTTTTCCTTAAACCTAAATACTCTGTATGTTGAATAGAGGAACGAACAAAAAGATAATGTATTGTATGTTCATTGTTTCTCAGGCATTGTGTTCAACTTACATGTATTTATCACACTTTGTTTTTACAA
This sequence comes from Mustela nivalis, assembly GCF_964662115.1. NCBI lineage: Eukaryota > Metazoa > Chordata > Mammalia > Carnivora > Mustelidae > Mustela > Mustela nivalis. Next base: position 44,724,516 of record NC_139023.1, on the reverse strand, counting down.
AAATCTTGTTAGGCAGGTATTATAACCTCTGCTTTACAAGTATAAAACCCAGGGGTGCCTGGGTGGCTCAGTCAGTTAAGTGTCCAACTCTTGTTAAGAGCTCATGTTATGATCCCATGGCTGAGATAGAGCCCTGCTTAGGGCTCTGCCCTCAGTGCGGGGCTCCAAGTTCAGCCGGGAGTGTGCTTTGAGATTCTTTCTCTCGCCTGCCTCTCCCCGTCTCTAAAATAAAATAAATAAATCTTTAAAAAAACTAAAACCCAAACTTCAGAGAAGTTGTATAATTTGCACAAAATTATGAGGCTAGAAATTGGTAGGATTTGGACTTAGACTGATGGCTTTATTACTCTAAAATATATTATATATGGTCTTTTAACATATCAAGTTAATGTTTATGATTTTATGCAAAAAATTAAGATCACTTATATTTTACATCTAGACATTAATATATATCCTGGATAATATTTGAAATTAAAAGTTGCCTTCTATTGTTGTGCCATCTTTTAAAAAATGTTTAAAGATATTTTGTATATATCTGAAAGCTTTTAAATTGTGTCTCAAAAGGAATTGACTGGCTTTAATTAATTACTCTGATGAAGAGGCACAAACTGTCATTCAAAATCTATTACTATGGCATATAGTAAATGTTTTTTAGTATTAACAAAAATATATTCCATGTGTTCGAGAACTATATAAAATTTTGAAATCTTGAAAGCACATAAAAATTATGTACTATGCTCCTTGCAGTTCACCTCTTTGAATCTTCAGCTGTTATTACTGATAAAGCAATGCAGAATTAAAATAGCCCTACATCTAATTTCTAGCCCCAAATTTACCAAATTACTAAAAAAGAATGCTTACTTTCTGGGTCAAATCAGGAACTATTCTTTATAATTGAGAAACATTGGAAATAAATTACTTGTTTGATGACTATGCAAAGAATAATATTTTCCCAGAATTTGAAAATAAAGACAATAAACATTTGATCAGGGATAGACACCAAGTCTTCCTAGAATGAGGAGATTAGTTTAGTTAAAAATCAGGTGAATGAATCTGAAACTGTTCTAAAATTTAAAAGGGGTAAATATTTCTAGGTAGTTGACCTTTACTATTACTGAACTAAATAAATTGGTTCTCAGGAAATATAGCAGAAATTGAGAAGAATTGTAATTTTCTCATTAAGGAGATAATTACCCAAATAGGAATGCAATTACACAATGATGAACAGTTGGAAAAGATAGATTCAATTTTACTAGTGAGAATTGAAAATCTGTCAGAGAAAGTTCCAGAGGGAACAAAGGAAGCACTCACCCTGGTCACAGATCTCTACTATTGTTAATGATAACTATGAACATTTTACCTTTAAAAAGATACCTGCTGAGCTGCACAATGGAAAGAGACCTGGGAGGAATTGATGCTTTCACATATTCAGGACATTTGAGTACTAGCTGATTGGAGAGATAAAGTGAGAAGTAAGAAAAATGGTCAGCTGCTTTATCCTAAAATATTTCATATTATCTCATAGCAAGACATTTTTGGTCTTTACTGATTAATCCCCTTTTTCTCTCCACCATTCTGAAGAATTCTGTTATTCATTAATTATTTTAGGTTTTTTTTTTTTAATTCAGGTTCATTTTGTATTGTATATAACTTAATAAAGTAAGATTTATAGGACTGACTCATGATTTTGGAGAAATCCCATCTAAAAATAATAATATTTGAACTATTTGCATATTGCCTAGCATCTGTAATACTGAATTCTGCAGGTAGCATGTATCACCCAAAATATGAACAAATCTTGGATAGAGTCTTTACAATATGATATTACAATGAAGTGTACCAGAGTGTGTCATCTCCAAATATACCTCTTTGGCATATGAATTATTTTGAGCCAAACACCTATTTCTAGAAATAAGGCACAAGCTTTCCTTTTGCAAAGAGAGTTTAATTTATAAAGGAAATTCCTATTTGTAAAGGCGTGTCCCTCTTCCATTTTAAGAAGAGGAAAGCTCTGAACAACTCTTATTAATGGCAAGGCACTGACTTAAAACTTACATAACAAAACATATTGTGACATAACATAAAGTAACATAACAAACTTTACAAAGCAGTTCTTGTTTACCGTATTTTTACCATCACATTCCATAACTTCCCTCTTCTGCCCAGAATCCTCAAACCTCTTTTCCTTTTTTAGCTTAAGATGGTATTTTAGCCTTAATTGTCTGTCAACCTCCTTGAACCACAGTTTTCTTTGTGAATTGCAATTGCATGTTATGAACACTTTTTTTCCCCCTTTTGTTAATCTGTCTCTTATCAGTTTGATTTATAGGCCTCAACCGATCAACCTAAGATGGGCAGAGAGAAGAATAATAATTCTCATTCACTGCTGCCTCCCTGATCTCATTTTACCTGTCTTCCCTAGCATTATCATGTCTAGGATCAAATACTATCCAAAAACCTCTTTCCGGTCTACTTTTTTTTTTAAAGATTTTATTTATTTATTTGACACAGAGAGATCACAAGTAGGCAGAGAGGCAGGCAGAGAGAGAGAGGAGGAAGCAGGCTCACTGCTGAGCAGAAAGCCTGATGCGGGACTCGATCCCAGGATCCTGAGATCATGACCTCAGCCGAAGGCAGCGGCTTAACCTACTGAGCCACCCAGGCGCCCTCCGGTCTACTTTCTATAAAGTAACAGTCCCACACTCTCCAAATGTGCCCCTCTCTACCATTTGCACTGATTCATTTTCCTCCATACCACTTATCATCGTTTGTTATTGTTACATGTTTATGGTAGGTGTCTCCTTCTAAAATGCCAATTTCAAACATACAGGCTTAGATTCACAGATTAGCTTCAACTACCAGACACTGCTTGGAAGATAGTACATAACTATTGAATAGATGAATAGATAAATGGATCCCTGCTTCCCAATTAAATCTGATAAACATTTTTTTAATCAACTAAAGCCAAATCTGTACCTTTCAGGAAAACAAACAAACAAACAAAAACTTGTAATTTTCCTTAAAAGTTTAAGATAAGAAAAGATGAAAAATTTAAAGGTACAGGCATGAATATGTTTTGAGGGCAAGCGTTTTGCGTTTTTTTTTTTTTTCATTTTTCTAAATTAATATTTTTCTTAGTACCTGGTAAGATCTTGCCCTAGCAAAACAACAAAAGAGAAGGAAAACGGAGGATACTCTATATTTTAGGATGCCTATTCTAAACCAGAAATAAGCATGTGTGTTTTAGACATACTACTCTTTCAATCCACAGAGTGGCTGTGAAATAATAGAAAAGATATATTGGTGTCTACTTCCAGTTCCTGGAACAGAGCTCTGGCATAGAGCTTCTGAAAACTTTTTAAATTCTTAAGTGACAAGAGCCAAGGAACATGTCTTGCTCAAATATTTGTCTTTGACCCATTCTCAACCTAGGACTCCTAAAAACCCTTATAAGCTCTTAAGCGATAAGAGACTAAGAACACTGTTCTATTGGGAAGACTTAGAATAGGCTCCCAGATGGCTCCTGGATAGGGGCAAGTCCTGAGAAAGACCAAGCCATAGCTAGAAGCTTGGAATTTTCAGCCCCATCTCACATCCTCCAGAGAGGGAATGGATCTTGGAAATGAAAGTTGATGACTGATCATGTGTAAGTGAGGAGGCCTCCATAAAATCCCAATAGCAGAGGGTTGAGAGAACCTCTAGGTAGACAAGTACATCAACACAAGGTTGATGATACACAACTCCATGAGCACATTAGCTTCTGTGCTCAGAACCCTCTTAGAACTTGCCTATACATGTTTTCATTTGACTGCTCATCTCTTCACTTCATCATATCCATTAAAAAACTGGTAAACATAAGTAAGTGTTTCTGTCAGTTCTCTGAACTGTTCTAGCAAATTAGTCAGACCAGAGGAGGGGATTGTGGGAATCTCTGACTTGTACCCAAATCAGATAGAAGCTATGTAAAACCTTGACACTTACTACCTATAATTAACATCTAGTGTTAATTCCCCACATAGTGGGGAATAGTCTTGTGGGAATGAGTTCTTAACCTGTGGGGTTTGATGCTCTCTGTCTTTGATAGTGTCAGACCCATGTTAAATTGTAGGAGCCCTAGCTGGTGCTGCAGAGAATTGCTTAGTGTGGGAGGACCTTTTGGTGACCAAAATGCAGTGTTTTCTGTGAAAAGTAAAGGAGACTCACAGGGAAGAAAGGCATGATAGGCAAAGATATTCTCTTCCCCTACATAGAAAAGTAAAAACAGTTGTTTTCCTTTGCAGTGGCCCATAGGAACAATTTTTAAAGTGAGAACCCTGAAGCTAAACCTGTAACCAATAATATATTATAGAAAGCGAGGGAGACAGAATGAAAATTAATCATTAAAATTTGGTAGACTCTAAAGCCTGAATTATTTTCACTAATATTAGAAATTTAACAGAACTGGAAAAGTGAAAGCCCTGGACATAGATTTTCACATATTCATAGTGTTATTATAAGAAACCCTGAAGGACTAAGAATTTCCTATGGTGACTCTCACATGCCCATTTCCCCTACACCACTTTCTCTCTATCCTTTCTTACACAAGATTTCACTTCCTACATCTTCCATCCACACCACTCAGTAAAATCCAAATAGCCAAAACTCTGACTGCCAATCCACAAAAATATTTCTTTTTTATCCAGGAACTACCTTTGACTATACTTGACATTTTAAAATAGTAGCTAAGGCTCACAATTCTCTGGTTGATTTTTTTCCACAGTATAATTTCCCATGACAGTTACTTGATAAGATAGAGCCTCCATTTCAGTGTAATATTGCACTCAAGTTTGTTCTGAATGCATTACAAGCATAATTCCAGGTTTTGACTTCTTTAGGTACTGACTCTTCAACATGGGCCTTGCTGACACAGGTCTGAGGGCACTCTATGCTATCCTTGTAGGCAGGGAAATACCCATCTATTCCACGGTGATGTGCTAAATATTTCCAAGCTGGGTATCTCTCTACTTCAGCAGCTACCCTGATTTTGTACCTCTGCCCACCCATAGACAAGGCCCCTGTGGAACTTCTGGACATTTCCTTGGTCTCTGTACTAGAGGGGCTACTGGACATTCCCTTGGTCCAGATACTAGAGAAGAATGCTCTGCAAGATGAAGAACAGCCTACTGGAGTCTAGGAGGAAAAGGCTATGAGATGTTACTTCTAGCAGATGAATGTCCACTAGCTCATCTGAATGGCTGAATTCACATTTATTAGACGTTTCTGTCTCCTTGTCTCTAAGGCTCTTTTTCTTTTAAAATTAAGATTTTATTTATCTATTTGACATACAGAGAGAGATCACAAGTAGGCAGAGAGGCAGGCAGAGAAAGAGAGGGGGAAGCAGGCTCCCCACTGAGCAGAGAGCCTGATGCAGGGCTTGATCCCAGAATCCTGAGATCATGACCTGAGCCAAAGGCAGAGGCTTAACCCACTGAGCTACCCAGGTACCTCATCTCTAAGGCTCTTTCAGTGACAGTCTTGCTATGGCCTAGTGATTGCTCTAACAATTCACTCCCATTCCTGACTTAGAGCTTCACCTTTCCACTGAAATGTCAAATCTACTTCCAATCTATTTTTGTAAGCACTAGAAACATTAACATTACATCTGTCAATGAAAGCAAAGGAATTATTAGATTATTTACATAAAAATTCCAAAATACAAACTTCTAAATGATTTCAAAGATCTGTTTTATCATCAGTTTGTAGTCCATTTTTTTTTCTGTTTTTGCTGTTGTTATTGTAAACAGTATCTTTTGAAAATTTTCAAGAGATTGTCATTAAGAATCTTAAGCAGGTGTGAGTAACTACTTCAAGTAAAAAAAAGGGTCATATTCACTGATGTAAGCACTATTTTTCTCATTAAAATTTTAAGAGTATTTTATTTAAAAACTTGCAACAAACTAAATATTTAATGTATTTATTAAAACTGGATTTGTTCTATTAGAAAATGAAATGAAACTTTTTCTGCAAGCCTCTTGTAAATAAATGTTCCCAAATCCAGTCCACCCCATTGTGTCAAGTAAACCTTACTATTTTCTACATATGGTGGTTATGTACAGACCTTTGAGAATCCCTGACCTAGAGAAGCTATGAAAATTCCTCGTCCATGGGCTCTGAATATGTGTTTTGTGATGGTCTCAGCCTATCAATAAGCAATGTTATATTCAGAGATGCCCTTGTCATTCTTATTATGACTGAAATATTCTCTTCAGCAACAACCATCAGGAAATTTTGAAAATATAAATTTGTTTTGTTTTGTTTTGTTTTGTTTGTTTTTTTAACTTACAAGACCTGGGAATTACACAGAACCACTTGGGCCACATAGTGAGGTCACCGGTAGAGAGTGAGTTCTATTTTTAAAGAGGTTAAGTGTGGAAGTCTAGGGTTTTATGTGTTCACTCTTCATTGGCTAATTTAAAACATAAGAACCAGAATTTAAAGCCTAGGAGAAAAGGCAAGTGCTCAAACGTTATTGAAATCAAGCAAGCTCTCTAAAATAATGGAACCTCTGTGGATAAAGATGGTCCGGCTCTTTATCTGGTCATGTGACTGGTAATGTGGAATCCATCTTTAAAATGGATGCCTTAGCAATGAAGGCTTGATCGAGGCACTTGCATTATAAAAAAGGGAAGAACAAAACAAAACAAAAAACCCAAAGCTATCAGGACTTTAAATTATATTATGTGAACACTGAATGTTGTATATCCTTGCCTGGAGCATTCATGTGAAAAACACAACCACCCACATTAGGTTAATGCAGTGAGAGTCCCACAGCACATGCTATATTCTGGCAAAGTACATCTAAATTAATTTTAGATAGAAGATTGGTAAGTAGATGGGCAGATGGATGAATGAATTGATGATAGACATAGGATGGATAGATGATAGATAGATTGAAGAAAGAAAGAAAGGAAAGAAAGTAAGAAAGAAAGGACAAGAAAGAAAGGAAGGAAGGTCAGAAGGAAGGAAGGAATCAAAAGGGACATAGATATAGATAGGGATATTCTAAACATTCCTATACCCTAGATTCATTTTATCATTTCTAGGAATCCAGCTACTTAAGGACATGTTGCTGTCTACACCACCACCATCCCCAAAACACCAACCCAACTAACACATTCACCTCTTGTGATGAAGACTCTGAGACATTTATTTCACTTTATTTTATAATACTGCACATTTGTAACTAAGTATATTTGGTTACCATCTGTGGCCAAATAAACTCCATAAGATTCAAGGTTCAAATATTGGCTCTGCAATGCAGAGAATAAGAGAGAAAAAAAGAAAAAGAAAAAAATAATAGATTGAATGGAGCTCAAAGTGTCCTCATAGCAGAGCCCACTTCACCTTTCACAGCAGAGAAAAAAGGACATCTTTATGTCAGAAATTTTATTTCTACATTTGCAGATATTTATCTTGGTTTGTACTATTGTGAAACAGAACATGTAGTATCAGATGCAGGAATATAAGGAAATCCAACCATATAAACAATGATTATCATGCAAAGTTTTAAATAGCTGTGTAAACCATCACGTAAAATAATTGAGGCTGTCATATTAATAGCTTTTATCTTCCAGAAGCAATCAGGTATACAGTGAACTATGGATGGCGTAATGTCTTAACCAAAAGAAAACAAGGAGGAATTTTAGGTATCTTGATTTGTTGATAGATTTTTATCAGTGGATATCTCCAATGTAGCTCCCACCTATGTGATACAAAGCTGCCTTTTCTATCCTGTATTTCAATCATAGCTCACTCATTCTCTGTGGCGGTTTCAGAACTGCCTCTATCCTGTATTTATGTGAATATGTGAGTATCATGGTAAATAGCAGGTTTTCTAATTTGTTATTTTGTTTTTGTAGTTTTGTAATTTGACTTAAGCTTTGCTGCACAAAGAATCAGGTGCATATTAACTGTGTACAAATTAATGTTTAAGGTGTGAGTATAGATGGTGGTAAAATAAGTAAATAATACAGACTGTAGTCTAGTTTTAAAGTCCTTTCAGGAAACGAATCTGCTTTCAAGTTCATATCTAAGAAAAGCATAGTTATTTTAAAATCTTAAAGCGCCTTATATATGATTAAGGTGCCAATGTGATTAAGCACTTAAGCTTTGAAGAGCCTCAAAAGAAAAGATGATCACAGAGAATTTATCAGTCCCTAAGAGCAAGTAAAGTCGTTGATAATATCATCACCAATCCTGTTTACAATTAATCTGAATGACAGCCTAGAGCAAATGGGAAATGGAAAACCAAGGGGCTTCATTATTTTAAAGGTTGTAAATGAATGCCCATCCATTTAGGTAATGATAGTAATATATGAAAACAGAAATACGTTTTCATAATGAAATCAACGTCATTTTTACAATGGGCATTATTTTGAACCATTCTAATCTTTGATTTACTTCATTAGGCACCGAAGCTGAAGTTGTAGTAAAAAAATGATGCCAGAGGCTCTTGGGTGGTTCAGTCGGTTAAGCATCTGCCCTCAACTCAGGTCATGACCCCAAGGTACTAGGATTGAGCCCCCACGTCTTCAGGCTCCCTGCTCAGTGGGGAAACTGTTTCTCCCTCTCCTTCTGTCCCTCCTCCATCTTGTGCTTTCTCTCTCCCTCCCTCTCTCAAATAAATAAATAAAATAATTTAAAAAAAAAAAAAACTTCTTTAAAAAAATCATGCCAATTCATAGGCTGCATTTTTAAATTAAAAAAAAAAAGTAGGCCTAGATGAAAAGCCTATACAAACAAGAAAAATATCTTAATAAAATTAAAACAATTATCTTCTTTTTTTAAAAGATTTTTTATTAATTTATTTGACAGAGAGAGAGATCATAAATAGGCAGATAGGCAGGCAGAAAGAGAAGGGAAAGCAGGCTTCCTGCTGAATAAAGAGCTTGATATGGGGCTCCATCCTAGGACCCTGAGATCATGACCTGATCAGAAGGCAGAGGCTTAACCCACTGAGCCACCCAGGTGCCCCTAACAATTATCTTCTGCTTTATCATGCTCCCAGTACTCTCTTGGAAAACGACAGTTCAGTAAATATAATCAAAAAGTACTTTGAAGATAACTAAGTTAATATCTAATGAATTTGTCCACTCCTGACCAAAACTGAACCTGGAAAGTTTAGCTTACTTTTGTTCCTTATACTCTTCCTTATACTATATGAAAATTTTCTTTTTACTTACTACACCTCATTGTAAATTTTTGTAAATCTTGCAAGAATCACAGTGAGAAATGATACAAACTGTTCAGAGAGAGACCCAGAGAAAACACACCGGCTCAGTAATAGCCCCTCAATTTCTTTTATTTCAAATGTAGAGTTCACCCTTGTGACATGCCTGTTAAGGACAGGTCTCAGCCGATGAATTGGAAATTATCAATACTTAAAGACTGGTGGAATTGATGTGGTAAAGAGAGGCAGAAGAAAATTATTAAAATTTCTTACCTACTGACAAGCCCTTGAAACAGGCAGAGTGGCTCTCCTCTATGAACTCAACTGCCCTCACCTTGAGGTTTTGCTAAGGGCAAAGGACAATGCTAGCCTGACCGACCCCTTACCCCCAACCAGGATCCTGTAAGTCTACTTTAACAATTCCTTTAGGAAACTTTATCTCTAAACCTCCAAGATAGTGTTGACAATCATTCCCAAGCATATGGCCCACTGATACACATCTAAAGGGTCTCATGAGAAGGTTTTATTATTGGTAATGAATAACCTTTTCCCCCAGATAATAGCTAGCTCCTCAAGGTCCTAGAAACTTTGCTTCCAAAATTCCTTAGAGACTTACACCATCCCTAATCCCCTCCCCAATTTACAAGTATATAATAGACCACCCCTCACATCCCTGGGGCAGCAGCTCTTCCTGCCCATGGGTTCTGTCCCCGTGATTTAATAAATCACCATTTTACACCAAAGATGCCTCAAGAATTCTTTCTTGGTCATCGGCTCCAGACCTCACCCCACCGAACCTCACCTATGTTCTAGAACTTCATCATTCCCATAACTTCATCAAGACCACTAGGGAATATTCCTAGAAGTATATGGCTTCAAAATTTTGAGTCTGTTGAGTTCCAATCTTATTCAATGAATGAAAAATTTAAAAAGAAGAAAGAAAAAAAATGGTTAAATAATTAGATGTTGTCAGAGAACCCCCTTCCTGCCCACCCCTCTCTGCCTCTCTCAAATGACTCCTGTTATCTACATTACCCATATTTTATCCTCTACTGACTGTGGGCTCTTTGTAAAGTATTGGTTAATAACAAATCTGAAGAATTATTTTGATAATTATTACACTTAGGAAATATTACTCTAATGCCTTCATCATCGAATACAACAGAAGATATAATAGTCTATTCTATCTCTCTTAATTCCCCAAGACAGTGAAATCCAGAGAGGTTATGTATCTTTCCCAAACACATTGTTTCCTACCAAGGACTAAAACCTGGGTTTCGCATTATCACCTGCCTACAACACTACTTTACAAAAAGTGTGCTAAATTTCTTCTCATATATTAGCTTGTTGAAAAAGTATGTCATAAAATTTTAAACTCATTTAAAATATTAGGCATATTTTAATCTTTCAGACTTCCCTGGTGACTTCAAAATTAACAATCCAAAATATAACTCTTCCTCTTCCCCCAAAATCTACTTATTTCCCTTTTCTTTCTTTCTCCTATTTTGATTAATTATAGGACAATCATTCCAATTTTCTGAACAAGAAATGTAGGAGTTGTTTGAGAAAAGAATTTTTTTAAGTTGAAGTCTATATTTGCATGTGATGGCATTTTTGCCAACTTGAATGGGCTAACATCCCTAGTTACTTCATCTATCATTAATCTAGTGTTGCTGCTAAGCTATTTCATAGATGTGATTAAAATCAATAATCATATTACATCAAGAAAGAGAGATTGTCATAATCTGCAGCTTCAGCAATAACCGAGAGTTTCAGTTGGCCCCTCCTGACAGATGACATATGGAACTGTATAAGCTAATTCCTTATAACAGATTGATATATAGATAGATATAGATAGATATAGATATAGATAAAGGTATAGGTATAGATACAGATATAGATAGATATAGAAAGATGTGGATATGGATATGGATATAAATATGGATATGGATATAGATATAGAGTTAGGAGATAGATAGGGATAGGGATAGAGATAGAGATAACCTCCTACCAGTTTGGCTTCCCTGGTTGAACCCTGACTGATCTGCTGAGTTTGAGTATCGGGGAAGACTACCTGAAATTTAATGGGGAGGGAGATGATTTTAGAGTCACTTATATAGATTCTTTGTTTTTAGTTAACCCCCGTATCTAATTGGTTAAAAAAATCTTTCTCGTTCAACTTCTTAAATTCATTACTTGAGTCACTTCCCTTCACCTATTCTTCACTGTCTCTCCCTATTTCATGCCTCTATTAATTTTTTCTTGAACCATTTTAATGGCTTTGCTATGGGTTTCCTGCCTCTCGTTTCCTCTGTCTTGCACACAGCTCTCTACCTTGCTGCTAAAGTGAATTTTCTAAAACCCAGTCTCAACCAGAGTAGTTCCCTGTCATCAAGACTCTATAAATGTGAGAAGGAAGCTAAGACCTGACACTTCCAATTTTCTAATTTCACTATAAATTTCCCATGCATTCCAGGGTTCCTTTTCCTCTGAACCCATTTATAATCTTTAAACTTGATATATATATTTTTTAGTGTTTTTTTTTTTAATTTATTTGACAGAGATCACAAGTAGGCAGAGAGAGAGGGGGGAAGCAGGCTCCCCACTGAGCAGAGAGTCCAATGTGGGGCTTGATTTCAGGACCCCAGGATCATGATCTGAGGCAAAGGCAGAGGCTTTAACCCACTGAGCCACCTAGGTGCCCCATAAACTTGATATACATTTTTATATACTATTCCTTTTGCTGGAAAGTCTAACTTTCTTACTGCATTTGTCTGAAAAGTCTCGCTTCCTTTGAAACTCGGGGGGAAAAAAAATCCAGGAAAAAAATAACAACTCTTTAGGTAATCTTCATTGTTTTCTCCAGCCCAATTAAAATTTTCTTTCTCTATTATCAATCTATGTATCATCTTTCTATCTTTCTGTATCTATCATCTATGTAAATTTAATGCCCTGAATGAAATATGAGCATGTGCAGGGCAAGGCTATCTTTTGAGTCTCATTATATTTCTAGATACCACTAGCTTAATCACTAGAATATAGTAAGTCATCATTTTGTTTAGAATGGAACCTCTAAAAATAGCTATATTCTACCAATATTTACTTCAGATGGAATTTTAGGGTGTTTTGTGCCTAAAATAAATTTTGAAACTGCTGTTCAGAGCTCCGCTTTAATTTACTGAGACTATTTCATCAATAGTGTTATATTTTAAGTACTTTTGGTTAAGCTGTTCGCTCCTTGACATTTAAAATTTGTATAAAACAGTTGATGAATTAGGCCAATTTTTTTTCACCCAGATTTTTCTTCCTGTTTTGAATGGATACCTGTAATCCTAAGGAAAATAAAATATGCAAGGAAAATAAGCAAAACAAAAGATAACAAAAAATTTCTGAATTTTGTTCCCTCTATTAAACATACTATTTATCATTGTTGCTCTGTGACCTCTCCTCCTTATCTTGAATCATTGACAAAGTCATCTTATCTCGACTAAATTATAAACTGTAGAAGAGAAGTCATTATAAATCCCACCCTAGCATGCTGGCTGGTACATGGTAGTCAATAAATGTTGTTGGATGCTGAATGAACATTTTTTATTCTATTACCATTTTTCTTATATCTTTTCATAAATCTCTATGACTTCATAAAATATTTGCTGTTATTTTTAATGTCATCATGTAATTGATTCAAAATTGTTTCACATCCTCCTACTGTATAATTTCTGAAGGAAACTGAAAGATGTTTAGGGAATAATCCACTTAGGTAGGCACTCCTGACCATGGCTGTTTTTCATTGTTTTAACCCTTCCTGTCTAGTTTTTATCATCTTATAAAGACTTTCCCTATGGGATTATTTTTTGATTTATTTATTTATTTGAGGGGATGGGCAGAGGGGGAGGGAGAGAGAAACTCAGGCTCCACGCTAAGCTCAGAGTCTGACTTGGGGCTCCATCTTACAACTCTGAGACCATGACGGGTACTGAAGTCAGTCACTTAACCAACTGAGCCACCCAGAAGTCTCTATATAGGATTAAGTACATAAAAACTTTTGATAAATATAGTATTATAAATTTAACTCCAGAATATCACACATTTTATTTGGGGCTTAATTCTCATTCTTACAAAAATGAGGAAAAAAATGTCTCATTTCTCCTTCTTAGTTTTGATACATAAACATCAATTACATCTGTAAATAGATGGACATTATTTGATTTTTTTTTTCCAGAAAAAAAATATTTATTTCTACCCTATATTTGATGGCAGACAGTATATTTTTCTTCTGGAAAATTCCAACTGCTGAATAATTTCAGCTTGGCCTTCTGATTGTTTGGTTGTTTTTTATTATATGTTTTATAAGCTTCATACCAACTTATTTCAAAACAGCCTTCAGCCAGGGCAAAAATCAATAAGACTCCTTTTTTTTAAAGTTTAAGGAGCTACTTGTTCCTATAATGCCATCCTGAGTCCCCTTTTCTATGCATGTTGAGATATAACTGAAAACATTTTACACATTATACTTTAAAATGACATCAAATTTTGAAATTCAATTCAGTTAAAATTTATAGCATAGAAATTTCTGTAGAAATCTGTAGATGATAATATTCTCTGTCAATGAGAACAAAATCATATTTTGTCTATAAGACATACTTGACTTGGGTATAAATCCTGGTTCAGATAATCAGTAACAAATCTTAAATAGCTTATAATCCATCTTTTTGAACATCAGATTTCTCATTTCTAAAATGAGGATAGTAGGAATAACCACCACCAAGTTCCCTGTGGGATTTCTATTAAACAATGTAGTTAAATACTGGTGCATAGTAATTGACCAATAAACAATTGTGTTATGATTAAATTAATTACTATTATAAGAACAATAATTCCCTCATGCTTTTAAAACCTAATTTGCTTATTCATTTACCTTATTTAGCCTATTTTTTAAAATACATACATCAGGGACTTCTAGAGTCTGATGATAGAGCAGCACAGACAAAAATTTGTCCCCCGCTTTTTTTTAAAGATTTTATTTATTTATTTGACAGTGAGATAGGGAGTACAAGTAGCCAGAGCAGCAGGCAGAGGAAGAAGGAGAAGAAGGCTCTCAGCTGAGCAGGAAGTCCTATGCAAGGCTTGATCCCAGGACCCTGAGATCATGACCTGAGCCAAAGGCAAATGCTTAACTGACTGAGCCACCCAGGAGTCCCAATCGTTGCCCTTTTAACATTTATTTTCTACTGGAGGGAAAACAAAACAACAACAACAAAACAAGTATCAGTAGGATTCATTAAGAGTGAATTTCAAAATGATTTGGTTAATAATGGAATTACCATACTTACATACTGCATTGTATTCCCATTATTCCTAGAAATTTACATATTCAATTCTCATGAGACTATCACATTTATACTCTCATTATCACATTTTAAGGTGAAAATAATCAGGTAATGCAGGGTGAAGTAACTTAACCATTGTCACAAAGTCAGTATGTGGTAAAATTTGGAGACCCTTGATAGCCTGACTCTTAATTACTGAATCATTTTGTCTTATTGCAAAAATAATAAAAAAATAAAATTAAATAAATAAAACAAAACATGAGAGTTAAGAATGTCAAAGCTATTTCCATGTACCACAGGTGAACTAATGGAGAATTTTACTCTATTAATGCAATCATAGCAGATGTTATGCAGTAGATAACTTAGGGCGTTATGTCTCTTTCCAGTTCTCATCCATATTAACAATAACTTTATTAAATATGAAGCCAAGAAGTTTTTGCTTTTTAACTGTTTTCAGCAAATGGAATTCTATAACAAATATACTAAAATCTTACATGATATTGACATGGTTTTGGAATATAGGTGAGGTTCAGTGAGGTGAGGTCCAGTCCTTGGACTAAGAAAGAGTTCTTGGGATGTCTGATGCAAAATGGTGGTTTACTAAAATATAACCCATGGGCAAAAAGAACTGCTACCCTGGGGTTATGAGGGGCAGCTGATTATAAACTATGGGGTTGGGGGAGGTAAGGAAAAGGGAAGTTTCAAAAGGGTTTTGATATGTTAAAGACGACTCCGGGGATCCTAGAGGCCTTGCCATTGCAAGTTAAAGTAGTCCCCACACCAACCCCACCCCCCACCCACCACTGGCAAGTCATTAGCATCTGAAGAACTCATGTCTTGCAGTTCTTGGTCTTTATAGGTTAGTTATTTGTTTTTCCTTTCCCTAGCTTTAGGACAACCAGGAGTACCTGAGGAATGTCACATATATCCTAAGGGGAGGGGGGAGTTGTGGGGTGTCAGCATCTCCTTTGTCCACAGCTTGCCTTCTGCTCCCTCATCAATATTAATTGCTTAATTTCATAAGAAAGGGTCATGGCTATCACTATCAAAGAAAAACAAATCAAGATGACATGTAACTGTCCATGTACGAATTCAGGTGATACAGGTTTAGAAGAATGAATTCTCTCTTTCCTAAAGGGGTTCAGTTTTCTTCAGCTGATTGTGCATTACAGAATTTAATATAATGGCCCTGTTTCATTGCAGCTTCTCAGATTACAAAAATTAAATTTATATGATCAGCTTCTCCTTCAGAATCTCTGCAATAAAACGTTGCTGTAATAGGAGTGTATCTTATACTTTCTTGTCTCCTGGAATTGGGGTACAATTATCAGTGTTGGGCTGTTTGAAAAGGGAATGAATATAGAGAGTGAGTGGATCATTTTTCCTAATAATTTCCCTCCCTAAATTGTTGCTTTGGGAAGAATAGAGAAGTAACTCCCACTCCCCACCCCGCCCCCGAACTTCTAGGCAAGGCCCATATTATTTATGTCAAGGGGCAGAGAATGGAACATTCCTTGGGAATGTTTCCTTAGCAGGTGGAATTGCTACAATGGAAACTCTCTGATCCTTTTATTGTCTTTGGCAACCCCTTCTGCTCCACTACATATCTGTAAAGAGATAAAATTAGATGGATCTGGCAATCACCAATTGAAAGTAAATTAAATAGGAAACATGTTCAACCTTCCTTCAACTACACAGGGTGCTATGGTATATTTACTAAAGAATACTCTCTTTGTGAGATGTTAAAAAACTTTCCCCATGTTTAATAAATTAAATTTTATTTTCATCAGCTGGCAATTTTTCTTAGTGTATATTCTTCCTTAGATGTAAAATTCAGAAAAGAAGAATGTTGAGAAATTGAACTATTATAACCCTACTCTCTAGCACCCAATAACATTTACAGGTTATATTTCTCAGTACACAGTATTACTTTTTCCCCTGGAAATGGGTAGAATGAATACACAGAGAAAGGAAAGAAGATAAACAGGACGGATGAAAGAGGCACTAACAATTATATTTACATAGGAGATACTTTGCAATATTTTGCTTTATTAATTCTTACAATACCTGTATCAAACTCATTTCCAATTATCAGATCTCAGATCATTTAAACAAACAACCAGTGAATAGCCAAAAAAAAAAAAAAAAAAAAAAAAAATCTGAACCTAGATCTGTCTTATTCCAAACCCATGCTCTTTCCCATAATCATGTCTCTTTGGCAAGCAAATCCCTTAACTCTAGCTTCATTGCCAAGTCCAAAATGTTATCATAAGACTGTTTAAAGTATACTGTTAAAATAACAGTATTCTGTTATCCAAAGAAAAGGATGAGGTTCCACAATTAATTCTGACTATTTAGGATCTGGAGAAGAGAAATAGTTCTTACCTACTTTCTGGAACTGTCAAAAAAGAAATCCTAGAAATAGTGTGTTAGAGGGAGACAAGCTTTAATACACAAAAAGAACAAGACTCTTTCCTTCAGTTTCTGAAGATGTAGGATCCTGGTCATACTTTCATTCTACCCCCTGGAGTTGCGTTTGCAAAAGGAAAGCTGTATCTGTTATGCTGGATCTGAGAAAGGAGACTTAAGTTCAAACTGGCACTAAATATCTAAGAACCCCCTGGGGAAGGTATTTTGAATCACAGAATTTTATCATTGGAAATAGCCAAAGAATAAAACATAACTTCCTCACTTATCAATGTGGACATTTTAAAATGTCTCACTAACTTGTCCAACATGACTCTGAAGTGATAGTGACTGATGGACCTGGGATCAGGATCCAGGAGTAGAACCCAGTGTTGCTTTAAGTCCCATAGATTTCAATATCCCTTAAATAAACAGTTTACTTTAATTATCTAAGAGTTTTCTATTTATAAATATTTGATTGCTTTTTATTTATTATTTTGGGTTTTACATATAATAAAAAGAATATAAACTTTTACATTTTTGGCCATATATAATGCCAATACCTAATTTACAAATGATATTCCAAATATCTCTGAAGGAACTTTAGAAGGCCTAAGAACAAATTTGCAAACTCATCTTTACCGGTATCAAAAAATTTATTTTTGATTGTTTGGGACAATTAAAGAATACCTTGGCCTTACCAATCAGGATAAAACAAACAAGCAAACAAAAACAAATAGGTAGGTAATCAGAACAGAAACCAATGACATTTAATGCATCTTAATTCTTAGTTTGTTAGTCAACCTAACACATGAAAGTGAAAATACTTCATGAATGACTGAACTTTTATATAAAATAATTGAAAAACTGTCTCACTATTACTTATCTTTCCCCTCTTTAGCTATCTTTTTCCTAAAGTCAGATGAGAAACTCAGTGTCCAAGCAGACCTCTAGGACATAAACACATCACAAACTGTAACATAGGAACGCTCTTTTTAAACCTGAGACTGGTTCTCATGTACAAGACCCAGCTCTAAGGAACATTGTCACATCTCTGGCCTTTTGTTTATGTTTGTGTTCTTGATGCTTATTTTCATATAAGAAACTGGTTTGTGATGTATTATCTTTATATCCATTAGCACCCATCACAGTATCTTGCACATAATAGGTGCTCAACAAAAATGTTAAACAAATGCTATGTACAAATGATTATACTAGCAATACAATTATAACAAAAAGGCTACACAGTAATTCTTTCAAATTTTGATCCACAAAAACAGCTTAATCTAATAGTAGTCAGTAAAAATGAATAGCTCTAATGGAATATAAAAAAAAATTGAGATTTGTGTGTCTCTTAGGAAACAGCTATTAAAATGATAACTTAAGCAAGACCTTTCATAAAATGTTTATATTTAACAAAGGATAGAGATACATTTTAGTGAGCAGCAGAAAATTTCAGCACTTCCCGAAAGCAAACAGTGTTGTTTAGAAGAAAAGGAAAGCATTGATTTTAGTTAATGAATGTTTTTCAGCTTTTTGCAATACAGGGTTCTTAATACTGGAGATATTTTCTTCATAGCAACAAATGGATTGACCGTTGCCTTGAAAATGCCATCTTCAGGCTTTCCTCTGTTGCCAGTGCTCAGTAAATGCAGTCTAGTGTCTGCTGCTACAAATGCTTGTTCTACTTTTCAAATTAGAATCCATGCCCTAGAGTGGTGTAGTCAAAACATGACTGACATTGAGTGGCCATTCAGGGAAGGCAGTAAAGGCGATAGGACTAATAACAGGTTTGTGGATCAATATCGGTAAGTGCTGATTTTCAAATTCCCCTCCTTAACCAATTTTGGTGGAAGTGCTAATAAGCAGTGAAAGAGACAAAACATGGTTGAAAGTAAGAAAGAAAAAAAAAAAAAGCACAACACATTGCTTGTTGTATTATTTTCTCTTGAATCACACAGAGTAAGCCAAATGCCTAGATTTTTAAGCAAAGTCCTCTTGGGGTGGGTTGCCTTGAGATAATCTGTTCTTCCATGAAGGTCAGTAAGGATGAAATGTGACATTGCTCATTCAATTAGTTTTCTGACTAGGTAATTTGTGAACATCCATGTTCTCTGTCCTTTTTAAGCAGTATAACATCTTTTTGATAGTTCTTTTAGATTTACTAATGTAGTCGAGATTTAGGGAAATATATAAAGATACAATTACACATGTATTTATTTTCTTATTCTATTAACAAAAATTATATTCATTTATGCATTGTACACGTATATTTCTAGTTTGTTAATTGCTTTCTTCTGATCTTCTAATGTTAGACTATGTTTTTGACATGTATCATCTGGATTGTGATTAAGAGACAGTTAAATGTACTGATTACTAGACTAAGCTAAATTCTTGAAATTACAATCCCCAAATCATAATGACTTAAGTGAAAAAGAAGATTATTTCTTACATAGTAAATCCAAGGTAATTCTAGATTGGCTGATGTCTGGCTCTTATATGTTATTATTTAGAGAGCCAGGTGATCATGGTCTGCCTTCTTCAACCCATGGCCTCTAATTCTATGCAAACTTTGATGTCCAAATGTCCAGCCAGTAAAAAAGAAAAAAAAGAGAAGAGTCAACAGGATCAAGCGCAAAAGAGGAGGTCACAGTAGGGGCAGAGATAGTGGGGCATTGTAAATGACCTGGAAGGTTTGAGAGGGCATGTATTAATCTGCTCATATTCTATCAATTATAACTATAACTATATCAACCTAACACCAAGGAAATTGAAAATATGCATTCTATCTCTGCCCAGGAAGAAAAGAAAACAGGTTCTAGTGTGCAACCAGCTGTATCTTTGGCACAGGAAGTAGGGTAGTAGGGTCAAATTTTAACTATTATTATGATTATTTCTCCCAGAAAAAAATATCCCAGAGAAGTTTTTATTTCTCTTCACCTACCAAAAATTATTTCCTATATGTAAAATGTTTATGCACATAACAGCAAGCTTTTTCTATTTTAATATATTCTACATGTTTAATAATGCGAAGTATTCTCCGTGGTGTTATCAATACATCCGTGAAGCAGACTTCATTCTATCACCACCTCCCTCTTTTTTTTTTTTTAATCAATGAATAGACTAAATGCGTATTCCCATTGTATCAGTGGCTTCGTAATCTAGGTAGTTGACATAACCATTTACAGAGTTTAAAACACATCTTCTGAATTTCATGCTGCTTCCCCTCCATTTCTAGCTTAGACTACTGTAGCTAATTTATTCCACAAATGAGAAATTCACCAGTGGAAGTTATTATGTATTTGTGAGAGTACTTTTTATAATGATTTTATTTATTTATTTGATAGACAGAGATCACAAGTAGGCAGAGAGCCAGGCAGAGGTAGAGGAAGAAACAGGCTCACCACTGAGCAGAGAGCCCAATGCAGGGCTCGATCCCAGGACCCTGGGACCATGACCTGAGCTGAAGGCAGAGGCTTTAACCCACTGAGCCACCCAGGCACCCCTGTGAGAGTATTTTTGAGCCTATTACAAACCAAACAAGAAATATGTAGATTTCATGCATGGAGAAGCATAAATAAAATTCATTTTTAATCATGTAATTGTACTGTCATTTGTTTTTATGTGATTGGTGAAGAATTACCCCATACCTTGGGTCCACTTTTGGGATAAAACAAATGTAGTGTTAAAATGTCAGTAACATACTTTTGATTTATTGCTTTTAAGGGCTTTACTTTTTGGTGTTTGGTGAAGTGTAGGAATATCTGATAGAATAATGATGATGCGTAACCTGAGTTTATAAGTAGAGGATTAATTAAACAAACAAAAATATCCAAAGTATTTATTTCATGTAGTCAGTGCAATAAGACAATGATCAAAAATATGAAGTTATCCAATGTTGTTATTTTTCAAAACAATAACTATTTGAGTATGCAGAGCAGTGAGTGGAGGGGTCAACATGTGAGTGTTGTATGTTAGAAAGGCCACAGAATTCACCTAGCCCATTAACACACTTATTTTATATATCATTTAGGGAACTGCCTTTTTCTGAGTCATAGATTCTTCAACCCTAAAGAGAGGGGTAATAAAAGAGTATATTGCTCCCAAGGTTAAAAAAGAGCTAATTTAAAGGAAAGGACCTCAGCAAAGCTAAGCCCTCTGCTAACATATTACAGGTTTCCCATAAATACTGCTTTTTTCTCCTTTCCCACTGTCACAGGCACATAGACAGGCAGAGCTGGAGCCAGGATCTGAACCTAAATTTCTTGATTCCTTAGTTAGTATGTTTCTGTTTAAGTTTAGTAACAAGCAGCTATTTTAGAAAATTCAGAATGAATTGGCACACTTGAATGCATATGTTTTCATGGTGTGAGTCTATTCAAAATGATCCCCCCCAACACTGCCACACACACACACACACACACACACACACACACACACAGAATAGAAGAACAAATAAACAAACAAATAAACAAGAAAAGTAGTAATAGCAAGCCATCCAAAGTGAAGCAGTACTGTAGTAAAAACAGTGCAGGGTCAAAAGGGAGAGGGGCCACAACATGTCCAGAGTAAATGTGTACTTCCTTTTTTGTGCTTCTTAACAACAATCTCAACATCCACAGTGTTTGATATTTTCAAGGAAAGTGTCTCATTTCCATTAACAAGGAAACCTCCTAATTCACAAATATACACAGTGGGTGATGTGTGTTAATAGCACTCTTAGCAACCGATAATGTGGTGCAGTTAATGTATCTCAGCTTGAATTAACGTTACCACAAGCCATTGTTTCCTTTTTATACAGCGCAGGATCCTGTGGAAAAATCTCTTAGAATCTCACAAGGGGAATTCAATTAACATTACTCACTACTGTACAGCAACATAAAAATGGAGGCTATTTTAACCTTTCTTGAGCTTCCTGCTGATCAATTCAATGCTTTCCATTAGTTTAACCCTGGTTTCCATACACTCATCTTCATTGTTCAGAAAATACCTCTTCACTTACAGGGCAGAGTACAACTGCCAAGGGAAGCCAGGATAGGTGAAGTGGATCAAAAAATTTCTGAATATAGTGTGTAGGTTTGTCCTTGGCATAACATTACTTAACATGGTGTATTTTACCCCAGGACCTTCTACTACTAGAATTGATTCAGCCCTTCCACAGTCTCGTTTTCATATAGTTCCACTAATTAGAGTATCCTTCTTCACAATGTAAAGTCCTAATTTCATCATTAAAAAGTATTAAGAACTTCAGTTACCAGAAAATTATAACACAGATTTAATTAAATACCAAAATGATTGTTCCTTTCTGAAATAATGTCATAGGCAAGAAAAACACTCTATAGGAGCTAAAAAGATAAAACATCCTTGACACCTTCCTTCTTCCTCAGTGCTCATATTCACACAGCATGTGCTGTTAATTTTATTCCTCAAATAGTGTTATTTTCCCCATCCTCCTGGTCACCACTCAACTGCAAAAGAACAACCTCCTGCTGATCTCTCAGAAAACATTCTAGCACTTTCCAACTCCTCCCTTGCACTGCAACAAGAGTTGTCTCCAAAATTCAAATTTCCTCATGACATTTGCTTTGTTAAAATATTTTCATGTCCACCCAAAACTCAAGATTAAAGACTAGTGTCCTTGCAGACGATCTAGCAGAGTTCCAGTGTTCTGTGTCTCACTCTACCCTTTGATCTCTGGGTGGGCTCCGATTACACTGAGAGTTCAGTTAGTTGAGTATGCTAAGCCTTTCCAAATGTTGTTTGTTAGTTCAATTGTTTTATTAAAACATATACAGAAAACAATTCTATGGAAAGGACTTTGTCTTTATTTGCTGTCACATTGCTGGTGCTACTAATAAATATCAACTTAATGAATGAAGAGAAAGGACAAGACACTTTATCAATGATGATTTTCATGGTTCCAGAAAGACTGGATAAAAATTTAACTTAGTTCACCAAGCACATTTATATCTACCATCATTAAATTCCTGAATTTGGGTTAGGTATGTAATATTAATTCAACAAATTATAAACAAGGGAAAGACAGTACATGCCCATAAAGTGCTCACAGTGTATTTAGAAAGATATTAATATCATCTTCCTAATGTTTTTATATTATTAAATACTTTTCACAGAAGAACGACAATGCCAGGTAAGCATATAATACTATTTAATATTCCTCAGTATGAAATGAAGATGGTTTAGCTCCCTGTATTTAAGAAAAACAACAGAACACTTTCTTCAAGGCAAAAACATATCTTTTTGGTCCCCCATGGTAGAATCCATAGCAGGTATATTATGCAATTATTATAAATCAAGTTAAATGGAGTCTGTTTCTTTCAGCTCTTAATAAAAATACACTCTTACCAAGTAATATACCCTGACTAGCTCTCCTTACTACCCATCTAGATCCTGAGTCTTCCAAACACACAATTGTTCTACTTTACTATGACTATACCCATGCACTTATTACTGTCATGGGGGCATGTAGGGGCTCCGTTCTCTGAATACTAGTCAGCCTGGGAGGCTTGCTTCACAATCAAGAACATGGTAGGAAGAACAGTACTGGGCTGAAGAGCTTGAATTCTAGCACTGTTTCTACCTGGTGGCTTTGCATGTGTCATATGATATTTTGAACTTCAGTGTTCTTATATTTCTAGAGAAACAGCAGCTTTTCCTTTGACTAAGAGGTAATTATTTCACATGATTTAAAAATTATAAAAATCTCTTTCTCAAATAATATCCTAAGGCTATTGATCCCAAGAGATGGTCCCAAACAAAGAGAACTACAGTCAAATAAGTTGAGAAAAGATTTTGTAATCTAAACTATCATGAGAGATATACAATTTCATAGATTAAAATTCAGATAGTCACACCTTAAGGAAAAGTATTTACCTGTATTTAACCCAGTGTTTTGCAAAATTTTTTGAATCAAAGAAATTTTTTTTTTTTTAATATTAGGAAAACATTGTAACACTACTGTTTGGGTAATATAACAGTAGTTTGTACTTTTATACACAGGATATATTGAATCAGATTTATAAGAAAGAAGGAAAATTAGGAAACTGAAACTCACATTTATATATGATTTTGACATATATACTATATTGGCATATGGCATTATATTATTCTTATGAGAAAAAATAATAAAATAATTGGTTAAATATATGCATTTCTCACCTTGTGGGTACCAAATGTAAGAATATGTCAAACTTTGTGAATACTTATCACCAGATATAACTAGCTGAAAAATAAAATAAAACTACCTTAAATTTATTTCCCCTTACAAATATAACAGTGACTCTATGCTAATTTCTTTATTCTAAATTTTAACTTGAGATTACAAAAACAGATTGAAAAAAAGAATCAGGACACTTAAGTAGATAGCTGAAATCTATTAGAAACATTCTCTATACCTCCAACTAGCCTAAATTATTCAGATGTTTGCTTCCCTTGTACGTTTCATGTGTTGTAGAATAATTTATACTTGGGAGGCATGATATTTCAATTATTCAAACAATAGAAGTTTATGGTTTTCTATATGCTCAGAATGAGCTCATATAAGGAATACTTTAGCATTACTTCTTAATGCTCCCTTGGTAGCCCTGGCACATACTTGGTTATGTTCAGTTTAAATTTAGAACTAAAGAATGCCTGGTGCTCAGTTTGTTAATCACCTGACTTCCACTCAGATCATGATCCCAGGGTCCTGGGATCGAGCCTCATGTTGGATTCTCCGCTCAGTGGGGATCCTGCTTCTCCTTCTTCCTCTGCTTCTCTCCCTGGCTTCTACTCTCTCTCTGTCTCTTTCAAATAATAAATAATTTTTGAAGAAAAAAGAACTAAAGATATAGTTGTTGAGCGGTTGTAGTAGAATCACAATTTCATTTGACTTAAGCTTTAGAAAAGGGTACAGTTTAGTTCATCTTCATATACATTCACTTTACTTATTATAATGAGAAAGGTAGCATGAGTTAATGGAACATTGGACTCTCAGTGCTTTAATTTTAAAGACTGATTTATGGTGATTTGGATTTAATATAATTTCTATTTTGTCAACACCAAACCGACCAAAACACACATAAATAATTATGCCAGAAAATCAGCAAATCTTTCTTTGAGTTTAATAATTATCTTGCAAGAATGCATTGCTTCTTAGAGTTGTGGCTCTCAAAGTGAGGTCCTTTATTAGCAGTTCCATCACTAACATCAAATGAGAAGTTGTTTCAAATGCAAATATTGGGGCTCCACCCTAGATCTATGAATCAGAACTTCTGAAAATGGGGCCTAGCAATCTGTATTTTTGTAAGAACCTTGGGTGATTTTCGTGACCTAGAGTTTGAGGGTTTGTGTCTCCAGGAATATTTAGCAATGTCTAGAAACACTTTTGTTTCTCACAATTAGAGAAGGGTCTATAAAGGCCAGAGATGCTGCTAATCATCCCACAACACACAGGACAACAACAACAAAGAATTATCCAGACCAAATATCAGTATTGTTGAGATTGAGAAGTCTTGCTTCAGAGAAATGAATAGGGACCTCTAATACTAACAGTTTTTTTTCTATTAGTGCCACCTATTTAGGTAGACCCAAACAGGTAAGAGATATATCTCATATATTTCTGTAAGCCAAGTATATCTACATATTAAAGATTATTATGTGTTTTACATAAACCTAATTTATATTCTGGATCTCTGTAATGCCTTTGTGAATTATTAGACAGACTCAGTTATCAGGGGCATGTTTTGTAGACACTCTTTACTACTTTTTCCAAGAATAAAACTTGGCATGCAGAATAATTGGTCATTACAGTCTTTTAATTCAGAAAGAATTACCTTTATACAGTAATGGCTGTAAAAAGAAATATTCATCCTGAGCTTTGAACTTTAAGACTTTGCACAATACTAGATACCTCTTGTACACAGCCTGTGTCTGATCATGCAAGAGCACTGATTCCCAGGAGCTGTGGCATGTGCTTTCTTGCAAAATATGACCCATAAATTTTTTCATGTATTACTTGATTTATATAAGTAATTCTTGACTTTTCTATATGCTTACCGTTTTTGTCAATTCTGAAAATACAATAAGGACTCAAAAAGACAACAAGGGTAAGACAAAAAACTAAAATTTAGAGTATAATATGCTGTTTAGAAGTCATCTATTACTTCATGATTATATATATAAAAAAAAAAAACCTAGTATTTCTTAAGCGAAGGAACCATCGTATAACTTCATATGACTTCACAAAGTGTGATTACTTTTACTTTATTTTGTTTATTTGTTTGTGTTTTCTCTTTGAAGACTAATCCACAGTATCTCTTTTCCCTAGAGGCTGTTAAATCTATCGTGTTGTTCATCACTGCAGTGTAAGGATTCTAGACAAAAGGTAGAAAAAAAAAGAAAAGGACAGGGCATGCAGGTCAGGAAAAGCTGCAGGGCTAAGCACACAAACCAAACATATTCTCAGGACTAACAAGTAAAACAGATAATCAGCATTTTACAGAGCATATTGGAGAGAAAGAAACAAAAGTTTCTGTGATCTTCGTGTTAAAAAGACATCTTGTTTGGGACAAAAAAATATTTCATTCTTGACATCCCACTAGCTGTTCTGTGACCTTGCTTATGCCATTTAATCTGTCTGATATTAATTTCTTCTTCAGGAAATGTGTGAAAGAATAGTACCATCCCCATAGGATTATTATAGGAATTAAATGAGATTATTCCCATAATGTTTTCCCTACAGTTCCAAGCATAAAGTAAATGCTCAATGAAAATTTTTCTTACTGTTATTATTATTAATTTTAAAAATAGAGAATCTAGGATCAATAGTATGGCCATAATACATTCATGAGATCATTCTAAGAGACTTAAAATAAAATATTTTTGAATAATTATGTAACCAAAATGAGAACCAGAGTGGGAGTAGCCATGCTTCATCGTATTGATGATATAAAATATTTTTGTACATGTTCTATAATTTTAAAATTTGCAACAATTTAATATGGATTACTTTTAAGGTCAAGATGAAAGTTCATTTGGAAAAATGCCATTTTTAATGAATGAGTTTTAAATGAATTTTAAAATCTGGATGCACATTAAGGAATGTAAACCTAAAGAGATACGGAATAGAAAGGATAGGCCTATATCTTATTTTTGCAAACACCGAAGACAAACTTTACAAATCAGCTGACTCTGAGTGAATTTATAAGAGTTAGAAAGAAAAGAAAAAAAAGAGGACATTTAAGTAAAGTAAATAGTCTGTGCCCAGACATCAAGAAGAAAGGGCAAAGCATCTTTTGCCTAGTTGCAAATGATTTTGTAATTCAGAGCAAAGAATATTGAGAAAGATTAGTGTATGCTGAAACTAAGATTGTGGGGGCGCCTGTGTGGCTCAGCGGGTTAAGCCTCTGCCTTCGGCTCAGGTCATGATCTCTGGGTCCAGGGATCGAGCCACATATCGGGCTCTCTGCTCAGAAGGGGGCCTGCTTCCACATCTCTCTGCCTGCCTCTCCACCTACTTGTGATCTCTGTCTGTCAAATAAATAAATAAAATCTTAAAAAATAAAAAAATAAAAAGAAACTAAAATTGTGCCCAGAGTTTTGTGTGACTTAGTAAGAATTATAAATTCCACTAAAATATCAAGGAACCTTTGTATATTTTAATGCTGTCCAAAGATCTCTTTGGATTGAGGACCGTAAGACTGAAGCAGGTTAACAGTGTTAAGAGTGTGGCAGAAACCATGCTGGGAAAAGGAAAGAGACTAAATTAAAACCGTTGTCACAATGGGATTAGCATATAAGAACCAGACTAATTACTTCAATTTTTGATTAATCCTTCTCTTACATTCTATACAGTACTTCTAATGATGAAGCATATGAGGGACGCTAAGGAGTATAGGAAGGAATATAACAGAAAGAGAATGGCCTTTGGGCTAAAGGGAGGAGAGAGGCAATCGGATATGAGAATGAGCCAGTGTGAAGAGTGGAAAAGCTTTGGCTAAGTAGTGATGATGAACAAAAAACATTTCTTTAAAATATTTATTTATTCTAGAGAGAGAAACCATGTGGGATCAGGGGAGGGACAGAGGGAGAGAATCTTCAAGCAGACTCCACACTGAGTAGGAGCCCGATGTGGGGCTTGATCTCATGACCCCGAGATCATGACTTGAGCAGAAATCATTAGTTGGATGCTTAACTATCTGAGTCACCCAGGTTTCCCAAAAGAAAAAAAATTAAAAAGCAAAACAAAACAAAATTAGTGACTTATCAGCAATTATATGTTTAAGGAAAGGACAAAATGTGCTGAGAAAATGGTACAAAGCCAAGAAGGGTGGAGTTTATCAAAAGGTCCAGGGAAGGAAGACAGAAAAGGAGACTTTGAGCTGAGTTGAAATGCTCTAGCACATCAAAAGATGGCAATACTTTAGCCTGTTTGGAAATGAGATACTACTTACCTACACAACGCCATAGCACTTCTATTTAGCACATGGCCTGGTATAGAGATGTAGTGTTTTAAGAGTAAAAGCTATGAAAGCAGACTGCCTAGGTTTAAATCCTAGCCCTAAGCCTTACTATTAGTGTGACTCTGAGCAAGGGATTAATCTCTAAATTCCTCAGTTGTGTTATCTGCAAAATGGTGGTAATAAGATGATCTGTTTCTCTTGGTGTTAATATATTGGCCACTATGTAGAAATAGAAAGTGATATATATGTGCATATGTATGATATACATAAACCTGTAGAGTACAAATGTTATTACTC
The DNA here is from genome assembly GCF_964662115.1 of Mustela nivalis. NCBI lineage: Eukaryota > Metazoa > Chordata > Mammalia > Carnivora > Mustelidae > Mustela > Mustela nivalis. Next base: position 44,695,813 of record NC_139023.1, on the reverse strand, counting down.
TTTTATTTGTTTTATTCAATTAACAATATACAATATTTTCTCTCTCTGATTTTGTCTGCAATTAAAAAATACAACAGCTCTTCTCTTTTTATTATTTATTTATTTTTTTAAAGATCTTTAAATTTATTCTTTTGACAGACAAGATCACAAGTAGGCTGAGAGGCAGCCAGAGAGAGAAGGGGAAGCAGGCTCCATGTCGAGCAGAGAGCCCGATGTGGGACACAATCCCAGGTCCCTGGGATCATGACCTGAACCAAAGGCAGAGGCTTTAACCCACTGAACCACCCAGGTGCCCCCATGATATTAATCTTTATCAGTAGTTGGTTCTAGAGACATTTAAAAGATGAAAGGGCTTTCCCTACTTATTCTGATGTGCTGCTTTTAGTAGAGTCCTTCAGTACAGTTAGAAAAAAAAAAAAAAAAAAGAATAGAAAGATGTTTGAGTCACTGTTTTTCAAGGTGTGATCCCTGGACTAGTAGCATGGTATCACTTGGGAAATCAAAAGGAATACAAATAGCCAAGATGTACTGAATCAGAAACTCTTGGGTGGGCCCAGCAATTGTTGTTTTAACAAGTCCTCCAGGCAATTCTTATGCTAAAGTTTGAGAACAACTAGTTCGAAGATTATCGGGGTGTGTGTGACACTTGTTATAATGATGGATGAGTACAATATTCCCAGGTCAAGAATAAATAATATTTAATAAGCAACTTCTGTGTGTGCAAAATTCTTGAGAATTGATACTACAGTGAAAAAAAAAAAAAGCCAAAACAAATAAAATAAGCAAAAAGAAAAACAGAGCCATGTAAGAGTGAAATAAAATAACATGATTCTTTAAAAAGTAGCATTTTTTTAATCAAAACCTGCCAGGCTTTAAAATACTAAGTGTTTAATACTATGCATTTCATTTCTTCTAATAACACCATCCCGTAGCCCATAGAGGATTAAACACTGTATTAAAAAAAATTATTATCTTTCAACTTACACAAGCCACATACATCAGTATGACAATGTGCATAATCTAGTACTAGGAACTTCTCCACTAACAAGGTTTTGATCATTTAATTGATTTTTTTTCATGGCCTAAAGTCATTTAATAGAACTCTTATTATTGCAAAGTGGTAACCAGGATGTGTTTTAAGGTCATCTTATTCATATGAATAAAATGTGAAAAATATTTCCATTAACTAGATTGCTATATACTTCTTCTCAAGGTTAATTGTTTCCACTGATCTCCAGTTAAAACTTATTTTTCTTAAGCTCAGAGATTAACAAAATGAGAGAGGAAGCATTCAATATCTGGATAATACTGATTGGAGGCTATAGCTTTTTAGAGGTATTATAAAAAAATTCGTTCAAAAAGATAAAAAACAATTATGATAAATTATGTGATAGGCTCCCTCCTCAATGTTCTGTGTTTAAAAGCAAGTCAAAATATATTTGATAAAAAGAAATAGATAAAAATTATTGTATTTTACTTATATAATTTAATTTTAGAGCAGTTTAGGAAGAATATGTGTTTATCCCATTATTTCTTAAGTGAAAATGATTGTTAAAATAAGACACAGCCCAGATTAAAAGTTTATATGGAGTGTTTTAAAATATACGTGCTCCTGGATTTATGAGAAAGCAGTGATGGATATTACCAGAATGTAACACTCTAGTAATTATTAAAGTGTATATGAACCAGGTGCTTGGGTGGCTCAGTTGCTAAGCATCTGCTTTGGCCCAGTTATGATCCCAGGGTCCTGAGATCAAGGTCCAGATCAGGTTCCCTGCTCAGTGGGAAGCCTGGTTCTCCCTCTCCTACTCTCCCTGCTTGTGTTCCCTCTTCCTCTGTGTCTCTCTTTGTCAAACAAATAAATAAAATCTTAAAAAAAAAAAAGTGTATCTAAACCAAAAATTCTAATTATAAATTATTATTTAAACTATTATTTAAAACTATTAAAAACTATTGTAAAATAAATGAATGAATGAAACTATTGTAATTTTTTAAAATGCAAAGTCTCTATTATTCATTATAATTCTGGACATGTTCTTATTTAATATAGTATGGATTGCTGAGATTTATTATGGGAAGTTTATCTTCCAATTCTCACTATTTCCATAGTATTTGTCCCATACATGTATAAGGATATACAATCACATGAACACACACATTCCAATTTTTCTCCCACAGGAGCTGGAACACCTTCACTCAGATTGGTTCTTTATGAACCACCTATCGGAGCCTCTATGTAGTAAAAAATGACCAATCAGAAGCTAAGTTCCAAAAGATGGTATCTTGTATGGTACAAATATGTTAAAAGACCTTAAGACTTCTGATCAGCAGCCTAAAACTTTGATATGGGTACAATAGAAAAAATAACCTGTTGTTCTTAAAAGTGGGATTTCGGTGTCTATCACTAATTCAACTACTTGAACTAAAGAAAACAAAGAGTTTGAGAAACAGATGACTGCAATTTTCCTTTTGTAAGAATACAGGCATGGAAAATCTCTGATGGGTGATCGACGCTCAGATAAAATTGATCTTGGGTCCACATTCCTATAAAGAGCAATAATGGAGAGCCCTGCCAGAGAGCAGATGATGAATCATTAGCCACTTGGCTCATGTCATCATTATCTCTCTCATCCACCAGAAAGGCTTTGAGTAAATCACAGCAATCCAAATCCATATGCTGAGAACATGATATTAAGAGCCATAAAGTGTAACTTAGGTCACCATTTTATAAATATTTGTTCAGATAATATCAAATAAAAGCCTTCTCTGTAGGGCCATTGAGCTAGGTAATAGAAACAAAAAGGATATCCTCAAAGAAACAGTGTTTTTACTGGAAAAGGATGCTAAACCTATCCATCTCTGTGGTACAAAATTAAGAACTCAAAACAGAAATACCAAGACTGAATCACAGGGCACCTGTTATTCAAAATAACTTATTTGGGGGGAAATCTCATAGCTCTTAAGCACTGGAAATATTAGGCCTATGCACAAAGAGACAGAAGCAAGAGTGTAGCGCAACCTTCTCACTCTGCCTTGTCATTGTGAGATCTGTTTTGTGCATTTTGCACAAAATGTACCACCTTGTAATTCTGGCCATCCATGCTCACTACCTTTTTACATCATGAATATTTTTGATGGACCTTATTTTTGATGTATATTAAATTATATTAAAAAAAGAAACTTGATATTACCACCACAAAAAGAAAGCCAGTATCGTCTGAGGAAGTTAATGCTCATGGCTCTGACCCTGAGATTTGCTGTAGCTGTTAACACAGGCAAACTATTCATCAACTAATTGATGCAGTCTAATACTAATTAACTAACATGACTCTTTTCTTCATGGAGCTAGACAAATTGACAAAAAATCAAAGCCCAGGCCTATTTATTGGATTGCAAGAATTCAGAAGACAAGTGATAAATCAAAGACCAAAAATTATTGTGGTAAGAATAAATGGGTTCTCTAGCAAAAAGTGGAGAGCAGAAATTAGACCACTCTCCAGCAACAATGAGTCTAGGAGGTGATAGAGCAATGTCTTTTCAAAAAAGAGGAAAACGGAGGAAAGGAGTCAAGATGGCGGAGAAGTAGCAGGCTGAGACTACTTCAGGTAGGCGGAGATCACTAGATAGCTTATCTAAAGATTGCAAACACCTACAAATCCAACGGGAGATTGAAGAGAAGAATAGCAATTCTAGAAACAGAAAATCAACCACTTTCCAAAAGGTAGAACTGGTGGAGAAGTGAATCTAAAAGTTGGGAAGATAGACTGTGGGGGGAGGGGCTGGCTCCCAGGAAGTGGCAGAGCAATGGAGCACTAAATCAGGACTTTTAAAAGACTGTTACGCTGAGGGGCATCACTCCAGAGGCTAAACTGGGGTGAAGCCCACACGGGGTCAGAGTAGCTTCAGGTCCTGCAGGGTCACAGAAGGATTGGGGGTGTCTGAGTGTCGCAAAGCTTACAGGTATTAGAACAGGGAAGCCAGCTACAGAGACAGAGCCGAGGAGTGAGCTCACAGCTCCGGGTTACCTTGAACCTGTCGCAGGCTCGGTGAGCTTGGAGGGCGGCCGGAGGTCAGGCAGACGGGAGTTACTGGGCGCTGTTCTCTGAGGGCGCACTGAGGAATGGGGCCCTGGGCTCTCGGCTCCTCTGGGTCGAGACCAGGAGGCCACCATCTTCATTCCCGTCCTCTGGAAATCTACAGAAAGCGCTCAGGGAACAAAAGCTCTCAAAAGCAAACCCGAGCGGATTACTCAGCCCGGCCCCTGGTAAGGGCAGTGCAATTCTGCCTGGGGCAAAGACACTTGAGAATCACTACAACAGGCCCCTCCTGCAGAAGATCAACAAGAAATCCAGCAAGGACCAAGTTCACCTACCAAGGAGTGCAGTTTCAATACCAAGGAGAGCAGCAGAATTCCAGAGGAGGAGAAAGCAAAGCACGGAACTCATGGCTTTCTCCCCATGATTCTTTAGCCTTGCAGTTAATTTAATTTTTTTTTTCTTTTTCAATCGTTTTCTCTTCTGATAATTTTTTTTAACTTCTACCTTTTTCTTTAACGTTTTTTAACTAGTTTATCTAGTATTATATATATTTTCTCTTTTTTATATTTTCTCTTTATTCGTTTTCTTTTTTTAATTGTTTCCTTTTTTTTTCTTTTTCTGAACCTCTTTTTATCACGTTTCTCCCCACTCACGATTTGGGATCTCTTCTGATTTGGGGCTGTTGCCACCCTTTTAGTATTTTAGTTACTCCTTCATATACTCTTATATGGACAAAAGGACAAGGGGGAAAAATTCACCACAAAAAAAAAAAAAAGAACGAGAGGCAGTACCAAAGGCTAGAGACCTAATCAATATAGACATTGGTAATATGTCAAATCTAGAGTTCAGAATGATGATTCTTAAAGTTCTAGCCGGGCTCGAAAAAGGCATGGAAGATATTAGAGAAAACCTCTCGGGAGATATAAAAGCCCTTCCTGGAGAAATAAAAGAACTAAAATCTAACCAACTTGAAATCAAAAAAGGTATTAATGAGGTGCAATCAAAAATGGAGGCTCTCACTGCTAGGATAAATGAGGCAGAAGAAAGAATTAGTGATATAGAAGACCAAATGACAGAGAATAAAGAAGCTGAGCAAAAGAGGGACAAACAGCTACTGGACCACAAGGGAAGAATTCGAGAGATAAGTGATACCATAAGATGAAACAACATTAGAATAATTGGGATTCCAGAAGAAGAAAGAGAGAGGGGAGCAGAAGGTATACTGGAGAGAATTATTGGGGAGAATTTCCCCAATATGGCAAAGGGAACGAGCATCAAAATTCAGGAGGTTCAGAGAATGCCGCTCAAAATCAATAAGAATAGGCCCACACCCCGTCACCTAATAGTAAGATTTACAAGTCTCAGTGACAAAGAGAAAATTCTGAAAGCAGCCCGGGAAAAGAAGTCTGTAACATACAATGGTAAAAATATTAGATTGGCAGCAGACTTATCCACAGAGACCTGGCAGGCCAGAAATAGCTGGCATGATATATTCAGAGCACTAAATGAGAAAAACATGCAGCCAAGAATACTATATCCAGCTAGGCTATTATTGAAAATAGAAGGAGAGATTAAAAGCTTCCAGGACAAACAAAAACTGAAAGAATTTGCCAACACCAAACCAGCTTTACAGGAAATATTGAAAAGGGTCCTCTAAGCAAAGAAAGAGCCTAAAAGTAGTAGATCAGAAAGGGACAGAGACAATATACAATAACAGTCACCTTACAGACATTACAATGGCACTAAATTCATATCTCTCAATAGCTACCCTGAATGTTAATGGACTAAATGCCCCAATCAAAAGACACAGAATATCAGAATGGATAAAAAAACAAAACCCATCTATATGTTGCCTCCAAGAAACTCATTTTAAACCCGAAGACACCTCCAGATTTAAAATGAGGGGGGGAGAGAATTTACCATGCTAATGGACATCAGAGGAAAGCAGGAGTGGCAATCCTTATATCAGGTCAATTAGATTTTAAGCCAATGACTATAATAAGAGATGAGGAAAGACATTATATCATACTCAAAGGATCTGTCCAACAAGAAGATCTAACAATTTTAAATATTTATGTCCCTAATGTGGGAGCAGTCAACTATATAAACCAATTAATAACAAAATCAAAGAAACACATCAACAATAATACAATAATCGTAGGGGACTTTAACACTCCCCTCACAGAAATGGGCAGATCATCCAGCAAAAGATCAACAAGGAAATAAAGACCTTAAATGACACACTGGACCAGATGGACATCACAGATATATTCAGAACATTTCATCCCAAAGCAACAGAATACACATTTTTCTCTAGTGCACATGGAACACTCTCCAGAATAGATCACATCCTTGGTCCTAAATCAGGTCTTCACCGGTATCAAAAGATTGGGATCATTCCCTGAATATTTTCAGACCACAATGCTCTGAAGCTAGAATTCCATCACAAGAAGAAATTTGGAAAGAACCCAAATACATGGAGACTAAACAGCATCCTTCTGAAGAATGAATGGGTCAACCGGGAAATTAAAGAAGAATTGAAAAAATTCATGGAAACAAATGATAATGAAAACACAATGGTTCAAAATCTGTGGGACACAACAAAGGCAGTCCTGAGAGGAAAATATATAGCGGTACAAGCCTTTCTCAAGAAACAAGAAAGGTCTCAAGTACACAACCTAACCCTACACCTAAAGGAGCTAAAGAAAAAACAAGAAAGAAACCCTAAACCCAGCAGGAGAAGAGAAATCATAAAGATCAGAGCAGAAATCAATGAAATAGAAACCAAAAAAACAATAGAACAAATCAATGAAACTAGGAGCTGGTTCTATGAAAGCATTAATAAGATTGATAAACCCCTGGCCAGACTTATCAAAAAGAAAAGAGAAATGACCCAAATAAATAAAATGAATGAAAGAGGAGAGATCACAACTAACACCAAAGAAATACAGACAATTATAAGAACATACTATGAGCAACTCTACGCCAACAAATTTGACAATCTGGAAGAAATGGATGCATTCCTAGAGACATATAAACCAGCACAACTGAACCAGGAAGAAATAGAAAGCCTGAACAGACCCATAACGAGTAAGGAGACTGAAACAGTCATCAAAAATCTCCAAACAAACAAAAGCCCAGGGCCAGACAGCTTCCCGGGGGAATTCTACCAAACATTTAAAGAAGAACTAATTCCTATTCTCCTGAAACTGTTCCAAAAAATAGAAATGGAAGGACAACTTCCAAACTCATTTTATGAGGCCAGCATCACCTTGATCCCAAAACCAGACAAGGATCCCATCAAAAAAGAGAACTACAGACCAATATCCTTGATGAACACAGATGCAAAAATTCTCACCAAAATACTAGCCAATAGGATCCAACAATACATTAAAAGGATTATTCACCAGGACCAAGTGGGATTTATTCCAGAGCTGCAAGGTTGGTTCAACAACTGCAAATCAATCAATGTGATACAACACATCAATAAAAGAAAGAACAAGAACCATATGATACTCTCAATAGATGCTGAAAAAGCATTTGACAAAGTACAGCATCCCTTCCTGATCAAAACTCTTCAAAGTGTAGGGATAGAGGGCACATACCTCAATATCATCAAAGCCATTTATGAAAAACCCACCACAAATATCATTCTCAATGGAGAAAAACTGAAAGCTTTTCTGCTAAGGTCAGGAATATGGCAGGAATGTCCATTATCACCACAGCTATTCAACATAGTACTAGAAGTCCTAGCCTCAGTAATCAGACAACAAAAGGAAATTAAAGGCATCCAAATCAGCAAAGAAAGAGTCAAACTATCACTCTTTGCAGATGATATGACACTATATGTGAAAAAACCAAAAGACTGCACTCTAAAACTGCTAGAACTTGTAAAGGAATTCAGTAAAGTGTCAGGATATAAAATCAATGCACAGAAATCAGTTGCATTTCTCTACACCAACAACAAGACAGAAGAAAGAGAAATTAAGGAGTCAACCCATTTACAATTGCACTCCAAACCATAAGATACCAAGGAATAAACCTAACCAAAGAGGCTAAGAATCTATACTCAGAAAACTATAAAGTACTCATGAAATAAATCAAGGAAGACACCAAGAAATGGAAAAATGTTCCATGCTCCTGGATTGGAAGAATAAATATTGTGAAAATGTCTATTCTACCTAAAGCAATCTACACATTTAATGCAATTCCTATCAAAGTACCACCCATCTTTTTCAAAGAAATGGAACAAATAATCCTAACGTTTATATGGAACCAGAAAAGACCTTGAATAGCCAAAGGAATATTGAAAAAGAAAGCCAAAGTGGGTGGCATCACAATTCCAGACTTCAAGCTCTATTACAAAGCTGTCATCATCAAGACAGCATGGTACTGGCACAAAAACAGACACATAGATCAATGGAACAGAATAGAGAGCCCAGAAATACACCCTCAACTCGACGGTCAACTAATCTTCGACAAAGCAGGAAAGAATGTCCAATGGAAAAAAGACAGCCTCTTCAATAAATGGTGCTGGGAAAATTGGACAGCCACATGCAGAAAAATGAAATTGGATCATTTCCTTATACCATACAGGAAAATAGACTCATAATGGATGAAGGACCTCAATGTGAGAAAGGAATCCATCAAAATCTTTGAGGAGAACACAGGCAGCAACCTCTTCAACCTCAGCCATGGCAACATCTTCCTAGGAACATCGCTAAAGGCAAAAGAAGCAAGGGCAAAAATGAATTGATGGGATTTTATCAAGATCAAAAGCTTTTGCACAGCAAACGAAACAGTTAACAAAACCAAAAGACAACTGACAGAATAGGAGAAGATATTTATAAATGACATATCAGATAAAGGGCTAGTGTCCAAAATCTATAAAGAACTTAGCAAGCTCAACACCCAAAGAACAAATAATCCAATCAAGAAATGGGCAGAGGACATGAACAGACATTTCTGCAAAGAAGACATCCAGATGGCCAACAGACACATGAAAAAGTGCTCCATATCACTTGGCATCAGGGAAATATAAATCGAAACCACAATGAGATATCACCTCACACCAGTCAGAATGGCTAAAATCAACAAGTCAGGAAATGACAGATGCTGGGGAGGATGTAGAGAAAGGGGAACCCTCCTACACTGTTGGTGAGAATGCAAGCTGGTGCATCCACTGTGGAAAACAGCATGGAGGTTCCTCAAAATGTTGAAAATAGAACTTCCCTATGACCCAGCAATTGCACTACTGGGTATTTACCCTAAAGATACAAACGTGGTGATCCAAAGGGGCACATGCACCCGAATGTTTATAGCAGCAATGTCCACAATAGCCAAACTATGGAAAGAACCTAGATGTCCATCAACAGATGAATGAATAAAGAAGATGTGGTATATATACACAGTGGAATACTATGCAGCCATAAAAAGAAATGAAATCTTGCCATTTGCGATGACGTGGATGGAACTAGAGGGTATCATGCTTAGTGAAATAAGTCAATCAGAGAAAGAAAACTATCATATTAGGAAGTGGCAATGCAACATGGGGGGTTAAGAGGGTAGGAGAAGAATAAATGAAACAAGATGGGATTGGGAGGGAGACAAACCATAAGTGACTCTTAATCTCACAAAACAAACTGAGGGTTGCCGGGGGGGCGGATAGTTGGGATAAGGGGGGTGGGGTTATGGACATTGGGGAGGGTATGTGCTATGGTGAGTTCTGTGAAGTGTGTAAACCTGGCGATTCACAGACCTGTATCCCTGGGGATAAAAATATGTTTACAAAAAATGAATAAATAAATAAATATTAAAAAAAAAAAAGAGGAAAACATTTTAACCCTAGCATCCTACACCAAGCCAAACTCTTATCCCAGATTCAGAGAGAAAACCATTTTCAAACACAGAAGGTTCACAAATTATCTAACATATATCCATTTTAGGAAACCAAGAAAAATAAAGAAATAGTGTCTGGGCGCCCTGATTTCCTACATTAGAAAGCGAGTTAGTTCAGGTTGTAAAACTTGCTGAATAGTCCAAAAATCAAATAGTTCAGACTGAATCCATAGGAAAACAAAACAAACATGAAAAAATGAATAAGTAAATTGATAGATTATCTCATATATTTGTGAATTGAAAATTACATATTGACAAATGACTGATACATAAATCGGTTCACTGAAATAAATAAGGAATAATTCTTTTGAATTCAAGCAAATGATTTTAAAAAGACAAATTTTATCACTATGGACATAAAAATATTATATAGTGGAAAAATAATCATCAAAGATTACTTGAATTTGCAATGATCAAAATTCGATAGTCACAGCATGGTAAGAATGAATGCAATATGCCAGTACTTGTAGAAATGACAAAAGAAGAGAGTGATAAGATACATAAGTTATACAGTAGGAAACAGGTGATGAAATAAATGCTTAGGAATATCTAAATTAGATGAATCAAAAAATAGCATCATCAAAGCAGAGATGTTATTTGAAAACAAATAGTAACAGAAATAATGGAAATAACAACTAAAGGAAATGAATTTTGTTGTCCATGGATGAGCTTAAGTTGAGCCAGAAGATATTAAAAAATATCTCAAACATTCACATATTTTTCTTTGAAAAAAGCAAACTCAATTTACTGAAAAAATAAAATTGCAATAATAATGAAACCAGTGTTAACATAGCCTTCTGCACCACCTGTGATAGGTACATGGTCTACATATCAGCAATCTCAGGTCTTTTGTAAACACTCTGAGGTGACAAAAGGTGAAAAATCATTAATCTCCAAAAAAAGATATCCTTTATCCTTTGGATACATGGGGTCTAAGTACCTATTAATATTAATATATCTAGTATGAACCTGTGAACTTGAAAAATAAAATCTATTTGTATTTATATCTATCTATCTATATAGATAGATATATATAGATTTTTTTTTTTTTTTTTTTTTTTTTTTTTTTTTTTTTTTTTGTCAAACAGAGATGGGGCACAAGCAGGGGTGGGGAGGGGCAGAGAGAGAATGAGAGAATCTTAAACAGGCTCCCTGTTTAGCATGGAGCCTGACACAGGACTTGATTTCACAATCCCAAGATGATAACCTGAGTTGCGTCATTTTGTTTAACCAACTGAACCACCCAGGTGCTCTAATAAAGTCTATTTTAATTAGAGTTTACCTCTAATAGAACAGTTTATCTCTAATACAATATTTAATAAAATGTATATAATATATGTTATAAAATTTACATATATAATTTTCCCTAATAAGCAAAGAAATATTGAGTAAAAGGACTTTACATTCTTCTTTGATTCTGTGGTGCCTGGAATATTAAGTGTTCAATATATGCTGCTTCTTATTATTAATTCAAGAATTTCAAAACTTATGTCTGAACTATTTGGCAGAGTTAAAAAAAATTTTTAAAAACCTCAGAGCTTAGATTACAAAGTTCACATAGAGCTTCTTCTTCTACTTAATGAAAGAGCAAAACAATATTTACTGAGATGTACCAGCAATCAAATGTGCTCCTGAGCATGAATTCATGTTCAGGTCATAGTCATATTATGAAGGAGGTCCAAGTATTCCCTTCTACATAAATAAGAAAAGGACACTTTTTCTGAAGTTCCACAGCTAGGATCTGAAATTTAAAACCAAGTCAATCTGACTTCAAAGTTCATATATCTTTTCTAATCTGCAAACTCATAGAGAGGAAGACACACATTGTAACTCAGAAAAGATCTCAATCTGTATTAAGACAATCAACTCTATAGAAGTTTTTATATTCTTTTTCCTTACCTTCACTCCTTCTACAAAATAAAAGGATGAGAGACTTATAACAGGTTGAAATATATGAAAGTATTTAAGTTTTGGAAAGCAAGGGGAACTGGCACAATAAATGGTAATATCATTCACATGATCTCATATGGCAAAATGTAACAAAATTTTGGAGTTTAAAAAGTACAATAGACACTTATTTTGACATAATTATACTGGACGGACTTTTGCTAGGATATGTTAAAACTTGAATAATAATAGTAATTAATTATGAAATTCTCTACAGTGAAACAGTTTTAAATTACATTTCAGAACATCCTTCTCAGTGAGTGTCTTGTTTGTTTGCTGTATTTCCCCCCATGGACTACTTTAGGAGAATTATTTTTTTATTATAGATTTATACAGAAGCACTCCAGAATTTGAGCACAACTATGCCAAAAGGTACACTCTGAAAGATGAAAATTTGTAGCAAGCATGTAGAACTGGAGACCATTTCAAGGTTTTGCTGCTCTGTAACAATAAATAGCCTTTTTGTACTCTGTGGGTTCTGGTTCCAGAAATTAATATTGGCACTCAAATGAGGGATCTCTTCGGACTTGAGGAATAGAAACAATGATCTGAATGATCATACTAGCAAGGGGAAAATATCCAAAGAAGGAAACCCAGAACTAACTTAAGCTGTTAGAAAATCTTTGCAAACTGTATTTATCCTAGTGTTTACTTTTAAATAAAGAATTAAATGTATAATATGTTGGGCAAGTGCAAGATAAATGTTTGCTTTAGCATTATATAGTGGAAGAATCATAAGTGGGGATCTATGGTTAACCAGCAAAGAATTAAAGACAAAAAGTAATGAGGAGATGGCATTATACAAGTAATGATTTAGCCAAATGGAGCAATGAAATTTTTTGTTCATTAAAAGTCCTATACACGGGGCGCCTGGGTGGCTCAGTGGGTTAAAGCCTCTGCCTTTGGCTCAGGTCATGATTCTAGGATCCTGGGATCGAGCCCCGCATCGGGCTCTCTACTCAGTGGGGAGCCTGCTTCCTCTTCTCTTTGCCTGCCTCTCTGCTTACCTGTGGTCTCTGTCTGTCAAATAAATAAACAAAATCTTAAAAAAAAAAAAAGTCCTATACTGGAAATCTGTGAAAAATCAGTAAAAGCCATTCAAATCAAAAGTCCATATCTATGTCACAAGAGCAAAATCTTTATCTGTTCTCTAAAATAAATATCCAGGTGGGTAATATTTTTATGAATTTTTTAAAGCCAGAGTGTTTCGTTACTCAGAATCGTTCAGGTTTTTCTCCCCCTTATTATAGAAAGTTAACACAATAGAGGTGCCTTAATTTACATGGTTTGATTTAGCATCTCATAATCAAATAAAGTCATATTTCAGGAGCTAAACATATAGGTATTCTCAAAAGTGTAATTCTGATGTTTTACTCATAAACATGTTTCACATATGAGAAAATGTGCCCAAAGGAATATGTATGTTTGCAAGAAATACTGTATAATAAACAGAAAACCTTAAAAGTGTGTATAAAGTAAGACACACAAATGAGAAGGGGTACACTAGAAATGAGCAAGAGGTAGTCATAGATTTAGAGAACTCTAAAGCTAAAGATTTCGTACTATGGAAGCCCTGGAGGCCAGAGAGAAAGCCCTCATTTTTCTGCGGAAAGAAACTGAACCTCAGATGTCTTATAAGACTTAACTGATGCAGTCCTAAGGCAAACTGATGTCGTGAGATTAGTAGAGTCATTATTAAAATTACCTAGTCCTGTTTACATGACCAGAGATACGCTCTATTTCTCACTTTCTTAGAATAATCCCTCTAAAGGGAAAGATAAAATCAGTAAATGTTTCCCTGTTCCTATCTAATTTACTTACTTTATTTGTCCTAAAATTGATGGAATCTTAATATTGTAATGACCAGGAACCCAGTTAATTTCCTTCCAAGTTCTAGGTTCCTGCTAAAGGTACTTATGATCCAGAATATATAGAGTCCCCCTCTCCCCACATGGGATATGTTTAACACCCCCCAGTGAAGGCCTGAAACTGAGAATAGTACCAAACACTATATATATGCTTTTTCCTATACATTTCGCCAATGTATATTTAACTTATAAGTTTAAAAGTTTAATTTATAAATAAGACACAGGAAGAGTTCACAACAGTAATAATAGATCAATTATAACAATATACTGTATTAAAAGTCATGTGAATATGGTCTCTCTCAGAGTATCTTACTGTATTATACTCACCTTTCTTCTTGGGATGATGTCAGATGACAAAATGCTAACAGAATGAGATGGAGTGAGGTGACTGACCTACGTGGGGTGGTGTGGCACTAGGCGACTTTTTGACAATATGACAGAAGGAGGATCATCTACTTCTGACCAGGACTGACCACAGTAACCCAAACTGCGGATAAGCAGGGACAACCTCATAACCTTTAAATAAATTTCAACATGAGTTTTTTATACATCGTGAATATTTTTATTATTTTCAATTAGCCAGCATATAGTACTTCATTAGTTTTTGTTGTAGTTGTGTACAATTCATTAGTTGTGTATAACACCCAGGGTTCATCCTAACACATGTCCTCCTTATTACCCAGCACCTGGTTACCCCATCCCCCTCACCCTCCCTTCAGTAACTCAATTTGTTTCCAGGAGTCCAGAATCTCTCATAGTTTGTCTCCCTTCATGATTTCTTCCCATTCAGTTTTCCCTCCCTTGCCCTGTGGTCCTTTCACTATTCCTTATAAGTGAAACCATATACACTGCCAATTTTATAATAATATATGTGTTCTAAAATCTTGACCATAGAAATGCTCCCTTTTCTGCTGGGTTTGTTGCCTGGTATTCCCTTACTGAAAGTCATTTTTTGTTGTTTATTTCCTCTCTTTCTACTTTCAATGATAAATATTTCTCAAATGCTGCTTATGCTTAGGGCACCATGAGAACCATGGGGACACTAAGTAAAAATCAAGATACAATGGAAAGATCAGTAATTAGCTTTGCAGTCTTAAAGTGACTTAAGTTCTTTCATCACTTTTATCTATAAAATCAGAGTTTGTGAGATACATATGAGATTAGGAAAATAATCACTACTAGGGTGCCCTTTCAATCACAGATTGTAAAGGATAAGATAGACCAAAAGGTTCAGGTGACATAAATGAAGAAGAAGCACCTTCATTTTACAGAAACTGTTTTGTGAAGAGTTATTTTCAGTTTAATGTCATGGAAGATATACACCTTGTATTACATACCTTACTTCTACAGAATTATTTACCTGAAGGCTGCTAATCAACATCAAGACCTTGAAGGAAAGATATTTGAAGGTGTAAAAGAGGAGAGAATATGAATTCAGAGATAGAATTTGAGGAAAGTGGATATTTATCAGAAAAAGGCAGAGAGAGAGAGAGAGAATAAGAGAAAAACTACTAATAATAGAACGGTCAAAAAAAAAATGGAAGAAGAGGCAGAACATAAACTCTGTTTATGTGATGATACTGTTCCCTTCTGCTTTTTAAATGTTAATAACTGTAAACTAGAGTTTATGACTTTATTTATACAAAGTTGAAAGAACATTTATTTCCCTGTCAAGATGATCATTTTATGCATTCTGTCCACTGTGGATGCCGTGCTGCCCAGAAACCACCTTCAGTTCTAGAGTATTTATTCCCTCAGCTCCCGGGAAGGCTTGTTGGCTGATAGATCTTCACTGTGAGCTCCGTTTGGAAATGGCCTCTACAAGAGCCGTCATCCCATGACAGACAGACTCTGGGGTATAAAGACAAGACTTCTTTGCCAGTTTGGAAAACCTCTGAAGGGTCATTTTCTTGTTAGCGTATCCCAGTGATCAGTTACAGTCTTTTTCGTGACTATCATAGGCCAATTTAGCCTGAAGCTCTGAACAGAGCTCCATCATACTCCATGTCTAAGTCTGTTTCCCAGGAAACCTAATCTGTGACAGTGGCCTTCCTTTACCATATTTTATTATATGATGTTCCCTGGATTACTGTTGGATAAGCAGTTTATTTATTAAACCAATTTAAAATGGAATCTATGTTATCTTCTTGCACAGAACTAGATCCATAGAGAAAAGACAGATTCAATGCATTGGAAGTGTAAAATAATGAAAAACGCCATGTTAATTCTCAAGATATTGGAAGAGACCAAAACCAGTTAAGCAAGAAAGAAGAGGTAAGATGGTGAAAAACCATTTAAACATGATTATATAGAGGAAATAACACTTTAACACCATATGCAGACTTGGATGCTTTTTCCTTTTGTTCAAAAATAGTTTTAATCACTTCACGCATGGTGATTTCAGACACAGTACAATATTCCAAAAGGGTAAAATTTAAATATTATTTTTTTATTATGTAGGGAATATACAAAGAAAAAGTAAGATAATTGACACCCTGAGCTTTTACAAAGTCAGCTTACTTTTTGCTAATGAAAATTATCTTTTATTTCATTTTGATATTATCTGGATTCATTATTATATTTATTTATTTTTTCATCATTATGTTTATAGTATTGACACTTCCTGTATTTTTCTAAAGCTTCTAGATGTTCCAAAGTAAGAGAAAAACACAATCATAAGGGCCATACTATAATTCAATTTACAAAAATTCACTTGTTTAGATCTCCCTAAATTATAACTAGTGATTTAGGTCCCTATGCCCTGCTTTCAACACTCAATGAACAACTTGCCATAAAAAGAAAGTGTTCGCTGATAATAGAATAAATTCAGATACATACATGGAAGCATGAGAAAAACCCATGACTGCAAAAGTGGTATTTAGAATTCTATATTCCTATTTAGTGGTTGTATGGAAAAATAAGAATGATGAATGATGTAACTTGTTCCAAATACTGACCAGGTATTTCAGACAAGACTCAGACATAAGGTATAACATACTGAATGTCTCTTCCTTCGTGAGAATAATTCAAAAATAAAAACCCCAGGAGAATTAATAGTTAATTGCTGATGTTTTTAGAATTGATAGGTTAGGGAAACTAAAAAGTGAATAGTGAATCTCAAGTAAGAGTATTAAAAGAAAGGACACACTTATTAAGCCTCAAAGAAATGTTCAACTTGTAATTGGTAAATGTACTCAGATGAACATGAATTACTGGACATTTTCAGTTACACTATAAAGTCTTGAGATCTCACAGTGAATTAGGTTACATTCTATAGTCTTGGCACTGTAACAATAAGCCAGAACTCTTTCAGAAGGGATTTTAATTGAGGATTTTATCTTAATTATGAAAGGAGACATCTAAGAAGTAGTTTAAGCCTTAGAGCAAAAGAACTTAACAAGAAACAGTTCAGATTCTGGCTAAAGGCGATTAACCTGAATAAAACCCATTTTATTTAGGAGTACAAGTACCTAAAATTGAAGAGGTAAGGAAGCAAGCATCATCTCCCTTTGAATATATAAAAGTGTCTCATCTATAAATGAGTTGGAAAAGCTTTTCAGTTTCCGTAGAAAAAATGCACTTAAAAAAAGCTTAGTTAGCTGTCATATTAAGCGAAAATATCTATAGTTCAAAGATGCTATTTTCACATGGTTGGCTAATCTAGTAAAAGCTTCTTTGCATTTTTAAACTACATTTTTGAAGTGTTTTTGTTGCTGATAATTTTTTTTCTTTTTGAAATTAATCATACTGAATGCAGATATGCACAGCCACTAACACTTTTAATATTGATTTATATTTAACATATATCAATGCTAAATAAGTATATGAGGCATATTGATGAGCATGACACAAATATTGACTACCATTTTGCAGCAGATAAGAAAAATAAGAACGGTCATTTATTACATTTCTTTTTCTTTTAACCCTCACATGGTGTTGTGTATATTATTGACTATATTTCAATTCTAAAAATCTAACACTGAATTAAAACCAGTTTATACAAATTTGCAAATGGAAATATTTTTGATGAAGTTATAAGACTTTATTAAATAAATAGGCAAGGAGAAAACGCTTTTCAAAATAGTGTCTCTGTTGCATTCTTAAGCTGTCACTGGAGCCTTTGAATCTTTAATCAATGTGGCTTTCTCATCGTTTGTTTTCAATCATTTGTCATTTGAGTACATATTTATTTAACACTTCATACGTTCCAAGTCACAAGGCTAGTTGCTGGAGATGTTATCTGAAACAAGGCAGAAACGACGTGCTCCTATTCTGTCAGTAAACACGAGTACCGCCTACTTGCAGAAGTTGAATTAAAACAAGGAGGTATGGCTTAATGGAGAATGTGATACATGATAAAATAGGGATGAGGTGAACACATAGCACAAACACCTAACCTAGCACAGGAACGTCCACAGAAGATTTTCCAAAGGAAAATCATTGAAGTTATTCAGGGGAAAAGGTTTTGGGTTGTTTTTTAAGGTGATAATAAAATTATCTAAAATACATAATATCTGAAATAAAATCTTATTTATCATTTATGAAATTATTGTAGTCTGCTCTTCTTGGCTGTAGTGTGTCTTTCTTCCCTGTAGTGATTCAGTGACCCAACATTCTTCCACTTTGGGGCTATTGTTCCACTATCCCCTATTTCTTTTATTATCAACACATAGCTAGTAGAAGTAATAACAAAGCATGGAGGGGGCAGATTTGTATTTCAAACCCTTGAGCCAGAACTGTGATACCTATGTTCATTCATTCAGCCCCTAGTTATGTGGTTAAACCAAGATGGAGTAGGAGCTAAGAAATATACTGCATGGGTGGAAAGCCATATATAAGTAATAAATCTGTCTTGTGGAAGAACTTAACAAACGTTGGTGGACAAGTACCCATCTCAGACATAGGGCATGAGAGCGCGGGTGTTAGGAAGAGAGGTTAAAATAGGAATGTTAAAATATAACAGTTTAGCATCTGTTAGTATTTCATTCAAAATAATGTAATGAATATGATTCAAAAATGCTCAGGAGGAGGAGAGTCAAGATGGCGGAGAAGTAGCAGGCCGAGACTACTTCAGCTAGCCGGAGATCAGCTAGATAGCTTATCTAAAGATTGCAAACACCTGCAAATCCATCAGCAGATCAAAGAGAAGAAGAACAGCAATTCTGGAAACAGAAAAACAACCACTTTCTGAAAGGTGTTTTCTTTTTTTAAAAAATTCTTTTTTTTTTTCTCTTTTTTCTTTTTTTTTTTATTGTTTCCTTTTTGAACCACTTTTTATCCCCTTTCTCCCCCCTCACAATTTTGGATCTCTTCTAATTTGGTTAAAGCATATTTTCCTGGGGTTGTTGCCACCCTTTTAGTATTTTACTTGCCCCTTCATATACTCTTATCTGGACAAAATGACAAGGGGGAAAAATTCACCACAAAAAAAAGAACAAGAGGCAGTACCGAAGGCTAGGGACCTAATCAATACAGACATTGGTAATATGTCAGACCTAGAGTTCAGAATGACAATTCTCAAGGTTCTAGCCGGGCTCGAAAAAGGCATGGAAGATATTAGAGAAACCCTCTCGAGAGATATAAAAGCCCTTTCTGGAGAAATAAAAGAACTAAAATCTAACCAAGTTGAAATCAAAAAAGCTATTAATGAGGTGCAATCAAAAATGGAGGCTCTCACTGCTAGGATAAATGAGGCAGAAGAAAGAATTAGTGATATAGAAGACCAAATGACAGAGAATAAAGAAGCTGAGCAAAAGAGGGACAAACAGCTACTGGACCACAAGGGAAGAATTCGAGAGATAAGTGACACCATAAGACGAAACAACATTAGAATAATTGGGATTCCAGAAGAAGAAGAAAGAGAGAGGGGAACAGAAGGTATACTAGAGAGAATTATTGGGGAGAATTTCCCCAATATGGCAAAGGGAACGAGCATCAAAATTCAGGAGGTTCAGAGAACGCCCCTCAAAATCAATAAGAATAGGCCCACACCCCGTCATCTTATAGTAAAATTTACAAGTCTCAGTGACAAAGAGAAAATCCTGAAAGCAGCCCGGGAAAAGAAGTCTGTAACATACAATGGTAAAAATATTAGATTGGCAGCTGACTTATCCACAGAGACCTGGCAGGCCAGAAAGAGCTGGCATGATATTTTCAGAGCACTAAATGAGAAAAACATGCAACCCAGAATACTATATCCAGCTAGGCTATCATTGAAAATAGAAGGAGAGATTAAAAGCTTCCAGGACAAACAACAACTGAAAGAATTTGCAAACACCAAACCAGCTCTACAGGAAATCTTGAAAGGGGTCCTCTAAACAAAGAGAGATCCTACAAGTGGTAGATCAGAAAGGAACAGAGACCATATACAGTAACAGCCACCTTACAGGCAATACAATGGCCCTAAATTCATATCTCTCAATAGTTACCCTGAATGTTAATGGGCTAAATGCCCCTGTCAAAAGACACAGGGTATCAGAATGGATAAAAAAACAAAACCCATCTATATGTTGCCTCCAAGAAACACATTTTAAGCCCGAAGACACCTCCAGATTTAAAGTGAGGGGGTGGAAAAGAATTTACCATGCTAATGGACAGCAGAAGAAAGCAGGAGTGGCAATCCTTATATCAGATCAATTAGATTTTAAGCCAAAAACTATAATAAGAGATGAGGAAGGGCACTATAAAATACTCAAAGGGTCTGTCCAACAAGAAGATTTAACAATTTTAAATATCTATGCCCCCAACGTGGGAGCAGCCAACTATATAAACCAATTAATAACAAAATCAAAGAAACACATCAACAATAATACAATAATAGTAGGGGACTTTAACACTCCCCTCACTGAAATGGACAGATCATCCAAGTAAAAGATCAGCAAGGAAATAAAGGCCTTAAACGACACACTGGACCAGATGGACATCACAGATATATTCAGAACATTTCATCCCAAAGCAACAGAATACACATTCTTCTCTAGTGCACATGGAACATTCTCCAGAATAGATCACATCCTCGGTCCTAAATCAGGACTCAACCGGTATCAAAAGATTGGGATCATTCCCTGCATATTTTCAGACCACAATGCTCTAAAGCTAGAACTCAACCACAAAAGGAAGTTTGAAAAGAACCCAAATACATGGAGACTAAACAGCATCCTTCTAAAGAATGAACGGGTCAACCGGGAAATTAAAGAAGAATTGAAAAAAATCATGGAAACAAATGATAATGAAAATACAACGGTTCAAAATCTGTGGGACACAACAAAGGCAGTCCTGAGAGGAAAATATATAGCGGTACAAGCCTTTCTCAAGAAACAAGAAAGGTCTCAGGTACACAATCTAACCCTACACCTAAAGGAGCTGGAGAAAGAACAAGAAAGAAACCCTAAGCCTAGCAGGAGAAGAGAAATCATAAAGATCAGAGCAGAAATCAATGAAATAGAAACCAAAAAAACAATAGAACAAATCAACGAAAGTAGGAGCTGGGTCTTTGAAAGAATTAATAAAATTGATAAACCCCTGGCCCGACTTATCAAAAAGAAAAGAGAAAGGACCCAAATAAATAAAATCATGAATGAAAGAGGAGAGATCACAACTAACACCAAAGAAATACAAACAATTATCAGAACATACTATGAGCAACTCTACGGCAATAAATTTGACAATCTGGAAGAAATGGATGCATTCCTAGAAACATATAAACTACCACAACTGAACCAGGAAGAAATAGAAAGCCTGAACAGACCCATAACCAGTAAGGAGATTGAAACAGTCATTAAAAATCTCCAAACAAACAAAAGCCCAGGGCCAGACGGCTTCCCGGGGGAATTCTACCAAACATTTAAAGAAGAACTAATTCCTATTCTCCTGAAACTGTTCCAAAAAATAGAAATGGAAGGAAAACTTCCAAACTCATTTTATGAGGCCAGCATCACCTTGATCCCAAAACCAGGCAAGGATCCCACCAAAAAAGAGAGCTATAGACCGATATCCTTGATGAACACAGATGCGAAAATACTCAACAAAATACTAGCCAATAGGATTCAACAGTACATTAAAAAGATTATTCACCACGACCAAGTGGGATTTATTCCAGGGCTGCAAGGTTGGTTCAACATCCGCAAATCAGTCAATGTGATACAACACATCAATAAAAGAAAGAACAAGAACCATATGATACTCTCAATAGATGCTGAAAAAGCATTTGACAAAGTACAGCATCCCTTCCTGATCAAAACTCTTCAAAGTGTAGGGATAGAGGGCACATACCTCAATATCATCAAAGCCATCTATGAAAAACCCACCGCAAATATCATTCTCAATGGAGAAAAACTGAAAGCTTTTCCGCTAAGGTCAGGAACACGGCAGGGATGTCCATTATCACCACTGCTATTCAACATAGTACTAGAGGTCCTAGCCTCAGCAATCAGACAACAAAAGGAAATTAAAGGCATCCAAATCGGCAAAGAAGAAGTCAAATTATCACTCTTCGCAGATGATATGATACTATATGTGGAAAACCCAAAAGACTCCACTCCAAAACTGCTAGAACTTATACAGGAATTCAGTAAAGTGTCAGGATATAAAATCAATGCACAGAAATCAGTTGCATTTCTCTACACCAACAGCAAGACAGAAGAAAGGGAAATTAAGGAGTCAATCCCATTTACAATTGCACCCAAAACCATAAGATACCTAGGAATAAACCTAACCAAAGAGACACAGAATCTATACTCAGAAAACTATAAAGTACTCATGAAAGAAATTGAGGAAGACACAAGGAAATGGAAAAATGTTCCATGCTCCTGGATTGGAAGAATAAATATTGTGAAAATGTCTATGTTACCTAAAGCAATCTACACATTTAATGCAATTCCTATCAAAGTACCATCCATCTTTTTCAAAGAAATGGAACAAATAATTCTAAAATTTATATGGAACCAGAAAAGACCTCGAATAGCTAAAGGGATATTGAAAAAGAAAGCCAACGTTGGTGGCATCACAATCCCGGACTTCAAGCTCTATTACAAAGCTGTCATCATCAAGACAGCATGGTACTGGCACAAAAACAGACCCATAGATCAATGGAACAGAATAGAGAGCCCAGAAATAGACCCTCAAATCTATGGTCAACTCATCTTCGACAAAGCAGGAAAGAATGTCCAATGGAAAAAAGACAGCCTCTTCAATAAATGGTGCTGGGAAAATTGGACAGCCACATGCAGAAAAATGAAATTGGACCATTTCCTTACACCACACACAAAAATAGACTCAAAATGGATGAAGGACCTCAATGTGCGAAAGGAATCCATCAAAATCCTTGAGGAGAACACAGGCAGCAACCTCTTCGACCTCAGCCGCAGCAACATCTTCCTAGGAACAACGCAAAAGGCAAGGGAAGCAAGGGAAAAAATGAACTATTGGGATTTCATCAAGATCAAAAGCTTTTGCACAGCAAAGGAAACAGTTAACAAAATCAAAAGACAACTGACAGAATGGGAGAAGATATTTGCAAACGACATATCAGATAAAGGACTAGTGTCCAGAATCTATAAAGAACTTAGCAAACTCAACACCCAAAGAACAAATAATCCAATCAAGAAATGGGCAGAAGACATGAACAGAGATTTCTGCAAAGAAGACATCCAGATGGCCAACAGACACATGAAAAAGTGCTCCATATCACTCGGCATCAGGGAAATACAAATCAAAACCACAATGAGATATCACCTCACACCAGTCAGAATGGCTAAAATCAACAAGTCAGGAAATGACAGATGCTGGCGAGGATGCGGAGAAAGGGGAACCCTCCTCCACTGTTGGTGGGAATGCAAGCTGGTGCAACCTCTCTGGAAAACAGCATGGAGGTTCCTCAAAATGTTGAAAATAGAACTGCCCTATGACCCAGCAATTGCACTATTGGGTATTTACCCTAAAGATACAAACGTAGTGATCCAAAGGGGCACGTGTACTCGAATGTTTATAGCAGCAATGTCCACAATAGCCAAACTATGGAAAGAACCTAGATGTCCATCAACAGATGAATGGATCAAGAAGATGTGGTATATATACACAATGGAATACTATGCAGCCATCAAAAGAAATGAAATCTTGCCATTTGCGACAACATGGATGGAACTAGAGCGTATCATGCTTAGCGAAATAAGTCAAGCGGAGAAAGACAACTATCATATGATCTCCCTGATATGAGGAAGTGGTGATGCAACATGGGGGCTTAAGTGGGTACAAGAAGAATAAATGAAAGAAGATGGGATTGGGAGGGAGACAAACCATAAGTGACTCTTAATCTCACAAAACAAACTGAGGGTTGCTGGGGGGAGGGGGTTTTGGAGAAGGGGGTGGGATTATGGACATTGGGGAGGGTATGTGTTTTGGTGAGTGCTGTGAAGTGTGTAAACCTGGTGATTCACAGACCTGTACCCCTGGGGATAAAAATATATGTTTATAAAAAATAAAAAATTATATTAAAAAAAATGCTCAGGAAAGGAGTATTGAGAAAATTAGAAGAAATTTAAAAAGAAATTATCTGAAATGTCTACAAATTTTGAAAGAAACATACTGAAGTGTTAAAAAGTAAATCGACTTTTCAGTTGTTTATGGAAACAGAACATGGGACATGTTTTATTTTTGTTTGTTTTGTTTTTAAATGAGATAGCCAGGGTTTAAGAACCGGACTCTGGTTAATTAGATCTAAATAAAACAGATGACAGAGAATTTGAGTAGTAGTTGGTCTGATGGTAGATCTTCAGTTAGAATCCGGTCCACTTATTGGAGGAGCAAACCACTCCCATATTGACCAGTTTAGATTATAAGTGAAATCTAAGCACCTGGTAAATTTCCTGGGAAGATTAAGGAGTCACTAGAAGAGTGCTTATTATTTAGGATGGTAGGCGCTGGGGTCACGTTATACAGGTTTATTCTCACTATGGCTAGTAGTTAAAAGTTCCAGAAACAACAGTTCAAGTTTTACACAAAGGCATCCATTCCTGAGGAGAGAGCAATGATATATTCTGGATCTAAGCCAAAAGAGGGTCATATATAGAATATTTATACCAAATATCAGGAATTTTTTCCAGCAACGTATTGTGCAAAATATCAGAAGACCAGGTGAAATACATGGCAGAAAGATTCCTGGATTTACTCAAAACCTGCTACCTGAGAAAATAATCACAGGAAAAGTAGGAAGTGTCCTTCATATTTCAGTTTCTCTTGGGTCCCAGATACCCTATATCAGGAAGACAGGACAAGCCTTTGTTTTGCTTGCTGCTGGCAAGAACTCACTCTCATTCCCACTGCTTTTCACTTAGGTTCCTGTGTGGAGCCTTGTGGTCTCCAGCATGCCAGGACCTCCCCTAAGAAGGCAGGTCAGACAAAAGAAAGAGATAGAGAAGAGAGAGAGAGTTGTCAAATTTGACAGCTCTTTCATTTTTACTTTAATTTTGATTATATAGTTATATTGTTATATGTATGTTTATGAGGTATTCCCATGTATAAACTCCATGAGAACAATATTAACACCATTGTTTTCTTCATTGTGCTAGGCACAGTAAATTTTTTTTTTTTTTTTTTTTTTTAGATTTTATTTAGTTTATTGAGAGAGAGAGAGAGCTAGAACAAGCAGGGGGAGTGGCAGGAAGAGGGAGATGCCGACTCCCTACTGAGCAGGGAACCTGATGCAGGACTTAATCCCAGGACCCTGGGATTGTGACCTGAGCCAAGGGCAGACGCTTAACTGAATGAGCCACCCAGGTGCCTCTAGGCACAGTGAATATTAATTTAAACTACATAAACTATACAATTGGACCATCAGACATTCTCTGCTATTGGAGAGGATAGTCTCAAGAGCAGAATATGGGAATCAGTAAAATTTACTTAGGGTATATACAATTCAAGTGACAATTTAAAGTTAATTCAGTGTAACACTCTCCTGTAGGAAGTTATAGACAAAAATCCTATTCTTTTTATTCAGGCTTTCTTTTTTCTTTTAATTTTTGTTCATTTGAGCAGAACAATTACACAATGTTACATTCGCTTCAGCTGTACAATGTAGTGATTGACAACTCTATGCTCCGCTCACCACAAGTATAGCTATCATCCATCACCATCCAGCACTATTACAATATCATTGACTATACTCCTCTTTATTCAGTTTTCTTAATTTCAAGCTTAAAGTTATGAGGTGAATAGCATGAGACTCAAGCCACATTGGACTTGACAGAAGTCAGGTGTCATTCTATTTTTTGTTATTCTTGTCTGTAAACTGCTTGCTTAAATAAGTGGCTTTCTATAACTATTTTTTGTCATCATATAGACCATTCCTAACAATTTCACAATGCATGAGCTTTTGTGCTTCTTCTTCCATTCTCTCCATAAAATCGGAGAAAGAAGATGCAATAAGTTCCTGATTCTTGAAGTCAAATCGACCATCTTTGTCTACCTCTTTAGGACCCCCACCTAGCTCAGCCCCAGCTGGAAGAGACCGGATGGAGAGAAAGAGAAAGCAATATCTGGCCAGGTTGGTGCATTGAATTAAGCATCCATGCATCCTCTTCTTATCCCTCTAGTTAATTATTTTTCCTATACTGCATATGTTGCTTTTAATTAGTCTTTAGAGTTAGAACCTTCAGTTTAGGCAGAACCCTTTCACTTTGGTCCAGTCTAATTAACAAGGCCTGTGAACCTAATAATAGAACACAATTCCCTTTATCTATTTCTTGTGCTCCTTTGCACAGACATCTCCCTGAAATGTCAGGAAAGAGGTGTGGTTGGATTAAAACATAATTAGAAGATTCTTGGCTCCTCTAACCCAGAATGATCTTAATATCGCCATTAATATCTCATTTTATTATTCTTTTCAGTGCCCTTAAATTTACATGAATTGCTCAGTTCCAAATAAAACAAATGTTTTGCTCTCTCTAAAACACAATCAGATTATCCATATAGATACTTCTTTAAAGAAACTAGAGAAGTCTCCCTTTCTGTGCTCGCCACTCTGTGGCCCAGTGGACACTCAGTGTCCAGACCCTTGATTCCGAACTCAGTTTCCCCAACTCCAAGCCTGCCTCTGCTAGTACCAGCATTAGCAAAGATGCTCCTCTCCCTAGGGACCCAGGCCCCGTGCTCTGCCTTGCACTTAGTGACTCCCAGTTTTGCAATGGGCACATGGGGTGCACACCTAGCAAGTTGAGAGTTGGGCCTGGGCATACCTGAGCTCCTGGTGCTATGTAAGGAGCTGAAGTTGTTGGTAGAGAATGAGGGCTGTGAGCTGCTGCTGTTGCTTGAGCTGCCTCCTGCCAAAGTTATCTTCTAGAACCTTCTGTGGTATATCTTGCAGCTGTGCCTGCCCAGTATTCAGATATGGCTGGTGCTGGCCCCTGTGATGGACCCCTGCTCCTCCAGGATCCCATCTCCTTGATGGACACCTAATTCAGAGTCTGTGCAGGTACAGCTGATATGGGATATCCTGACCTCTCTATGTAATCTGGAGGGTTCACTAACAACCTCCACAGGAGGTTGTATGGTCAGACCCACCACCAGCATCCCTTAGCCTGGAGCTTCTGGAGTTGATACTGTCCCATGTTAGTCTCCTTGAAGTACACAAGGCTGTAGGGCTCCTCCTGGAAACTCTTAGGGCCTCTTCCCACTGGCCCGCACCTATAGAGTGGCATTGTCCATGAGATCTTATTCCTGACAATGACTGCTCTGGGCAAGGACCACGTTGATACAGTGGCCTTCAACAAGAAGTCTAAGTTCACCTTCAACAAGCTGGCTAGCAGCAAGCACAAGGGAGGCAGCAATGGGCACAGATGCCTACCCCAAAGGCCACTCAGAAATATTTCAGACCACCTCTGGAGTGCTACAGACCCTTAAGTTTCCCTCTCCAGCCTGAGGTGTGGAGGTGAGGGAGAAAGGACTCTAGAGCTAACTCACTTCCCTGCTTCTTTGATAGGGGAATTAGAAACAGACTGGGAAACATTCCTAGCCATAGGCTCCAAATGGGGGCAGCAGGAAGGACTCCCTATTACCAAAAATTACAATTGTCCTATCTGCAACCTGCTCAATATGCTCATGCTGATGTTGGAGGACAGAATTTCACAATAGATGAGGCTTTGTATGAACAGGAACAAATCTGCTCCCTATCCTATGCCAGGAACCCCCCTCCAGGGTACCCACACATCACACTGCCTGGTCATTTATTTTTTTTAAATTTGTTTTGTTTTACAAAAACAAAGCAAAACAAAACAACTGGACAGATAAAGAATTACTGAGCCTTCAGCCTGAATGCAAGAGAGAGAGATAATTCCCCACCAACAATGATTCCTCTGTCCTAGAATTGCTGAAGGAGCTCAAGACTCTGGATGCCTTTCTGCCTTAGTGTTGTCTTTTATTTTAAGTTATTTATTTTGGAGCCACAGGCCTCTTGGGTTATGAGATTCTTATGGATGTTGAGAAAGAGAAGGGGAATAAGGACTCCATGGTCCAGTAGTTTGTAGCTCCTTGAAAGTCAGGAGGAAGGTGCTAGAGGATTTCCAAGCTCCTTTCAGGGAGAACTGGTGCACCCCTTGTCCTAATCCTTCCTGTCCTTTGTTCCTTGGAGAATGCCTTACCCACCCAGGTCTCAGGTGTACATTGGATTGTTCTTTGCTAAGTTTTGTTGGATGTAAATAGAGCAAAACTGTTTATGTCTTTAAAAAGGAAAAAAAAAAAAAACCTGAAACATACCAGTTTATAACCTTTTACAAGTCTCTTGGAATGAAACAGGTAGTTTTAAAAACTCTTAATTTGTTTGAATCACCAGAGTACCCTGTAGAACATTAAGCTTCTTTAACATTCATGGAATAGGTCTCCAAAAACCTGAAAGACACTGATGAAGTCTTAGAACGTAAGTGAGGTTCGGTGAGGTAAGGTCCAGAGCCGATGACCAAGAAAGAATTCTTGAAACATCTTTGGTGCAAAATGGTGGTTTATTAAAGCATGGGGACAGGACCCATGGACAGAAAGAGCTGCTGCCCCAGAGCTGTGAGGAGTGGTCCATTTTATACTTTCAAGTTGGGAGGGGGTCAGGGATGGTATAACTCTCTAAGGAATTTTGGAAGCAAGGTTTCCAGGACCTTGAGGGGCTAGCTATTATTGGGAAAAAGGTTGTTCATTACCAGTAATAAAACCTTTTCATGAGACCCTTTAGATGGATATCAGTGTGCCGTATGTTTGGGAATGATTGTCAACACTTATCTTGGAAGTTTCCAAATGAATTGCTAAAGTAGATTTACAGGATCCTGGTAGGGGGGTAGGGGTTGGTCAGCCTAGGATTGCCCTTTTCCCTTAGCAAAGTGTTAAGGTGGAGGCAGTTGAGTCCCTAGAGGAATGTCACTCTGCCGATTTCAAGGGCTTGTCAGATGCCTCTGTTTTCCACATCAACACCATTCACCTTGTAAAACATACTTGCATGAAGACGTAGTAGATCACAGATTTAACAAATTAAAACAAATGGATTAAGAAAATACAACAAATTAACAAATTTGTATTCACAAATACAACACAATATCCTCCTCACCATGGGAGCAGGACAAACTCAGTGACATTTTTAACCTGAGTTGGGTATTCGTCTTTTCTGATGGAGGCATAATATTCCATTGTATATACGGACCATATCTTTTTTATCCTTTTGTCCGTTGAAGGGCATCTTGACTCTTTCCACAGTTTGGTGATTGTGGCCACAAACTGAGGGTTTTGGAGGGGTTAGGAGAGCCTGGTGATGGGTATTATGGAGGGTGTGTATTGCATGGAGCACTGGGTGTGGTGCATAAACAGTGAATCTTGGAACACTGAAAAAAATAAAATAAAAAATTTAAAAAAAACAGAAAAAATGTAAAAATATGTAAGAATTATAGATTGACATTCATACTGAATAAATTTAATCCAATAAAAATTCTAATATTTTCAAAATAAATTTTATTCTTTCAGAGAAGTACTTGTGTGATCCCCAGGGAAGATGCTAATTATTACTTCTCCAAAGCTTGTGAGAGACACACATTTTCAGTAGAGTTCAAGAAAAATAATTTTTGTTAAGCCTTAATGCTCCAATTTTTAATTTTTAACTGATTTAATTAGCTTCTTCAAAGGCACATATATCTAAAAAATAAAATTAAACAGTTTTAGCAGTTTCATCAGAGATTATACTATTCCACCATTGAAATTTAAACATACCCAAAAATAACTTTGTCAAGTATGTATGTGCTAATTGGGGCACTAAAGGTTGCATTTTGGCCTGTACTTTTCAGAACATGAATAATAAACCACTATGAGATTCCTATTTATACTGTTTTAGACTTTGGCCTACGATAAGGGCTTCTAGTGTCCAAGAAACACCATTGTATTGTAAGAACACCTGAACCCTATTTGTTTGGTCTTGTTTTGAATCCCTTATTTCTTTCCAACACATTTTCAAAACTTACATTTAAAATTTTGCCTTGACTCCTTGGCATGTTACAGGTAGTATTTTGTGATGCTGTGTGTATAAGGAATAGGGCTATGTCCCAAACTGAAAACAACCTCAGTATACAAAGGAATAGCCAAATATTAACTCATCTCTTATGAACAGTTATATATCATGGATGAAATTATGACTTACTGAAAAATACTATAGAACCGAAAACCTTATATTTGAATTTTAGATCAAATAGTTGGGTAGCCTGGAAAAATTGAAATATTTTAACTACAGAAATCACCCAATACAGAAATCACCTAACTATAGAAATCACCTAAATAACCATTGAAGACATTTTAGATTGTATAAAAC
The DNA here is from genome assembly GCF_964662115.1 of Mustela nivalis. Taxonomy (NCBI): domain Eukaryota; kingdom Metazoa; phylum Chordata; class Mammalia; order Carnivora; family Mustelidae; genus Mustela; species Mustela nivalis. The sequence goes on along the minus strand of NC_139023.1, from coordinate 44,665,241 downwards.
TATATGGCCTAAAATTAAATAAATTGTGTATATATGTTTCAATAAGTATCTTTGTCTATATTTAAAAACATTATCCATGCCCATATTCAATTAACAGAATTATTTACAGCTTTCTACTACTGCACAAGATTAAGACTTTGTTATAAGTCTTACCAGATTTCAGGTTAAACATTTTTTTTTTTAAATAAAGAAAGTAATCAACTATCAAGTAAAATTTATAAAAGATATTTCAAAATAATTAAAATTACTAAAATCCTTTATACTCATTATGATAAATATATATATTGACACTATAGCTACTATTTCACTGAAGAAGCCACAATTAATAGATTTTAAGATTCAAGAAATGGAGCTAATTTAAATTTACCTGCATGATTATCTCTGAAAGCTTATAAATGTCCTTTTATAAAAGTTAACTTTTCCCCTGGAAAGCCACTTGTGGATGGAAATTAACTTTTAGATAATACCCAATCTTGATACCATTGATACAATTTTTTTTTTTTTTTTGTATGTGCTAGTGAAATTTCTGAAACAGATTTGTTTCAGAAGTTTCTCCTCACTCATTTTTTTAAAGAGTAAGATATAAATCTCACAGTAGTAATGTAGTAACCCAGGCAGACAAACATCTTGGCCAAAGCTAAGTCAGTATTCATCCATCCTTCCCTCAATGTCATCTGCAGCCAGAAGGTAAAAAGTCTCTCCAATGCGTGCTTTGAATTACACACCAGAGGGCGCCTGGGTGCCTCAGTGGGTTAAATCCTCTGCCTTTGTCTCAGGTCATGGTCCCAGGGTCCTGGGATTGAGCCCCGCATAGGCTCTCTGCTCAGCGGGGAGCCTGCTTCCTCCTCTCTCGGCCTGCCTCTCTGCCTGCCTGTGATCTCTGTCTGTCAAATAAAGAAATAAAATTAAAAAAAAAAAAAAAGAATTATACACCAGAATATTCCCAGTTTATATCACACTGATGGTAGTTATATCAAAACTCCTTAGACTCATAGCTGCATAGAGTCAGCATTTTCAGGTGGTTTATCTGTTTGCTTTATACTCTTTTCTATACAAACTACTTTATATTTGAGAGCTCTTTTTCATTTAATGGTTCATTGCTGTTGTTACACATAACAAGTTTAAAAGCACAATATATTTAATATAATTTTAGGCAATTAGTTTAATGGGCTAATTTCCGTAATTCTGTTACAAAGACAAAGAACATACATGTTAATTTTATCAGCAGAGAGATAATATGATTTTGAGAAAATAAAAACAAGTCCAATTGTTCAATTGGAAGAAACTTTGAATAAAAGACACATTAATGTAATAATCACTTTGAATTTTACATTCAACAATTGCAAACAATTTTAAGTTCATTTTTAATATAAGTTCTAATGTATATTAAGTTATATTTTTAAAGATTTTTTTTTTTTAGTTAATCCAGTAAGTAAAAGAGAGAGAGGCAGCCAAAGAGGGAATACAAGCAGAGGAAGTGGGAGAAGCAAGCTTTCTGCTGAGCAGGAAGCCCAATGTGGGGCTTGATCCCAGAACCTGGGATCATGACCTAAACTGAAGGTAGATGCTTAACAACTGAGCCACCCAGGTGCCCCAATGTATACTAACTTACACTGGCTAAATGTAACAATTTAGCTGATGAAATATACTGTTGTATGGGGCACCTGGGTGGCTCAGTTGGTTAAGTGTCTACTTTCGGCTCAGGTGACTATCCTGGGGTTCTGGAATGGAGCACTACATTGGGCTCCCTGCTCAGTGGGGAGCCTTCTTCTCCTTCTTCCTCTGCCCTCCCACCCCCAACACTGGCCTCTCTCTAGCTTGCTCTCTCACAAGTAAATAGATAAATCTTTTTTTTTTTTTTTTAAGATTTTATTTGTTTATTTGACAGAGATCACAAGTAGGCAGAGAGGCAGGCAGAGAGAGAGGGAAGCAGGCTTCCTGCTAAGCAGAGAGTCCGATGCGGGACTCTATCCCAGGACCCTGAGATCATGACCCGAGCCAAAGGCAGAGGCTTAACCCACTGAGCCACCCAGGCACCCTAAATAGATAAATCTTTAAAAAAAAAAAAAAAAGAAAGAAAAGAAATATGCTGAAATATGCTGTTTGTTAAGATTAAAAACAATGTGCCATCCTGCATTTTGTATTCATCTCAAACTTAAATTAGTCCTTAGTAGGTTCTTATGGAGATTTTACAATTGTAAAACACACACACAAACATATATGCATGTGTTTCTATGTGTGTCGCATATATCCTAAATGTACCTATGTGTCTATGCATAAATTTTGCACATATGTTTACACATATATTAGGAAACAGAAGAACAGGGTCACTGCAGAGCCTAATCCCTCTTTTGCCAAATATCAACCGGCTCCCTGCATCACATCTCTTAGTTCTCAGTTAAAACATTGCCTTCTCAAGAGAGTTTCTTGAGTTTCTCACCCTGACCTAATTTCTGTCACTATTTATATATCTTATATGAGTTCCTTTGTAAACTAAAAACTACCTAACATTTTCTATCTATCCATCTTTCTGTCAGTCTACCTACCTACCTAACCTCGTGACCATCATCTACTTTTATATTTTTTATCCCTCAACTACAATGTAACCTCCATGATGGCAGGAATTCTGTGTGTGTGTGTGTGTGTGTGTGTGCATGTGCATGTAGGGGTGTGTGTATATATGTGTGGTTGTGTGTGTCAAACTGCCAAATAGCATTTGGAACATGGAGGTCACTCAATAAATATTTCTTGAACAAATACATGACAAAAGAATGGTGAACTTGCCATTGTAGTACTGTTATATAAATTATATAGCATATGATGTTATATAGTACCACATAGAACAAGAAATCTATGAAACAGCGTCCTCATCCTGAATACCTTGTTTCTGCTCTCACCCCCCTCCAGCAGGTCTATGATTCTGGTGAAACCAAAGTCTTGTTCCAGCTCTTTGCTGTGCCGCTAGACACTGTGCCCTAACTGGCAGAAAACCCAGGCACACTGCTTCAGCGTGCGAGCACATAACTCTTGAAGAACTGTGCAGTGGGATTTGCAGCTGATTTATTTTTCAATAATATTTCTTGCCTAAGGATTTAAAATGAATAGGAAGAGCTAATGGTCAATTTTGGAAATTCCAGGATATAGAACAGTGACAGCTTAGGCACTTTCCTGCCCATGGGATTAAACATTCAGTGTTCACCAAGAAAAAGATATCCCTCTTTCTGCCAGCTTTAGCCAGCCCTTAATATCAACAAAACCAAAAGAAACAAGAGAAAAGGATGGATGCAGAGTTAAATGTTTTTGCTTCCCTTATTTTGGTGAAAAAGAAGAAAAATGGATGGTGTCTTTTGGATATCCTTCTATGCAGGGGACCACAGAAAACCTTTATAAATGTGATGCTGAGGACAGGACTCCCCAAAGGCTTAACATTTCCCTTACTCTGTAGCCTCACAGAGGCCAAGAAACCTACGTGGAATTGCCTGAGGAAGGGGACAGGAACATCCATTTCCTTTTGTAACTTCTGAACCACAATTCTGCTTCTAGGAAATGCTCCGTCTCACTCTTGGTCTCACCTTCAGAGAATGTTAGCTGTATTTCGTGCCATGTGTGTGCCCCGGGGGGCCCATACTAACTATGAGGAAGATGAGACTGTGTGTATACAAACTTTTGACTGAATTTGCGGAGTGTTGGAAGACTTTTTTTCCCCAGGCTATTAAAAACAGAAAAAAAATGTTGATTATTAGACAATTTTGACCTAAAATAAACCTGCTATTGTTCTTTTTTTCTTTCTTTCCTTTTTTTTTTTTTTTTTAAGATTTTATTTATATATTTGATGGGGAGAGAGAGCCCAAGCAGAGAGAGCAGCAGCAGAGAGAGAGGGAGAAGCAGGAGCCAGATGTGGGTCTCAATCTCAGGACCCTGAGATCATGACTTGAGCCAAAGGTAGATGCTTAACAGACTGAGCTAGTCAGGCATCCCAACCTGCTGTTTTCACTAGTGGAATGCTCTTCTCTCCATAACCCTATCCTACATTGTGATTCCTCCTTCCCTCCCTGTTTCTTAATGATGCTTGTCCTCATCCAGCTTGTTTCCTTGCCAGGCCATTTACCTCACCTCTCTTTTGTGACAAGCAAATGTTATAAATGCATCTTTTATTATGCAGAGAAATTTTGTTTTCTGTGCCTCACTTTTCATTTACCATAGCCATGATTTAAGGAATATATTGTTATCACTGAAAATTTTTGTTAAATAAACTCAAAGAATTTTGTCACCATCAAAACTAATACAAATACCGTTCACTATTTTGTAAAAAAAATTATCCCACTTAGACTTCAGAATAACTTTTCAGGATAAATTAGAATATTGGGGCTTAAAAAGGTATAGTATTCTGCTTCAGATTGTATATTTAGTAAATTATATTAAAAGTCACAGTGTTTTTACTCCAGTCTCCCTAGTATGTCATATCGTGTAGTGGGTGGAGAATAGTTGGCATGAGGTTGAATGGTATATCTAATAATTCTAGGTATTTTAAATTTCTTTGTACAAAGTTTTCTGTTGGAAGTAGTGCGTAATTCAAGACTTCTTAACTTTCTGGAAGCTATTTATATAGGTATAAAGTTTCAACAATGACAATCTCAAAAGACACATGCAGCTCATTTAAAATGCCTTCAATGACCATATTAGATGAAAGAGGCCATGATAGAATGGTCTGTAATGACCCCAGCTTCTGGCATCCCCCTGTCTAGACAACACTAAGGGCACACTTTGCCTGTGACCCAGAGTACATGTCTTCATGTCTCAGTTTTCAAATCTGCAAATTGAAAATAATAATAGTATCTATTTTAAGGTTGTTTCAACCTTTAAATAACATGTACAAATTTCTCAGACTTATGTCTAGCAGCTAAGTATTCAATTACTGCTAAGTGATGTGGGAAACAAAGGCAGAAGGGATATTTTTAAATTTCCTTATTACCTACACGCCATGGACAAGTCCTTGAAACATGCCGAATGACATTCTTCTAGAGACACAGCTGCCTGGATGATGAAACTTTGCTAAAGTTGCTAAAAGTAAAAGACAATCCTAGCCTGACCAACCCCATCCCCCAGAATCCTGTAAGCCTATTTTAACATAAAAAAATTCCTTTAGAAATTTCCTTTATCTCTAAACCCCCCAAGATATGTGTTGGTGATCATTCCCCAAGCATATGACCCACTGATAGACTTCTGAAGGGTCTCCTGACTCGGGTATTACTAGACAGTAATAAATGAGCCTGTCCCAACAATAGCTAGCCCCTTCAAGGTCATGGGAACTTTGTTTCCAAAATTCCTTAGAGACTTATGCTAATCCTAACCCCTCTCAACTTAAATGTATATAATGGGCCACTCCTCATGACCCCAGGGCAGATCTTTCTGCCCTTCTGTCCTGTCCCTTTGCTTTAATAACATCACCTTCTTAAACCAAAGTTGCCTCAACAATTCTTTCTTAGCTGTGGGCTTTGAACCCTAACGTCTTTCCAACATCACTAAGCAGTTTCTTTGTTTCTTTCTTTTTCTTTTTAATCTATCTTTCCAACATCACTAAGCAGTTTCTTTGTTTCTTTCTTTTTCTTTTTAATCTATTGATTAAAAAAAAAAGAAAATTCTGCAAGTTGCAAACAGGTATCATCCCTAAAATCTGTAACTATAATCATGTCAGAAGATTTTATTCCCATTTTTTTTTGAAAACTCCAAAGACAAATAAAAATTTAATATATCTCTTGCCTGTAAGTGATTTAATGTTACAGTCCCCCCACCCCCCAAACTGGGTAATAGTATGTAATTTGATCTGCTCTATAAAACTACTGAATCGACTGAGACTAGATTATGCCAGAGAGACCAGAACAAAATTGTTTTATAATTTCTTACTTTTGAGGCTACAGATTTAAAGTAAAATTCAAATTTAGATCATTCCACCCCCCCTTCTTTTTTTCTGTTTTACATTTTTTTCTGGCCCCTTGCTGAGCAGTGAGGCACCAATAGTGCTCCTAGACCACCTGGAGCAACCTTTCAGGCGAGGACAGACTGGGCATGCAGCACCCCTCCCAGCCCCTCCACCTCCCTACACCCCTGGGCTCCACCTCAGGCCCCACCTCTGCCTCTGGTTCCCACCTTCCCCACCTGGCGCTGTTGCTGGCCCCGGGCACCCTACCACCCCACCACCCCACTGCTAACCCAACCGTGACCCAGGATTCCCTTGATCTTTCCTTTTTAGTTAACTAAATATTGAGTGATGTTATTAGCACCAGACTGTATCTAGTCTGTACCACACTTTGTGTCTTTGTTCATGGTTTTCTTGACCTTATACCTATTTCTGCTCCAATGAGGATTACTTCATCTAACAAAGGTGTATATTCTCACATCCTAACCACACAGACCAGTAATTGCTCAGGACAAGTTTGTCAAATTAACGAAATATTGACCACCCTGTTTTGATTATTTGTTGTCAAATTCATCTCTGTCTTTCCAGATGGTATAGAGTTAGACTTTCAGAAAAATAAAGTGAATTGTCTTTTTCTTCTTCCCTCCCTCCATTCCTTCCTTTTTTCCTTTCTTTACTTTTGTCTTTCCTGCTTTCCTGCCTCCTGCCTTCCTCCCTGCCTCCCTGTGACCCAGAGTACATTCTTCCTGCCTACGTTCCTCCTGCCTTCCTTTTTCCCTTCCTTTCTTTCTTCTTTGGTCTGATTCTTTGCTCAAACTTAAGCTTAGTGCTAGAGCTTTGAGAACTATGGACATATGGACATAGTTGCCTATACAGTAATAACAGGTTACAGAAGGTTTAGTGAGATATTTCTATTTTTTTTTTTTTAAGAAACTGGTGTCAAAACTTCCCATACTACCATAACCCCAGAAAAGTGGGACCCTCTCTGATTCACAACCTGCAATAAAATGGTACTGCATTCTCAGAGAGGCCATGTGCCATCCTTAGGAGTTCTTCCCAGACACAGCCAAATCTCCTCCATAGGGGAGAATCTAGAGGGCGATGTGAATGACATCAAAAGCAAGTGTGTGGATCTCAGTCAAATTACTGTTGGGAGAAAAATTGTTGCCATTTTTATTATTTGTCTTATCTTTGTCCTATCTTATCTTTGTCCTTATTTTTTGTCTTTATCTTTGTTTTTAAGCTACTGGCCCAAAGGTATGGGTATAATATTTTTTTCTACATAGTATAAATCTAGAAAATGTCATCCATCATTACCAAGATAGTAGGAAGTAAAAATACAAGCCCTGTACAAGGGATGTAAAAACTTAAATCCTGGGGCACCTGAGTGGCTCAATAGTTACGTGTCTAACTTTATTTTGGCTCAAGTCATGGTTTCAGGTTTGTGAGAATAAAACCCCATGTTGAGCTCCTTGCTGGGTTTGGAGTCAGCTAAGATCCTCTCTCTCCCTCTCCCCCTCCTCCCCATTCACAGTCTCTCTCTCTCTCTCTTAAAAAACAAAGCAAGCAAAGGAAAGCAAAAATGAAAACCCAGTTCTGATTTTGCCACTGACTTTGAGTTAATCACTTAATTTTTTTTAAGGTTTTCGTTTCTCTACTCATTTCATTGTTTTCTCAGTCATTCAGTGTGTATTGAATAGTAATGATATACCAAGATCTGATCAGTTTACAAATGCTCCTAGGTAAAATGTCTATATCTAAGAACTCAATGGGGAAAAAAAAAAAAAAAAGAACTTACTGGACAACAGAAAATAATATAGGATTAAAAATATAAATAAAAATGTATGAAATGATGCAATGAGCTCTCCAATAAGGATTTGATACAGGAGAATAATGAATTAAGTGACTAATTCTATTGTCCAAGGAAGGAAATATATCATCTTTTCAAAGAAGTAATGTCCAACAAATGAGTACTATACAAATAAAATAAAGCCAAAGAATAGGGATGGATAGAGATTATATATATATATAGATATAGGCATATCTATATATATATATGATGTGTGTGTGTGTGTATATATATACAGACATATATATATAGCCTGACTTGTAACTATTTTATATGTATATGTGTATGTAAGTGAATGTATGTATTATATAGTTCATATACATACATATTTGGACAGGAAAATGACATGAGGCTGAAATGATAAGATTCTGAAGTAAATTTTAGTTTGGTTAGTAATTTAGACTTTAACTTGAATATAATAGAAAACCACTTTTTTTTTTTTTTCAGTAGTAAAGGGACATGAAGGAATTATTTATTTTAAAAAGAGTTCCTGAAAATTAGAGAGTTAAAGGTATTGGGATAAGTAAAGTTTTATAAGTAAAAATTTAATCATTTATAAGTAAAAATTTAATCATTACTAATCAACAGAAATGACATGAAATATATAATACCAAGTTACCCAGGTAGGCCTATATTCTAAGGCAACAGTGTAATAAAATATAAAAACCTAGTGATAGAGTACAATGCTCTGTATATAGAAGCCATTTAATAGATGTTTATTGAATTAATGATGAAAATAGTTCCAAGAACTGCCTAGAAACTGCACACAGCAAGACCCTATTTATTTGCAAGAACTGGAACATTGAAATAAGGTATTTTTTGTTCCCTGCTGTCTTGAACAAGGATTATCTCAAATGTGGGAAGGTATTTTAAAGTACTATGAAATTCATTTAAAACTCCAATATAAAGTTTCAATAAAATACCATCTAGTTAAATAACATAACTGAATAATCATTTTTAACATTTCTCTGCAAAGCCACTCTGATATAGTCTTTGAAATATAATAATACAAAGACTTTATAAGAAGGATATATACAGATATTCTGAATGCACAGAGGAGTGTGTACTTAATTTCTACTTCAGGACAGATGAATACAGGGTGGCTGCAAAGCATTTCAAAACATATTTCAAAGGAAATAATGCATTTGAATACATTTAATCCAGCACAAATGTTAGAAAGTAAAGCTCTGTGCCTCTCCAAAATAAACTAATATCTCCTTGAAAACAACCTCTTGAGACCTTGGAGAAATACCCCATCACTACAAAGAAACTTGTCTAAAGATAAAGGTCAGCCTGGAGAGATTGTCAATTTTCCTTCTGTAAAGTTAGATAAGCTTTTCTTCGGAGGGATTGGGTGAGGGGGTGACACCAAGGTTGAGTGAAGCTCTATTTTATCCTTCAGATTTCCAGTTGGTTTCTTCAGGCAAGTAATTGCAGAGAAATGAGTTCTTTTCTTACTAGCTAGTAATTTTTCTTACTCTTCAAACTATGGATTTCATATCAGTTCTAAAGGCCCTTTTTTGCTAGTTACACTTAGCTTGACTTACAACTAGCCTTAAAGCTCTCAGTCAAAATAGACAGGAGAATAGGATGACTTCTAGGATTGGGAAAAAGAGCCTACGGCTTTGTTTTCAGGTGTGTCCACATTATTTTCTCAGGTACAATGCTTGAGTGTGTGTGTGTGTATGTGTGTGTGTGTTATTATAGCCTTCCTTGAAATTTGGTTGCTGATTAAGAAAAAAAGATCTTAATCTCTAGGTTTTGGACTTGACTAATTCAGAGTAAGCTGGCTCACTCTTCTAAGTCTATGGTTTCTACATTTCCAAGTATAGTGCTTAGTTCATTCTGTTGAATTCTATAAACTAGGCATATTAATCAGAGATCTCCAAAGAGGAGATTAATAAAGAAGATCATTATAAGTAATCGACTCACATGATTATGGAGTCTGGCAATTTCCAAGATCTGCAAGGTGAGTCACCAAGTAGGTGACCCAGGAAAGCTGATGGTATCATTCTAGTCCCAAGGCTGAAAGTCTAGAGACCTAGGAAGAGCTGATGATATTTTAGTGTGAATGAGTCCAAAGGCAAGAAAAATCCAATGTTTCAATGCAAAAGCAGTCATGCAGGAAGAATTCTCTTACTGAGGGAAGGGTCAGTCTTTTTTTTTTGCCTTTCAACTGACTAGATAAGACCCACCCATATTAGGGGGCAAACTGCTTTAGTCAGTCTACCAATTCAAATGTTAATCTCACCCAAGATACCCTCACAGAAACACCCAGAATAACTTGTGACCAAATTTCTGGGCACCCCCTGGCTCTGTCAAGTTGATGTGTAAAATTAGCCATCGTGTTAGGAATAGTTTTTTGTTTTGTTTCTTTTTTCACTGCCTCAGAGAAAATTACCAGTTAAAAGGATCCCCAAAACAGAGACAGAACAATTAGCAACTAAGTTGATTTCATCTATTTTTTCAAAATTAGGAACAGAAATTATAAATTCATATTCCATGCATACAAATAATAGAGTGATAAAAACAAAAGTAACATCTAATATTCATTCAGTGTTCAAAATATGCCAAATACTGAGCTAGCTATTTTACATTCATTATGAATTAGGAGTCCATTCTTGCTACTCAGAGACTGATGTGTAGTCAGGGAAGTAGTGAAGGACAGTTAGAGTTAAACATTTCTGGGGGAAGAGAAAACCTCCATATCTTCATTTCTACTCTGTGTGAAGTGCAAAGATTTAGTCCAGAATCTCAGCTGGGTTTGGTTTCTGCATATCTGAAACTTAATAAGACATGGGAGATGCTAAAATGAGGCAAATCAGCGCTTACCCAGAAAAAATATTTTTTAGTAATGCAGTCCAACAATAAACAAAAAACATACGCTTTTTTATCCAAACAGGGCCCAAAAAAGCACTTGTTATAGTAGTCAATAGGGGACACTCATGGACCAGATAAAATACTAGGCTAGAAGAAAACCATGGTTCCTTTTAATTCTGAAACCCAATAAATTGTAGGGAAACCGCCCCCTGCCCCCCACACAAACCTGAAGGTGTAATAAAAGTTTAATTCAGATATTTCCTTCCATTCTTTGAAAGTATATAATTTTGCAACCTTTCAGAAAATCAGTTTGATTCTCTATAAGAAGAGACTTAAAAATATAACTACTAAGTTATACTATGTTAAACTATGGACTTTGGATGACTATGTTTTGTCAATGTAGGATCCTTGGTAAAACCTGTACCATTCTGATGATTGATGTTGATGGTGGAAGAGGTTTTGCATGTATGGGACAGGGGGTATATGGGAAATCTCTGTACCTTCCTCTTCATTTTGTTGTGTACCTAAAACTGCTCTTTAAAAAGTCTTTAAAAATATAACTCTATTGATCTAATAATTTCAACAATTCCACTTAATAGTATGTTTTAAGAAGTAATCAAAATGGAGGCACCTGGTTGGTTTAGTGGATACAACATGTGACTCTTGATCTCACTCAGGATCATGAGTTTGAACCCCAGATTTGGGGTTCAAGATTACTTAAATTAAATTAAAATTAAAAAAAAAAACAAGTAATTAGAGATAGAGATAAAGGCTTATGAATAATAAAAAATAGTTATTGATATATTTTAATAGGTTAAATTATGGCAGAAGTTTAATACCCAGTCCTTGGAGAATATTTTAATAAATTATGGAATAACCATAAGATGTAATGACCAATAAGTAATGACAGTGTGCTACAAAAGAGTACTTAATGATATATGAAACTATTCAAAGATAATGCCCCAGTTGGACAGTTTATTTGATCATATAGCTACCCAATGACTCAGTTATTCCATTCCAAGACAATATAAACATATCTAAAGTCTTCACAAATATGCATAGTAGTTCTTTCTTATGTCTTCACCACTGCCTCCTCTGGCTGATTTTTTTCATTACATTAATGGTTCCTTAGTAATGATCTAGATGGAACAGATCTGAGAATAGCAGGGATTTCTAATTGCATGCAAAAAACCAAAGAAGGTCTCTCACTAATAATGTAAAAGCATATAGAACACGCTCTGCTCAGCGTGAATTCATACAGCTATCTTGATGACAATGATGCTAACTTCCTCCATCTGTCACTGGATATATTGAAGAAAAAGGGACTTGGGAGGGGAGGTGAGCAAAAAAAAAAAAAAAAAAAAAAAAAAAAAAAAAAAAAAAAAAAAAAATCAGTGTAAGTATGATTGAACACACTGCCAGGTCCTCTATCTGCTGGAGGAAGCTGAGTGGGGAGTTCATCACTTGAAGTATCACAAGCATGATTTTGCACGAAGAGCTTAAAAGATTTTATATGGAGCAAATCTTGAAGCTATGTTTGGCACACTCTAGAGTGCAGGTAGCACTCAGGCCATTTGTCTTTGCTTTGTCTCTTGGGACTCATTTCTCAGGGACTCTGGATATTGACCATAGTCCTGTGTGTCGTGGATAATCCTTGAAGGCTATATTTTGGAGCCGCTTGTGCAGGCGTGAGAGTAAAAATGATCAGGTGGCCTATCAGGAGCTTGTTAACCTAGAGCATGATATTTTCTAAGAACCACAGACTACCTAATTATTGAACTCTTGGGAGTTTTGAAAATGGAAATTAGTGGGTAATGATAAATCTGATAAATTAATTTTTGTTAAGGTGTTAATGACATATTGGCATTTTTCAAAAGCTCATTTGTTACTGACTAATGGAGTCCTAGACATCATTTCTCATTCAAATTTTCTGTCAATGTCTAGTCAATAAAGGCCACAGAAAGTGTGCCAGATGCAAAGTGGGCTTCATGGAAGGAGTTTTTTTGTTTTGTTTTGTTTTACTGCAAGGTTCATGCTTTAAAGAAAGCCTTAAACAATGCATCTTGCTTTTATATTGGCTCTTCCAAAGCTGACATTTTTCAAGCAGTTGGCTTAACCCTCAAAGAAAGCAAAGAGCAGGGAAAACACATTCTCTACTTCTGGAGTTTATAGTATCTACTTGAATAGTTATATTTGCAAGTTCTTCACTTGCCTTAGAAAGAATTGGAGCCATTACAGAAAGACAGAACCCCAGTGCAATCACTAAAATGCTGATGTAGCTTCTCTTTTGTTCTACTCTATAGTGACAGATATAAAGATACATTTTTATTTTTATCCAAACTCAGAAAGCAGAACAAAGTAGTAAGGAGATGTTTTATAGACAAGGGGACTAGCTGTTTCCATCACAGTCATAGAAATATCATTTTCTTCTATATCTATATAGATATAGATGTGGTATGTGTTTATGTGTTTGTGCCTTGTGCGTATTTCCTTATTTGTGCCCTGTGTGTGTGTGTGTGTGTGTTGATGGTAGACTCATGCCAGAAAAGGGTCATCTAACCCTGTCTCTGGTGTTTTGCCCTTCTCTAAAACAAATGGGGGAAAAAAAAATGAAAGTCTTACCACATAAAGGTCTTCAAATTAACCAAGAAACTCTATTCATTGAGGTGGGAATTTTGGCTTCAAAAGAAAAATAGTTACCTATTTCATACTAGGAGAAAAATGGAATAAAGAAAATGTTAGATACTATCACTCTAGTTTCTCTTTGCGGTTTCTGAATAATTCCTTCTCTAAAGACTATGGATAACCCCCGACACAAAGATAGTTGTGTAAGTGTGACAGTCATTCAAAGATAGTAAATAAAATGAAATCTATAATATTCTCTATTAATTATATGCAAAAAGAAACAGTACATGACCATTCTGAATGAATGAGAAAGAAAACCATAAAATCCATATTTTTTTAAACTCTGGCTGCAAAGATCTGTGATATTTGCATATGAATTCCCTTCAAGTTGCAAGATCTCAGAGTTTGTAAAGTAAACTAAGAATAGAAAGAGACTGAGTAGAAAACTTTTCTTCTCAAAAAATGTTCTCTTCTTATAATATCTTTATTTAAGAGGAGTCTATTACTTTGCAAACTATTGTTTGAAGAAGTCTATGAAAATCTATTATTTGAAATTGAAGAGTTGGGATTGGATTATACTTCCTACTTCATGGATAATAAGACTTATTCCTTTATCAGATACTCTTTTCAGAGAGAGGCAGTTTACACTTATTCCATATGTTTCAACTGCCATTCAGAAAATGTGTTCTTTCAACAGCCCTTGTTTCTGTATTAAAATCCACTTATGGCGTCCTCACTAGGCTGCCCCTCTGTATACTTTCTTTCCTCTCTCAAAATGAGCAATATATTTAATGGAAAAAAATGATATTTTTGGCTTACTATTCATTTTACTATATTTTTTCACTTGTGGATATAAAAAGTATGCTCATCTTTCCTTGTAGAAACGGAAAGAAAATCAAAGTCACAATCATCCAATAAAGAGCAAAAATAATCTTATTTTTTATATAATAAGGAATTGACTTGAACACACTGTTAAATAATTTCTTAAGAAAAACAGCTTTCATAAGCAAATGGCATAATGATTATGCGTAGTCTTGAGGGGAAATTACAAAGAAGTGTATAAAATATCTTTGTGCCTATACTTTTACTTCATGAAATATGATTTCAAGCATCAGCATCAGGAAAATCCTTATATAATATACAAAACATGAAGTATTCAAAAATGACTGTTTAGTCCTCAAACTAAATTTAAAATGATTAAGGGGTACACATTGAATGATTTCTATTATGGAATAACTCAAAGATTGAAAATAAAATATCAAACACAGGAGGGGAGACTGGATGGCACAGTTGGTTAAGTTTCTGACTCTTGGTTTTGGCTTCAGGTCATGATATCAGGGTCATGGAATTGAGCCTCGTGGTGGGCTCTGCACTCAGTGTGGAGTCTGCTTAAAATTTTTTCCTCCTCTCCCTCTGCCCCTCTCCCCACCACACGATTGCTCTCTCTTTCTCTCTCTCTCAGATTAGTAAATAAAATGTTTAAAAAAAGATACCAAACATAGGAGATGTGCACCCATACAAGCTTTCTGACCGTTTATGTATTTCTGGTCAGATGCTTGTTTTCTATAAAGCTCAGGAAGAAACACATTATTTGAGTTTTTGGCCATGTGACTACTGGTAAAAAGATTTAGTTCAACAATAACACTGATTCAACTATGGTTTTGTTTTTAAATATGTTTGATATGATCAATGGAATAGCTTTGATGAAATTGAACAAGTCGTATATTCTGCTGTAACAAGCATCCATTTTCAGGCAGAACCATCTGTATATATATTCCAGGCCTGATGCAAAGCTATAAAAACCTCAGACAAAATAAATTATCAAAATCTAATTATATCACATATAAAGTAAAAAAAAAAAAGTTTACTTTTGATTGTGATAATTTAATGGTTAGATTATTTGTATGAAGTGCTTGGTGCATTACTGTCTCCCAGAAGATAGAAAAGGATGATGATTATTTCTAGCGAGACATATTAGCTCTTTTCAAATTCATTTTTCTTCCTTTCAGGCAAGCAAAGAGATGGCACTTTCCAACATTTTTTGCATTCTGCTGTGATCATGTCACATAGGCCTGGGCAAATGGAATGTGAACATAAGTGATAAGTATTACTTGCAGGACTGGCCCATGGAAACTCCCCGTGTGGGACTTTCCATGTTCTTCTTTATTCCACTAGCTTATGTAGACAAACTTGGCACCTTTAAAACTGTGTGTAGAAATTGGCAGAGCCATGAGATGGAAGAATTTGGTGTCTCTCAAAGACCAATTGAGAAAGAAAAATAAATGAAAAGCACCCATTTTGGGTTATACTTGAGTTACACATAAATAAAAGACCATTTATCACCCATTATCTATATGCTGTATGCTTTCTGTCGTTGTTACAGTAGCTGGTGCTACTTTAACTGAAAGTGCTACCAACAGGGCTATATAATGTTTCCGCAGTGTCTATATGAAATAAAAAGAATAGAATAAGAACTATCATTTGTAGCATAAATGATATACTGCCAGATGCCAGACGTTTCACTGATTTTACTACATATCATATCTTTATTTGGAAGGGATAGTAACAAGCAATATCGACTTTGGTTGAGTAGCAAAACTTAATACAGTGATGTTAAGTAACTCAAAGAATCAGCAAAGGAAGCCTGGGGAACCAGGGTCAAAAAATGGAAAGAAACTGAGTAAAACCAGGCAGCCAAAATATACTCATCTTACAACCATGGGAACAGTGTGAAGGGGAATTCTGTTATGGGTGTGTGTCACTTAGGTAGTCCATTATTCCAGGGACACTGACACCCTGCTAAACATCATCTCTACAATATCCTAGGGCTTTCTGTCACTAATACTAGATTTAAAGTCACTTAACAGCCTATGGTTGACTGAGACAAGGCCACAGTATAGCATACCAATTCACAGTAGTTCATGAGACCAAGTTCTGGCCCCATTTAGATTCAGTGTTGAAGTAAGAACCTTCTGTTTCTCCAAACTTGCATAGTTGGGAATTTTACAAATAAAAAGTTAGTCAAGGCTCTAACAACAATACAAAGAACCCTTAAAACAAAAAAACAAATACAAATAAATGCTGCAATTCGCTGCTGTGAGCTCTAAATATCCATATGCATGATTCTTCCTCTTACAATCCCCAAAATATGGTCTAGTCTCCCTAACTCTAGAATAATGGGACTTAAACTTACCTTCTTCCCAAAGAAAGGTACACAAAATTTCCATCAACATCTGCATCTACTTCTAGGAACTTTTCCTCTATATGTGGCAGTCTGTAATCAAAGCCTTGAAGAGTAATACTACCAACAATGTTGGATCTTAATGTTGGGAAAAAAGGAAGGAAAACGGGAAATAGCTTGGAGACTACCTTCCACATTCTACAGCTAGTCAATCAGCCAACGTCTGCATTATAATATTCCTGCTCTGCTATCCACTCCCCATTCCCTTTTTCTCCAGCCATTACTTCAGTTGCAAGAGGTTCTTTAATGTATTTCATAATCAAAAATCTGTATTCTCAAGGAATATATGACTTTTGAAAACCTGCCTAAATGTGTGCTTTGGTCATCCATCAGCTTTTCTCACTCAGTGTGCAGGTATAAGAAAGCATCAAGTGGGTTTATTAATACACATATCTCTGGTTTATAGCATAGACTATATTTCATCTTAACAACACAAGTTTTGTGTTCTTTCCTAAGCCCATGGATGGTGATGCTAGTAGAGGCATGTCAAGTAAAATTTACATTAAACATGTATTCCATAAAAGATAAATTATTTATCTTCCTTGTCAGAAGAAGTCTGATATAATGCATTATATCTTTGGTAGTGATGATCACAAAAAGTAATATTTTTACATGTGGCAGGCATTATACCCTATTCAGTAAGGATTGTTCTCATTTTCTTTATACAGACTTGGGAACATACTGGAGAGTGAAGTTGCTGCTGAAGGTAGGCACTTAGCATCAGTTTTGTAGTTTAGCAGCGTGAGAGTGTAGCCTTGCTACAGAGAGAATTATCACTGAAGCTATTAATACCCCCCACCTCCTATCATAGCCCTTTTTGCTATCAATTTCATTGGGAGAACATCAGATTAACTGATTCACATTTTCAGAGGAGCTCAATCTGCTGCATTTGCTATGTAAGAGCTTCTGTTGTGGTTAGAGCTAATATTTACGAACTATACATGTTCTTACACTCTGGGCCTTTTCTGAAATGACATTTTTATAAAATCTTTTTCTGAACTTCTTATTACCAATTATTCATTCTCACTCTTTCAAGTCCTTGACCGTTTTTATAAATGGTCCATGAATTGATTTGGATTCTAATATACCAATTTTCTTCCTGGCAAAGTAAAAAACAAGATGTACATCTTGAAGTTTGGTCCATGAGAAGTTTTAACGTGTCTAATTTATTTCTGGGATATCTCTGAATGCTAATGCAATGCATTAGCCACACAGACAGCTGGTGTCCATATTGAATGTGATGCCATTTATTAACTAGATTGATAATATTTTCCTAATGTTTATTCAAATTGTGAAAAGAAACTATCCATATGGTAATGAAGGTGTACTGAGTGAAAGTCAACACTGTGGCAGTGTAGGTCAGATGCAGTATGAGTTCTCTGATGATGCAATGTACATATTACTCCTGTACTAGCTCAGACCCCTTCTTCATATGCTTAAAGATGGAATCTTGTTGGTTGGTCAATGAATGGGTCAGTGAAAGACATAACAATCACTGATGTCAGCTTTGCTTCCATGGTCAGATATTCAGTTTCTATGAGGGTTCATTATTTATCAAAAGCTATGTCCTAAAAGGAGAATAAAAATATGGTGATGTTCACTCTAATTCTGAGGCTTGCTGTAGGCTCTGTATGACATAAACTGTAATGGATACTTGGAGCTTCATAGAAACTAATAACTTATGAGCTTACTGGAAGATTTAATGATTTTGGAAAGTGGCCCAGCCTATATACACCTTCTCTTGCTATGCACTCCACTCAAGACTGGAAACTTTCAGAGTCAATACAATAATGAGTAAAAGCAGTGCAGTCAAATGTAGCATATGTTGAGTCCAAAATCCATAGCATTTAAAAATAACTAGATGGAGAAACAGTGTTATTTAAAGGCTCTATACCATATTTTGTAAAGAGAGGATACAAGTTAAGCCACATTGATTAATGAATCTGCTATTTACTATGCTTATTTAGTTTCTTCAGTTATTGTTTATGATTTTTACTGGATCCAGTACCTTTTTTATCTTTCTTTTTTCTCTGAACATAGCCAGATTGCTCTGTAAACCCAGATGCAGGCCCTCTGCCTGATCCTAAATAATGAGGGAGGGATCAGGTTCTAGGCTCTAAGCTCTAATGCTCAATACAGACAAGGTATTATTGGTATTAAACACATAATTTCTCACATTTCTATTTAACTCAATCACTGCCATAGTATAAGTTTTCTTCAAGTAGTATTTCTGATGTCATAATTATATAATTAATTGCATATTTCCTCAAAGACTAAACCCTCACCCTCCATCTCCCAGATGAATTATTCTAGTGTACCCATGGCTATGGACTGAATATTTGTGTCCCCCTAAAATACAGATGTTGAAATCTTATGCACAATATGGTATTAGCATGGACAGTCTTTGAGAGGTGATTGCTTTGTAAGGGTAGAGCCCCTATAACAGGATTAATGCCTTTATCAAAAAGACCCCAGAGTACCTCCTCACCCTTACACCATGTGAGGAGGACACAGGGAGAAGGCACTGTCCGTAAACCACAAAATGAACTGTTATCCAGAAAGCAAATTTGCCGGTGCTTTGCCATTAGGATTTCCAGTCTCTGGAACTGTGAGAAATATTTGTTGTTTATAAGCCCAACCTAGTTTACAGAGTCATTATAATAGCATGGACAGACTAAGGTATCTGTGGAGTCCTGAAATCAGTAATCTCCCTTTTATTCTTTATCATTACTCAGTATGTTCCCTGGTTACTGTGCAGTATATACCTCCTAAACATCAATGAACATATATTGTTCCTGGTAGACAAATAGCTGCCTCTGAAGCCCACTGAACTAGAATGTTTAGTTTCACACATTGCAAACACATCGGAATCAGGAGTCAGAGCCAACAAACTCCTTACTCTTCACTGTTCCATTTGAACATCACTCTGAATCTGCACTACTTGGGTTTGAATTTGAGCTTTACAAATAATAAACTCTGTAAATGGTGGCCATTGTTTTCTAAAGCACTCTCAGTTACTTTAGATAAAATCAGAACCAATCCTGAGGCAGACGTTAAAAGTTATGTTCTTCATTAAAAATGTAAAGACTATGCTGAAATTTAGGTCATGGTTATACAAATAATATACCGGGATTTTAATCAGAAATGTAATATTAGTAGCTACGCTGTGCAATTCTCAATTTGGAAATGAATTAAAACATTTTAAAACAAATTTTGTAGGAAAAATATTTCAGAAGTATTACTTTGTCTTTATTAAATGGAGTTTTTGAAAAACAGAAAGAAGTCCTAGATTGACTGGTGTGGTCATCCTGACTACTCATGATTGTCATACCAAATATTCTGCTTCCATTAGTTTTGTTGCCTTGTCACTGTTTTTTTCTCATTTAAGCCTTTCTTTAGTAGGTATAAGGAGAGAAATAAAAACCTTAGTCAACCTTATTTATTATCTACAAATTTATAATAAAATCAAAACCAGAAACGGGTCCTTACTATTTGTGTGTTTTATTTATTAAGGAATTGCTAGCTTTTAAAAACACACAACACTATGCGTGGGTGGCTCAGTGGGTTAAGCCACTGCCTTCGGCTCAGGTCATGATCCCAGGGTCCTGAGATCGAGTCCCGCATCGGGCTCTCTGCTCAGCGGGGAGCCTGCTTCCCCCCCCCACTTGCCTCTCTGCCTGCTTGTGATTTCTCTCGCTGTCAAATAAATAAATAAAATCTTTTAAAAAATAAATAAAAATTTTAAAAAAGCACATAACAGCATAAGAATAAGCAAAATAATTTAAAAAAATTAGTAGTATAATGCTTTCTTAGAACATCATTCCATGCATGGTGTAATCACTGATATAATAATTGTTTATAATGGTAATAAGCACAATGTCAGTTAAAGTCACCCCATTTGAGAGCACACACACAAAAATTATATTATTTAAAAAAAATCCTCTTGTCCTTTTGCTGTCGTTATTGTTTTACTGTGTTTTGGAGGTTAATGCAATAAAGACAGATCAAAAACATTCCAGTCTTGTAAATGATTAGAAAACATTAATTTTAGCAGTTAATGGGAGTTCACTGTCACCTGCTACTTAATGTTACCCATTAGTAGCTTCTGTTGTTGTTACTTTGACTTTTACTTTGGAAATGGATCTATGAAGCATTACATTGCAATGCATTCTGAGCAAATACCTGTATAAATATTCTTTATAGCATCTTTGTTTGTATTTCTTTGTATTACTTCAATATAGCCTTGTCCCCTATTCCCTACACACTTTAAATTTATTCCTCTTAAATGTATCTACAAAGTCTATAAACTTCTGAAGTTAAAATGTTGCTACACGAGATTTCTTTTCATCTCTTTCTCGTATTATCTCATATTTTTCTTACTTTTTGAAATAACAGAAGCTTCATCTGCTTTAGATCTTCAGCAGTTTCATCAACAAGCTAAATT
Source organism: Mustela nivalis (assembly GCF_964662115.1). Lineage (NCBI taxonomy): Eukaryota > Metazoa > Chordata > Mammalia > Carnivora > Mustelidae > Mustela > Mustela nivalis. The sequence goes on along the minus strand of NC_139023.1, from coordinate 44,644,345 downwards.
TAAATACTAAACTTAAACATTTATCATTACGTTAACACTTTTCGAACCGCTGTGGGACTAAATGGTTGATGTTGACGTCTGGAACTTGCTAATGGTCCCGACTCCTTTTGATCAGACCACATTTAGTATAAAGGCATTTATTATTGTTAGTGTAGTGGTTTTGGCTGAGAACCCGGAATTAAATAAGTTAAAGAAAAATTAAAATAGAAAGTTTACTGAATTTATGCTGCCTTGATTTCTACACCAGGTTAAAAGTGGTGGTGGAAACTTTTGATGTTTCCCAATAGCCACTGTTACTTGATGTGTTCTCCGCCAGCTCATGAGTTAGAGTTCACGTGTGATGGTTTACTTCTGAGGTGCCGTGGTTCCAGAGGTTTATTGTTGTTGGCATTCCTTCACTTGTTCTATTGGAGGAGGAGGCATGATGTGTTTTCTTCTCCGAATTTTCAGTGGCCTAAGTCCTTTCTGTTTCAAAGTGTTCAACTCTGGGGGGCTTGGGGATCTACTTATCAGCAATTTCAGGTGAGCCTGAAGAACTGTAGACATTTTCCCAGTTGTGGCTATTACATGGCAAGTGTTCTAATGTGGATTATATTTTTTATGTTTCAAAATAAAACCTGATAAAACATAGCAAGATGGAGTGATGTTTTAAATTCTGTGTTCCAGTGATTACATGGCATGTAAGCATCAGGGGCCTTCCTCCTCATATTGGGCACTTTTTCTCGTTTCATCTTCTGAACATGAAATAGTCTTGGCTCTAGAGTCTACACATCTGAATATCTGAGAAAGGAGAACCTTTTAATAGAGGAGACGGGATTTTGCTATTAACTTTTTGTTGTATCTTTTGCCTTGCAAGTATATTTCGGGAATGTTATGCCTTAGATATTTTGTTTTAAAAAGAAAAAAAAAATTCGAACTAAATACTAATATACCAGCCCTTTTGAAATGTCATTTCTGGAAGTCACTCTCTGCCTAATGCTACACTTTGGGAGATGACATTTTAAACAGTACAATAGCAACAACGAGAAAACACTAAAAACCAATTTAAAAAAACAAAAAACAAAAAACCTACTTGGCTGGAGTATAGTGGAAAGTGTGAGGAGGAGATTTCCAGAGATCCCTTAATAATTTTAATAAACAAGTAAGACACCAGCTACCAATGTCTTTTGCTAAGGGTTTTGCAATTTCAATTAACTTTAGATATGACTGCCTACCTTTACATTTTTATTATGATGGAAACAACATAAAGCAGTTATATATACTTGCCCAGGATATGTTATACAATAAATTACCCATAAGTGTCTCTATAAATATAGACATTGTACTTAGGATGTTGAATTAATCCAAAATTTTAATCCAAGAGAACTAGCACTTTGATAACCCTGCCCCTCAAATCTAGCACTCAAATGAGGAACATGCATTCCTCATTTGCCAGGTAAATTGCTCTATATGGGTATTTTAAACTGTTTTCCTCCAAGGTTAAAGGAGTGCAAGACACTTTAAGTATTTGCAGTTTTGACTAACACATATGTGGATGCTAATAGTCTCCACAGCAATTTTTTTACCCCAATATTGCTTCTCTAAAAATCTTCAAAAATATGCTCAAAGAGGTGGCATTATTTTATTGTTAAAATCACAGGCTAAAACTATAAGCTATGCAGCAATTCGATGTGCATCTAATTACTAGTAGAGTTCTTTAACTGTGAAGATATCACTGATAGAGCTAAAGGGATTTTGGGTTTTGTCCTAACTTACTATTTAGCATTTGAGGGACACTCAGATTTCCAGTAAGCATTTGCCATGTTGAAAAATATATTAAAATAAGAGTGAATAGTAGGGCACCTTTCTGGCTCAGTCTGTAGAAGATGTAACTCTGAATCTCAGGGTGGGAAGTTTGAGCCCCATGTTGGGTATGAAGAAGAATGAATGAATGAATAGTATCATAATTATATGATATTATGATACTATATATATGATATGATAATATATGATATTATATGACTATTATGATAATATCATAATTATTATCATTTTTTAACCCTATGCTGGTGGTTCAGGGAATAGAAATCAACAATAGAGATTTTTTTCATGCATTACTTAAAGTAAGATTTTTTCCCAAATTTTCATTTTCTCTTCCAGAATATTTAAGAGTCTACAAACTTTAAGCATTTTTTTTCCTTTTCAATAATTGTAGGCTTTAGCGGGGAGGTGTACCTGGCATACATTTTAATTATAGCAATAGAAAAAGTCACAAACTTTACATCACTTCACTGTTTATTAAGCTGATCAGATAGCACAGCTATATCCTCACTCTAATCCCATTACTGAATAACAAACAAAACAAAACAAACAAACAGAAAACAGAGGGAAAAAAAAGCTGTAGACAGGGATAAATGTTTCACCCGATTGGATTTATTCAAAGCATTAGCTAAATACCAAAGCCTCTTTATCCTGAGCCCTGTTTGTTAGTCCAAAAAACAAAACACAAAACTTTTTCTGCATGGCATTTTCTTATGCGAGAAAGAAATCTGAGTACATGTGATTTTCACTATCTTTAGAGGAAGGAAGATTGCCTAGACAAGTGGTTCTAACATTTTTGCTTATTCTCAAACCTTTGCTTTAGGAATATAATCATTAAGTATCATGGTGATGTTTATACCACTTAATCTCTTCTTTGGGTCACTTCAATTCTACAGAATATTTTTGGAGAATTTAACTATCTTCAAAGGATTCTAAATAATCCATAGACATTGGAATTGTGACATATGCCAACATTAAGATCTCAAATCACTATCTGGGCAAATAACATAATGGTAAAAATTTCCCATGAAAACTCTTAAATTGCCCATAACATATAGGTACTATCTGCTGTTCTGAAAAGTCACGTTTAAAACTTCAGATCCAGGGGCACCTGGGTGGCTCAGTGGGTTAAGCCACTGCCTTCAGCTCAGGTCATGATATCAGGGTCCTGGGATCGAGTCCTGCATTGGGCTCTCTGCTCAGCAGGGAGCCTGCTTCCCTCTCTCTCTCTCTGCCTGCCTCTCCATCTACTTGTGATTTCTCTCTGTCAAATAAATAAATAAAAATCTTTAAAAAAAAAAACAAAAAAACTTTGGATCCAATGAACTAGGTAGGAATCAGCAAACTACAGCCCATGAACTAAATCTTGTCTGTCTTCTGCTTGTTTTTATAAATAAAGTTTTATTGGAATAGACCCATTTCATCTATGAGTTGAGTCATTACAACAAAGAACACCTAGACTGCAATGCCTGAAATACTTTTGATTTAGCCTTTTATAGAAAGTTTGTCAATCCCTGAATTTTATTTTAAGAAAGACCAAAAGGAAATGAGAAGGTGAGTGGTGGAGGAACAATGGGAAGGGGCAGAGGGAGAAGGAGAATCTTAAGCAGGCTCCATGCCCAGCATGAAGTACAACAGGAGTCTCCATCTCACAATGAGATCATGGCCTAGCCAAAATCAAGAGTTAGATGCTTAACCAGTACTGCACTGCCCAGATGCCCCTTTTCAGAGCATTCTGGTTTTAAATTCCTAGTGATGAATGCAAATTGCCAAAAAATTCCAAAATATGCTAGCTTTCCTAAAAGGTTTATTTCATTTGGTTTTAATGGTAAGTCTTTATAAACTTAGTAAGTATATTTCTCTCTTTCTCTCTTTTTAACCTATAGTGTAATTCCTGAATAAAACCTAGCAAGAGAAAGGTGTTTACTGTGAAATTAATGAAGTATCAGTTTCAGGGCTCTCACTTAAATGAACCCTTTCCAATACCTTCAAAGAATCCTAGCAATGAGTTAGTTCTATTTATTTACAAACTCTTTAAAATATAGTACTTTCACTGAAGTTAGTTAATATGGTTTTCTTCTACTCCAAGTTGCCTTAATTGTCTAGGTGTCAGATTGGCCTTGGGACTTTTTTCCTTGATTCAAGTAAAGAGATATTGAACTGGAGATACATTTAATTTAAATTTAATGGGGTATATTTATGTGTTCCATGTATGAATAGTCAGTTAGCCATTCTAGTATAGGTATCGCTCTTAAGAATACGTATACCTTGATCTGTCCAACTTACACTATATTAGATTCAAATCTCATCGCTTGAAGTATAATTGTGGTGGCAGCCAAATTTCAGGGCTGGTGGAGGAGACACAAGGTCAGAAATATCCAGAGGCAGAAGCCCCAGAAAATTATTCTAATCATCAATATGTGAAATAACAAATGAAAAATTCATTTCCAATATGTGTCCATTAGGTATTGAAGTTGTTTCACAACCCTGAGATCAAGACCTGAGCTGAGATCAAGAGTTAGTTGCTTAACTGCCTGAGCCATACAGATGCCCCACTAAAGAAGTTCTCTTTTTAATAAAAGTTTTCTCAATTTGATAACATTGTTTAAAGTGTACATCTCATCAAGAGTAGAATTACAAAGCCAGTGGGAACTTAATCACTTTTTGTTATCATAAACAAAATCAAATTTTGATCAACCCTGAAAAGAAAAATCTACATGATCTTTGTATTTTAAATATGAAAATCAAAATAGTATCATAAAACTATTTGAAGAAGTAACCAATCAGTGTGCAGCCTAAGAGATAAGAAAAGAGATGTGGCACCTAGAAAATGATGTTATTTTTCTACATTCCTTCATTTCCATGGTGTTTGCTATTTTATTTGTCTTTTCAGTTTTTCTCAAAGGCTAAAATATCTTAACTTCCTGGATTCCCTCTCCAGTGCCAATGGTATTTTATTGAAGATCGAGACTGGTAACCACAATTGAAGAATGGGTCTTTCAAAAGATTGTAAGACCCGAGTCTCTGTCTTTGATTTGAATTTGGTTATAATGGTCAAAGTCTGTATGCATGCAGTACAACTGAAATTAAAATCAAATAACGATATCCATTCACCAGAATTCACCTCAGTGCATTCTATTTCTAACCAATACTTAAGTTCAGTAGGAAGTTACTCTCTCTAGAAACACTGATTGTGAATGTTTTAGAACTATTCATGTTCAAAACCTCAATGTCCCATAAAACCAATTAGAACAGGCACATGCCTGTCATGCTGTAAGGTTATATAATCACTGGCTGGCAAATTTCATGGTCTGAAAACCCATGCTTTGTTTTTTTTCTCTTTCTTCTCATTTAAATGTTGACCTAAAAAGGAATGGATCATTCTTAAATGTGATTTCAGCTCAGCTACTGGCATAAACTTGGGACTTGGAACATTATTATTGTTAGTTCTAATAATAAAATATTCAAGAATGCTGACAGACTGCTAGGTGCAAATCCGTATTAAATCTGTCTTTACTGAGTTTGTTTTAAGAAGATGCAGTACTGCATATGAAATGTAGGATTGTGGAATCCAAATAATCCAACTTATGTCAAAACTAAACAAATCATCTACTATGGCTTCGAGAAAATAATAATAATAATAGTCTGTCTAGAGAACATTATCTATAGCAACATGTGAACAAAATTCTTCTATGAATACATTAGCATGCAAGTATAAATCTTGCAAGGTATGGATTCTGCTTACTCTCAGTCCCCAGGTTTTTAAAACTTCTTTGATAACCTAATATACCAACTTGAGATATGCATTTACTGACTAAGGGATTTCAAGCTTCAGAAATGCTGGGCTGCCAACTTCCCAATCCTTCTTACTCCTGCATTAATTAATATAAACTCATGCTTCGCAGAGTTTGCATAAAGTACAGTATGCTTGCTATCTATTCTATAATGAAAAAGCTGAATGTAGGATCTCAGAAAGTGGGATGTTATAAATATCTCCTTCACCATCCCTTGCAAACAGATTAAAGTTCTAGTGACAGAAAGGAGAGTAAACCTCGGGCAGGGAAATCATCTTCTTATTAAAAAGAAATGTGATGTCCACTTTTGGACTCCTCTCAGAATTATCCTAAGAAACCTGGACAGGACCCAGAACAGAATAACGAGAATTATTACGGGAAAATCTGACATTCCTCTGCTGTAGTAGACTTGTACATAATTATGTCCAACACCCGTATCAACTGACAGTTGCATTTTACTTCAGCTGAAAGGATAGAAATTGAAGTAGGGACTTCAGTGAATACAACCTCCAGATGTTTTTGCTTGATAAGGAAAAAAAAGCTAATTTAACTATATGCAAAACATGTGACATTCATGATACTTGGTAATTGTTTTTAGGGTTGCATCCTCATATAGAGGATGAGGGGATTCACTGGAAACACAATAGATTTGGAGAATATATTACAAAGTATTTAAGTCCCTTTATCTTTTCTAATAGTGTTCATTTTACCCTGTAATTTCTGGGTTCTATATGACAAAATCAGATATTATAAGGTTTTTTTGTTTGTTTTTGTTTTTGGGTTGAGTTTGTTTGTTTGTTTGTTTGTTTGTTTTTGATGCCTCTGGTCTTCTTGATGTGTCAGTGTAATGGCTCATTGTGTCTGAAAATTCTATAGCTTGATACCATTTTTTTTTTCCATTTCCCTGACACCTTTGAATCAGGAACATCAAACTTCTAGCCATCATTGGAGACAGAACGTTCCTCCCCACATCACAGCATCAGCATTTGGCCCTGGTTTTACAGAGAAATCCTAGAGAACAAGTCCCTGGGTACTCTTTTATGTGGAATGAGTATGTGATTGACAATTCTGAATTGGTGGTATATTTTTCCAGGAGACCTTTTATTTCATCCAAGTCTAATCACACCAATTCTTTGACAGACATTGGGTTAAAAGAATAAAACACAACTCTGCCTTCAAACAGTTCATATTCTGTTACCAAAAAAAAAAAAAAAAAAAAAAAAAAACCAACAACAACAACAACAAAAAAACCACACACAAATAAACCAAATCTGGTAATACAGCAGAACTTATAGGGGTGCTTGGGTGGCTCAGTCATTAAGCATTTGCCTTTAGTTCAGGTCATGATCTCAGGGTCCTGGGATCGAACCCCATATAGGGTTCCCTTCTCCTCTGGAAGCCTGTTTCTACCTCTCCCACTCCCCCTGCCTGGGTTCCCTCTCTTGCTATGTCTGTCTTCATCAAATAAATAATAAAATCTTTTAAAAATACAACAGAATTTATGCTATAATGCATTATATATGAAATGTATAATGAAATTTGCACCAGGTGCTCAGAGAACAACTAGTTATAGGACATTTCACTCAGCCTGGATGAATCAAAGTAAACTTCCTTGAGTGGATGATACATGGTTTTAGTCTTGAAAGATGAGTAGGGAATACAAGATAGAAAAGAAATCCAGACGGAGGGAACAAATACAAATGTCAGCCAGCTTGAGGAATCATGATTTTTTTGGGAGAAGAAACTGCAAATAGTTTAATTTGGCACATGCAGATGGCAAATAGAGAACATTTCATAAAGAGACACAGCATTGATTTGGAGATTGAACTTTATCCTGAAAAAATGAGGAAGCATGGATGGACTTTAGGGGATAAAAAAAGAAAGGACAAGATAAGATTTATATTTTAAATGTATTGCTTTGTATATTTAATATAAAAAATGGATAAAGGGAATTGCTAGTTGAAGGAGACAAATAAGTTAAGTGATAGCACTCTTAATGTAGGTACTGAAATATAGATTATGTCAAAGAATTGTTAAAAGGGTTAGTTGAGGATGACAGGACTAGGATGGGAATTCTGGTTTGCCACTCACTAAGTATGTAATTTAGATAAAACATTTAACCTTTTTAGGTTATTGCTTCTGTTTTAATAAAACTTTTGAGGAATTAAACATAGCAGTATATGCAAAGTTCTTACTATAATCCCTAGAACATATTATCTAATAAAAATGTAAGAAATGCACTTAAATAATGATTTCCAATGATGGGAGCAATAATGACAAAAAAAAAAAAAAGAAAGAAATACTCATGAGTAATTCATCAAATATTGTGGTAAAATGTAAACAAAATTCGTGAGTAAGTTCTTGTAAAGAGAATGACACAAAGATGTTCCCTTAGATTAAAAACACAAGCAAAATAAAATTATAAGAATCCCCTCCATGCAACAGTAATCACAACAGCAACAACCAAAAGCTTTAATGAATTTGATTCTTTCTTTGTGACGACATATTATTTATTGAGCAACTACTATCCAGCAGGCATTTGGCTGAACTGCTTACATACATAATCATTACAGCTAGCCAATATTCTTACATCATTTTATCTTGTAAATTTGGGGGAAAATACAGATTCAAAAGTAGGAGGGAAAAAAAACAATGCCTCACTTATTAGGAGGAGAGAGAGGGAGGAGAAGGTGAGGACAGGGAAGGAGAAAACAAATAGATGCATAGGAAGAAAGGATCAACATGTGTTAAACATTTCCCAAGCGTGAGGCACTATTTTGGGCATAATGAATCTGGGTAGCAACACTGCAAAATATAAGGAATTGTTGCTATTTTGTGATTTAGGAAACAGAAACCCCAGAGGGTTAATGGATGAAATCCATACAAATGTGAGGACATTGTGATCAAAAATAAAGAAAACAACAAAACAAACAAACCAAACACTGGCTCCAGAGACGACCTTCTCAAGGCTGAGTTTGATGAAGTCTTGGAGGTTGTCCTGGGAGGTTTGATTTAACCAATTTTGCAGGCAAATTAGCAGTGTAGTGGCCAATAACGCTTTTTGGTAAGCTTGCTCTGCTAGGATGCTTAGTAAAATAGCCCCTAGCCTGAAATAGTTAAAAGTCAATCAAAAATAATTTAAGGAATGAGAGACATTAGACCAACTGTTGCTGTTGACGGGACCTGGGTATGCCATGATACTGTTTTATTTCAATCATGGATCGGGTAGTTTAGGTCAGGGAGAGAGGACAGTTGATTTCCATGGTGTAAAATATTTCTCAATGAAAAACCCCTTCAGTTAAGAATCACTAAAGACTATGAAGACTGGATATTAAAAAAGAAAAAAAGAAAGAAAAAAAAATCTGTACATTAAGACAAAAAAATATTGCCAGAGGCAGTTTGCAAAGAAATTACATCTGGGTGCAGTGAAAAGAATCCTAAGAGGAAAAGGTTCATTCACTGAGTGAGCTCTTTAGGGGAGCTATTATTTGATTAAGCAAGCTATTTATTTAAATAGAACACGTTATAGGACTAGTTTAATCCAGCCCTGAAGGCTATTTTAATGGGTCTGAGTATTGCTTCTGCAAAATAGATCTGATATTTTGATCACTGCCAATTTAATCACAGGATAAACCCCTTTACTGCAAGTCATGCTAAGCTTCTGGTCAAATTGAGAGGACATTTAAGAGGGGTTAGGACTAGAAAGTCTAACCTGGTCCTAGGTGGCCTTTCTTTTATTCTTTTTTCCAGAAGATTTTAGGAGAACCCAATTTATTGATGAACTGAAACATCTCAGAAGCAATGGGAAAATAATATTGGAATTAAATGACACCTGCTGAGAAAGGCCTATCAATAGGGAAAAAAAAAAAAAAAAAAAGGTTCTCCCTGTTGTGATGGTACCTGTGATGAAATGTTGATTAGCTGAGCCAAAGATGGCACCACAATGCTAATGTATAAATTAGTCAATCCAGTTCTGGCAATCATAAAGGTTTTAGGAATTATGTTTTATTAAAATAATAATAATAATAAAAGATGTATTTATTTGAGAGAGAGCAAGGGGCTGAGAGGGAGCCCAGCATGGGGCTCAGTCCAGGATCAGGACCTGAATGGAAATAGAGAGTTGGGTGTTCAACCAGCTAAGCCACCCAGGTGCCCTGGTAATTATGTTAATCAAAAGAGGTTAAAGGGAATTTTTAAGGCTAACATAATAATGGAAGAATACACAATACACAAAGAAGATTTGATATTCAAAGTATTTGAAAATGTTCAAATGATAACATATCGGATGTATATTCAGCTGATATGCCCTATTATATGTGTCTGAGTTGTTTACGATCTGTCCTTTTTAATGGGTGTTCATACTATACTATATTACATTGTTAACAATTCTGAATGTCATCCTGGCAATGAGAGATAGCATTTATTTTCAAAACTGACAGCTTGCATGTTTATCTAATGCAAAGCAAAAAACAAAAAACACCAGAAAGATAAACATGTATTTTAAGAGTTGTTATCATTTCAGGAGGGATACTGAATTGTGAGAAAGAACAAAATGGGAAATATCAGGCTGGTTATATATACTTCTCTATTGTTTTGACTATTTGAAACAAGAATGTAAATTTACTGATGACCTAAAAAAAAAAAAAGTACATTTATATATTGTTAAAAATAAAATAAAATATATTTTATATAATGAAATTGGGAACAATAAGAAATAAGCAACTTTATAAACTATAAATAATTAATTATAGAAGTAAAATATCTTATGATTTGTTTTCCATAGGGAGCTGATGGACAAAATTGCCAACATTTGGTATATGTACCCATTTACTTATGTTTTTGTTTCTTTTGTTAGTGTTTTACAGTTTTTAGCATATAAATCTTGAACATATTTTGTTGGATTTCCACTTAAGTGTTTCATTTTGTGCAACAATTCTATATGATATTGCTTTTAATTGTAATGTCTAGATGCTTATTGCTACTAGGTTGAAATACAATTGACTTTTGTACATTGATCTTGTGTCAAACTTCCAGAACTCACTTATTAGTTCTACAGGTTTCCTATAGATTCTTAGGGTAAGCCTACCCAGACAATTATGCCATCTGGAAATGATGGTTTTATTTCTTCTTTAATGAACTGTATGTCTTTCATTTTCTTTCCTTGCCTTATTAAACTGGACAGAATATTTTTCACTGTGTAAAATAGTAGTGATGAGGCAGACATCTTTCCCTTATTCCTGATCACAGGAAGAAGGCATTCACCATTGCAGATAATGTCAGCTGTGGAATTTTTGTACATAATCTTTATCAGCTTGAGAAATTTGACCTTTATCTCAATTTTTCTGAAAATTCTAATTATCAGTAGACACTAAATATAGCAAATGCTTTTTCTGCATTGATTGATAGGATCATGCAATTTTTCCTTTTTGCCTGTTAATTTGATTGCTCACATTTATTGATTTTCAAATATTGAACAAGTCTTAACCTCCTCTAACATACTAGATATAAACCCTACTTTATCATTATGTATATCATGTATCATTATATATATATATATATATATACACACACATATATATACACACATATATGTGTATATATATGTGTGTGTATATATATATATATATATATATATATATATATAATTCTTTTTTGTATGTTGGTGAATTTTACTTGCTCAGATTTTTAAAAAAATGTGTCTATAGTCATGAAGGATATGAACTTATAATTTTCTTCTTTTTTCTTTTTTTTTTGAGTACTTTTATCTTTATCTGATTTCAGTATCAGGGTAATTGTAGCCTCATAAAATTAATTAAATGTTCTATCCATTTTAGTTTTCTGGAATAGGTTAGGAAAGATTGTGTAGGACTATATAGAAATCTCTAGAGAAACCAGCTATGCCTGAGGGGTTTTTTTGTTTGTTTTTTTGGAAAGTGGTATTCAAATTATAAACTTATTTTCCTAAACAACATAAGAGCTTCTCAAATTATTTGTTTAATATACATGAGAATGTAGTTTAGTAACTTTCTGGATTAGTTTTCTGTTTTCAATTTTAATAATTTATACACTTTATAGTTTTCTTTATTCTGTTTGGTTTAAGTTTATTTATTTTTTTCTTTTTTTAGTTCCTGAGGTAAGAGTTGAGACTATTGACCTGAGATTTTGCCTCTTTTTAATGCACGCCTTAATGCTATAAATTTCTCTTGGCACTAATTTAATTGTATTATGATATGATGTATGTTGATTTTTTTATGAACATATAATCTATTATTTGCCCCAGTATGTTGATTTTCTTTAGTAATTGTGTATATTTTTTTAATTTCCCTTTGAGACTTCCTCTTTACTATATGGATTATGTAGTAGTGTGTGGTTTTATTTCCACGTGTTTGGATATTCTCCTTTCTTTTCCCATTATTGCTTCACAGCTTGATATTATTGTAGTTGTAGAACACACTATCTGATACAAATCCTTTAATTCTTTTTCAAGTTTGTTTTATGGAACAATACAAGGTTTATTTTGCTACATTTCCTAGGGGCAATTGAAGATAATGTGTGTTCTGCTGTTGTTGAGTGGGATGTTCTTGATTATATCTTAACAGTTGGTAGTGCTCTTATGTTCCTCTAAATCCTGGCTGATTTTGGCTAGTTACTCTATCAATTATTGATACAGAGATGTTAACTTTTGTAAATATAAGTGTGAATTTTTCTGGGTCTCCCTTCAATTCCATTGGTTTGGCTTTCCATCTTCTGCAGTTTTACTAGGCCTTATTGATAGGATTATCCTGTTTTATTTGAAAATCATCCTGTTGGGGCGCCTGGGTGGCTCAGTGGCTTAAAGCCTCTGCCTTTGGCTCAGGTCATGATCCCAGAGTCCTGGGATCGAGTCCTGGGATCAAGCCCTGCATCCGGGTGTCTGTTCCCCGGGAAGCCTTCCTCTGCCTCTCTCTGCCTGCCTTTCAGCCTCCTTGTGATCTCTGTCTGTCAAATAAATAAATAAAATCTTTAAAAAATAAATATAAGTAAAATTCTCCTGTCTCTGGTAATTGTCTTTAATCCGAAATCTGTTCTACTTGTTATAGCCATTACTGTTTCCTTTAATGTTTGTATAATATATATTTTCTCAACTTCCATTTTCAAACTGCTTATTTTGTTACACTTGAAATGAGTCTTTTGCAGAGATCATTTAGATAGACCATGCTTGCTTTTTAAATTTTTTTAAATTAAAGATTATTTTTGAGAGTGAGAGAGAAAGGACACTAGAAGGCACAAATAAGGGCAGGGCAGAGGGAGAAGCAGACTCCCCATTGAGCAGGGAGCCAGGTGCAGGTTCCATCCTAGGACCCCAGGATCAAGACCAGAGGCAGATTTTCGAAGGCAGATGCTTAACTGAACTGATTGACCCACCCAGGGGATCCATTTATTTTTGTTGTTTTTTGTTTTTTTGCTTTTTTTAAAAATTGACTCTGACATGCTCTATTAATTGAAATATTTTGAACTTTTATATTAACGTGATTATTGATATGTTAAGGTTTATGGTAGAAAAAAAGGATAATGCCTATCCAAAGATATCCACATAAGAATGACTTGGACCTATGAATAAACTACTTTAAGTTACAAAGGGAATTTTGCAGTGTGATTAAATTAAGGATATTGAGGTGACAAATTTACCCTGTATTATTCTAGTGGGCCTAGTATAGTCAAAAGGATTTTTTGATCCTTGGAGGCATCTTTTGACTCATGGAGGCAGGATGGTAAGAATAAGAAGGAGAGGCAGTGGGCGCCTGGGTGGCTCAGTGGGTTAAGCCGCTGCCTTCGGCTCAGGTCATGATCTCAGGGTCCTGGGATGAAGTCCGCATCGGGCTCTCTGCTCAGCAGGGAGCCTGCTTCCCTCTCTCTCTTTCTGCCTGCCTCTCTGCCTACTTGTGATCTCTCTCTATCAAATAAATAAATAAAATCTTTAAAAAAAAAAAAGAAGGAGAGGCAGTAATGGAAGCAAAGAGTGGAATGATGCCATGGCAAGGATGGAACCACAAGCCAAGAAATGCAGGGTGCCTTTAGAAACAGGAAAGGCCAAGAAATAGTTTTCTCTTGGAGTTTCCGGAAGGAACCAGACAAGCTTGGAACCAGACACCTTGACCTTAACTTAGTGAGAATGACTTTGGATCCCTGACCAGCAGAATTATAAGATTAAACATTTGTATTGTTTTAAGCCACTATTCTTGTGTCATTTAGTACAGTAACAATAGAAAAATAATACAGAGCTAACGTCTGGAATTTTATATTTTTTTTCCTGTTTGTTCCCTTTTATTTGTTTCCTTCTCTGTTATATCCACATTCTTGTGTGTTATTTGACGATTTGTTTTTAGAATTCTACTCTGATTTATCTGTGGATATTTTAAAAAAGGTTAATTGATGCCCAGTTTTATTGGTTTTGAAAAACAGGGGAGCACTTATCTGAAAATATAGCTAAGTGCATTCTTATTTATGATTACTTATATTCATGCCCTGAAAATATTTATTATTTGGACCAATCCTGTGATATGCCATTTGTTATAAAATGAAGTTCTTACAATGAGTGTGGGCAATTTGTCCTTTTCAGATAATGGAAGAATGTATCAAATCTTCATTTATTTTCCAAACATTAAAAAAAATAAACAAAAATTAAAAAAAAATTCAAGTCTGGTAAGCCATGAAGACCCAACACCCATAGCTCTCCTCCTCAGACATCCACTTCTGCAGGGGCACAATATGTTTGCTAACTTTAAAATGCTTACTCTTTAAAAACAGATCGTTTTTACACAGCTGTACAAAATTCTTAAGGTTTTTTGGCAATGGAGTATAATGGAATTTTACAACTATATAAAAATTGTCTTTGCTCAAAGAACAGTATTTTACTGTGTGTACATAGTTGACCGACAAAATTCTCTACCACACAGCATTCTAATGAACTGATGAAATAAGGTACCTCTACAGGGATATTATAGGATTTCCAGAAAGAAAGAAAGGAAGGAAGAAAGAAAGAAAGAGAGAGAGAGAAAGAAAGAGAAAGAGGAGAGGAGAGGAGGGAGTGAGGGAGGAAAGAAGGAAGGAAGGAAAGATGGAAGGAAAGATGGAAGGAAGGGACACACACATGCGCACACAAACTTCTATAGCTCAAAACACAGTATCATGGCCTATCTGCAGGCAACTTACAATAATTGGCAAATACAATTTAGTGATAAGAAAATCCTTTCAGTGATGAAAAAATACTTCTAAGTCCCACTGAAGTACTGCTGTAGTTTAACTATACATAAGAAATTGCTAAACTCTCACTATTCCAAATATATTTAATGCTCATTTTTCAAGATAAGCCTAACCAACCCCCTGAAAAGTAACTGCATTGTATCTTTGAAGTTAAGCAGAAAAACAAATACACACACAGTACTGGTGACAAATATACAGCAGAGTTTCTTCATTCTTCTCAAAGACTGAAACCAATTCTCAGGACCAGGAAGACTAGAAATTCACCTATTTTCAAAGATTTGTTTGTAGACTACGCAGTAACTTTGTTGTCTTTTCTGTATCAAAATCTGAAAACTCCTTGTCCCACCCAAGAATTCCTCTGAACACACCATGAAATCCCCAGAGGTGGTGATGCTCCCACCTCTGCCACCACCATGCTCTTGGCCACAAGGAAACCAAGACCTCCTCTGCCTCTGTAGTCCCTGTAGTTATGGTTTGGACAAAGTGTAATTCCAAAGATTTTGGCATTTAATCTTCTTTCTTCAGCTCCACTTGGTCTCTGTTCCCTATTATCATCACAAGAAATATTATCAAAGAAGGATTTGTTTTTGTCATAATAGTAATTAGGTCCAAGTAGATCTCCTTCATCTGCATTTCCTTCACTGTTTTTGGTGAGAATCAACTACTGAGTCATTTATCTTCACGATTTATAGGGTTCTCCTACTCCTCAAGTTTATCTACTTTGAACTCAAGTTTATAAGGAAACTATCAATTTCCTCCTTGTTAAAATGTGCATTCACACTTTCAAGGTAAAAATGTTTCTCAAATTTCATTAGACTCTCTTGAACACCACATTGGCCCTGCCACCTTGACAACCCAACACTCTCTCTTTGGAACCAAAAGAGCACCTGGAACTATTTTTGTTTCTGTCATTTTGGGGTTGTTCATTTTCTGGTCTTGAAATTTTGTGTGTTTCAGTGCACCTGTGCTCTTGATTTTCTGTTGCTTTTTGGCTGACAGATAGTAAAGGCCTGATTGATATGGGGTCCTTCTCCCA
Source organism: Mustela nivalis (assembly GCF_964662115.1). NCBI lineage: Eukaryota > Metazoa > Chordata > Mammalia > Carnivora > Mustelidae > Mustela > Mustela nivalis. Next base: position 44,628,472 of record NC_139023.1, on the reverse strand, counting down.
ACAGGTGCTGGAGCAGGTAAGTGAGCAGAGGTGGTCTGTATTGCTTGTTTCATGGTTGGGCTTTTTCTCAAAGGTCCTAACTGAGGGCTTGAACAACCTTGATACAGGTGTGTTTTTAGACACTGTGCATCGTGGATAAAGGCAGAACCAACTGCTACATTGGGATACACTACCACTATTTGATGTTTCTTGTCCAAAGAATGTCAAAGAGCTTTCAGCAACATCGATAGCACTGAACTGCTGCCCAACTAATGAACTTCAAATGAATTGACTGTGCTTTGACATCCTGCAGAAAAGTCCATAGGGACCCAATGCCTAGAATGAAGAAATAGATGAGCTTAGTGGAAACAATGATAGCTAAGTCTGGCTCGACGAACATTGTGGGTTTAGTGACTCATAAACAGTGAGGTCTTTAATATCACTCCCATGGAATATGATGTATTCAAAGACTTCATCTGGAGGTGGGATTGGATGAATTGTTGGTCTGTCTTTCTGACCAAAGACATAAATTTGGTGAGGGCAACATTGGACATCAATGGTGCAGAGGATGCCCTTGCAGCAGATCTCCACCTTCAAGATAAGGCTCATCTTACTGCCTATATAAGGAACATCCCCACTTGTGGTATCATTGTCACTGTTACCTGCTCACAGAGAGGCTGCTCACACTCCTGTTGAAGCTCTTCAAGCCTGCTAGCTCTGTCGGTACCGGCCCCAGGTTCCTCTATATGTAGACTTCTTCTTTTTCTTTCTTTCCTTTTTTTTTTTTTTTAAGATTTCTTTATTTATTTCAGAGAGGGACCTTGTGAGTGGTGGGAGGAAGGGCAGAGGGAGAGAAAGAACCCTTGAGCAGACTGTCCTCTGACTATGGAGCCTGATGTGAGGCTCCATCCCAGGATCCAGAGATCATGACCTGAGCAAAATTTAAGATCTGCGGCTTAAGTGACTGAGTACTCAAGCTCCCTTATCTGTGGATTTTTAATGTGTTTCTTTGTATAGCTTTTTTAGTGTTTTTTTGTAGGTATTGTACACATATTATATACATGTATTTATATATATAATATGAAATACATAATATGTGTAATGAATAAATTATCAAAGTGTACTAATACTCTAATTTTGCCAGCTGGAATGAATATATAAGTCTTCCTTCCTTTACTTAAATTTATCTTCCTCTGTTTATAATATAGTTGTGTTAAGTATTTCCTCTACATGCACTTAGAAACACATCAGTGTCATAATTTTTGCTTCAATGTTAAATGTAATTTATAGAACTTGAGAAAAAGAAAATCTGTTGTATGTATCCCTACTTTTGCCTATCATGTTTTTTTTTCTGCCTTACTAATATTTCTGATATTTCAAGCCCTCTCTCTCTTTCTTCCTTTCTCTTTTTTCTTCTTTTCTTTTCCAGTTAGAGAATTTTCTGTAGCTATTCTTTTAGAGGACTTCTGTTTGTAATACATTCATTTAGTTTGTCCTAATGTGTTAATTTCTTGATTTCTTCTTCATTCTTGAAAGATATTTTTGCTTGGTATAGGATTCTGGGTTGGCAATCTGTTCTAAGTTCCTTCCCCCCCCACCCAGCTCTGGAAAAATTATGTGTCACTTCATTTTTGTTCTCCAAAAAATTATGTTCTCTATAGTTTATGAAGTCATTTAATATTTATTTATTTATTTACCAGCAGATAAGGATTTGCTTCTCTTACTACTTTCAAGGTGGTTGGTTTGTTTTAGTCTTGATTTTCAGAAGTTTTACTACTATATCTTCTTTGAGTTTATCGTTTTCAAATTTGCTTTTGTTGAATCTGTAAGTTTATATATTCTGTCAAACTTGGGAAGTTTTAGCCATTACTTCTCTGAGTATTTCTTAGAGGCACCTTTTCTTCCCTCTCCTTCCAGGACTCTGATGATACAAATGTTTCCACTTTCATGATAGCCCCAAAGATCCCTGAGACTCTGTTCATTCTGCTGTTGAACTTATTTATTTATTCATTTTCATTTCTATCCTTTTATTTTCCTGTTCTAAAATTTCTATTTGGTTCTTATATATAATTTCTATGTCTTTTTTTACTTTTTTTTTGCTTTAATTTGTTTCAAATACTGGCCCATTGAAGCATTTTAATGATGACTGCTTTAAAAGCTCTGTCAGATAATTCTAGCATCTCTGTCATTTCTGTGTTGACATCTACTGATTCATTCAATTTGAGTTTTACCTGGTTCTTGATATGATGAGTGAGTTTCATTGAAACCTGGTTACTTTCAGTTTTATGTTAACAGAATATGGATCCTATTTAAATCATCTGTATTAGATAGCATACACTGACAGAATGTATGTCGGAAGAAGAAGAGGAGGTTTCATAGTATTATTTTCCGGAGGAGATAGCAGTTCATTTTTTCCACTTTCCTTCATTCACACCTAGTGAAGGGGTGACCTTGCTGTTGCTGAGTCAATGTGGAGATTCTTACTCCCCAGTAGAGCTCTACTGTTATCTCCCTAGAGAGGTAAGAATAATTCTCTACTATTCTCCCTGACATTGCCTAATCACTACTGGAGCTTGTGAGAGTCTTCATTCTCTTCTGAGAACTATAGTGGTTAAAGTAGAAGGTACCTCATTACCTCCAGCTAGGGATTGAAATCTAGGTTTGCCCACATGAACTTCACTAACACTGAGGTAGAAGTAGGGAGGAGGGCTCATTATAGCTTGAAGAGTATGAAAGTCTAAGCTGACCCTTCAGCCTTTGCTACCTGACTTATATGGGGCCACAGTTTCTTTTCTTTGATGTCTGACTTCAGTAGAGCAGTTTCCAACTTAAAATTTTCAGTCTTACTTGGTTGCGTATTTCCTGGTCCTTTGTCTAGAGAGGGAAGGCTCTTGTGGGGCTTTAATGTCCATGTCCATTGATAGTTTTGGGTAGCAAGTTTTTTCAGCTCCATGTTGGGAACATATAAGGCAAAAACAAACCCAGGAAATTCACAATTAAATTATTCCTTGGGTCTCAAAACCTTTAGCCATCTGTCTTTTCTCCTTCCTTCAGAGTCTTCTTATGTTTGCTTTAATATGGAATTGTTTGGATTATACATTTTGTTATATTTATTATATGGCAATATGTACCTTTGGACACAGACATCACTTGTGTCCCATGTCGTGTAATCTCAGCTCACATTTTACATCATCTCTTGCTTCAGCAAGCAGCTTCCTACAGTTATAACTTACAGTGCTTTGACTCACTACTCCTTGCAACTTTCTCTTCATTCCCTGGACTTCTGTCATAACCTGTCCAGCATTCAGTCATGTTTGTCTTGGAAGTGTGAGACATTTTATGTAGCAATCCTTGAACATGGATGATAGAGATCAAAGGATAAATTCTCTCCTCTCCCAGGCCTCTGTGGATCATTCTTTTTTTTTTTTTTTAATATTTTATTTATTTATTTGACAAACAGAGATCACAAGTAGGCAGAGATCAGGCAGAGATAGGAGGAAGCGGGCTCCCGCTGAGCAGAGAGCCCGATGTGGGGCTCGATCCCAGGACCCTGGGATCATGACCTAAGCCGAAGGCAGAGGCTTTAACCCACTGAGCCACCCAGGCGCCCCTCTGTGGATCATTCTAAGGCACATCTAGACAGATCCTCAAAAGATCCAGCAAGATGGAATCTCAGAGGCCTCCTGTTTAACCAACTGGAGAATACACCTCAGTATTGGCCTTTCCTAATTCCTGTTTTACAGTTCCTCATCTCTAAATTCTGTTTCTGGAACACCTACCAAATAAACCCTTGGCTCAGATTCTGATTACCAGCAGCAACCTAGTGTAAGACATATGTTTTACAGAAAAAAAAATAATAGAGCAATATCATGTTTGACCTATGGAAATCAGTTGAGAGCATAAATCACTTCTGCTAACTTGTAAATCAACAGTTATTTAAAATCCTACCTGATATCAGAATGGACATATTAATCCAGAACATAAAATAATAGTAAAGCATTTTATAGAAATAGAGCAATAAGTTTTTTAGGTGGAAAAGTAGGAATTAAATTGGTAAGCATAGTGAATATATAGAATAATAATGTCAAGTGTTCTAAGTTCAGATTCAGAACAATAAGGAAGAAAACACAAGTGAACTGAAGAATCTTTCAATAAATTTGGGAAAGCTGCAGAGAAGGGGGAAATCACATAAACTGTTTATATTAAAAAACATATCAGATATGAGTGTCTGCGTGGCTCAGTTGGTTAAACAACTGTCTTCAGCTCAGGTCATGATCCTGAAGTCCTGGTATCCAGTCCCAGTTTGGATTACCTGCTCAGCAGGGAGCCTACGTCTCCCTCTGACCTTTCCCCTCTCATGCTCTCTCTCTCCCATTCTTGCTCTGTCTCTCAAATAAATAAATAAAATCTTAAAAAAAAAAGATATCAGATAATGACAAGTCATATTATATGTTACTATGGTACTAAAACAAATAGATACAATATGGATTTCAATATGTAGCCTTTTAAATGGAATTCCCAGGACACAGTGAAAACCTTACATACTCAACACTGACAAACTGAGAAACTCCTTATTGATGAGAATACTGAGGGATTTAAACAATAAATGCTTAACACATTTCATGTATTTTTTTATCCCAAACATTGTTGAGGCAAAATTTTGTACTTTTTATCAAAAAACACAATTATTGTTAAATCAAATACTTGTTATAGTAATTGCAATTTGAGAACCTGTCAAAGCTCTACATTGTTCTATTAGAGTCAAAAATTTTAATTTGTAAAATCCTTTGCTTAAGGCACAATGTTACTTTTTAAAGAGATAATTGTAGAAAGGCAAATAGCATTTCTAAGATGCTTCCCCCCATTGTCCCTTCAGTAAGGTTCATTACAAATGAAAATACTAAGAAAATGGGCTGTCAAAGCTTCACTGAAACAATACCCAATTTTGAAGTATTGTCTCTGTATGTGTACTTATATTGTTAAGTCTCCAAAGTACAAAACTATTTTCTAATCTACTATATATGGCAGAAATATAAGTGCTTTTCCTTTTTTATCATTTAAAATAAGTTTAAAAATAAAATTCCCTAGGACATTAGAAATAATTGTATGGGTATGGATTTTTTTTTCACTAAGTTATTATAAAAGAGTATATTGGATAGGATAACTGATTTTTATGTGAATAGAAATGGTAAGGAGTAACAATTTTAGAAACTATGTTTAAAAGGATAAAAAAGCAAAAGCAAAAGGTGATATCAGGTATTTCTCTATTTTAGTTATCTGCTTCTTCCATAATTTCTTTCTTTTTATACTGTAAATCAAAAGAGTTTATATAAGAGACATAATACCCACAGCTGGGTTTTGAACTTTTGGTACCTCACAAATTCCACATAGTGTCAGCTTTCACCTGTGTGTGGTGAGAATGGGTGTTGTACCAGCTGATTATACATTTCTGTTCTCTCTGATTATATCAATTTTACATTTGTGTTTACTTTGAGAAAATATAACTTTCCATCTAAATTCATTGGTTGTAAAATAATCTCTTTGAGGAAAAAACAGTTACATAACAAAGATTTGTGAACACCTGGTACTCAAATCAGTATACCTGGACACTCTATCTTTCTTATTGGAAGCTGGCAATCACTGTTCTACTAAATCATCTCGAGGAACATCTTCCTGAAAATGTATACTTTAATTGGAGGTTTTCATTCCTCATGTTATAGTGTCTGTTAGCTTTAGACATAAGGCATCATAAGACACACATTTTGGTTGAGTTTTGTGAATGTGGAGAATCTTCCAGACAAGTATGTGGGAACCCATACAGGAAAGGGGAAAACTAGGGATTGGATGTCTTGGATGTGTCAGACCCCTGGTAAACTTGAACCTATGGGGATGATAATCTGACCAGGTACAGTACTCAGAGAACTCAGCAGCTTGTCAGTAATTGACTGAGTTACCTCAATTTTTGTTTCTTGTCTCTTCTATGTTCTTACCTTTTAGCCAGGTATGGATCAGTTTTTTGTTTGCCTGTTTAACATTTAAAAACCATTGTTAATTTTGTTCCATTAAATATATAGGCTCTAAAATAATTGTGATTTTTTTTAAACTCAAATGCAAAGAATGTGTTTGCAGCATTTATTATTTATTATTTATTTTTAACTTCAGCACCATAGCTGTCCAAAGTAGTACACAGGAGATTAACACTTGTAAGACGTGAGAAACTTTGCACCCTAAGATGTATCTTATAATTACCCTATGTTAGAGGATTCAGGTTGCTGCATTCAATTTTCATAACATATATGGATTAATGTAATGTTTTTTATTTTGTTATTGGTCAACTTCAGAGATTTATTCACAAACATGTATACTATAATATGAAGCCCAAGAACCCACTCATTCACCTTGAAGAGAAAACAGGTACCTCTTTTATATTTTCAGTCATTTTTTGTTTTATTTATCACCTGATTACAACTACACAAATAGCACTATATTTTCAGAAGATGCTTGGTCATGAACATTTTTAATACTTAAATGTATACCACATATATAAGTTTTGTTATGTATGTGTGAAACAAAAGATTTTTGTTAAAGCTATACTACATAGAAATTAATCATAGTAAAAATTAGAAATTTTGTTAGAAACTTTATTTTTAGATTTAATACTGATGAAGTCCCAGAACCTAAGTCAGGTTCGGTGGGGTGAGGAGGTTCGGAGCTGACGACTAAAGAAAGAATTCTTAAGATGTCGTTGGTGCAAAATGGTGGTTTATTAAAGCACGGGGACAGGACCCGTGGGCAGGAAGAGCTGCTGCCCTGGGTTGTGAGGGTAGGCATGTTATATACCCCATGGTTGGGGGAAGGTGACGGGAAGGGATGGGAGGTTTCAACAGAGTTTTCACATGTTAGGGAGGGCCTACAAGGTGCGGGGGGGGGTGTCCTTGCCCTTATGGCTTGATCAATGTCGTCTTTAGGTCAGGCATTAACATCAAGATAATTGGGAGATTCTTGGTGGGGTATTATGATCCTGCTATCATATAAATTCCCTTCTACCTCAGTCTCCTCCAGTTTATGATGGGAGGGAGACATTAGGGCTTCAGGAACCGAGAGTTATTTGCCTCTGGAAATTTGTGCTGTTGATAAGGTAACCTCCCTGTTTAGGTCTTTAGGACATCTGTAGAGCAAGGGAGATTCCTGTTCTGCAGGATTGCGATCCCTGCAAGTTAACTATTTCTCGTTTTATGGCAGTCAGGGGTGCCTGAGGAATGCTACACATATGGAGGGGAGCGGGTGAAGAGGGGGTGCAAGGCGCCAGCTTTTGCTCTGTCCTCAGCCAGCCTCCTGCTCCCTCATCAATACTATGAATTAATTTCATGATATATAAATATTATCAAGACACTTTTTAGGTTTCAGATATGGAAGTCACCTTTGAGTATGTACTAAATGGTTAATAACCATTTTTTAAATAAACCATTAATCACAAATAATAACATAAAAAACTATACATGTACCCACTATCAAACTTACCAAATAAAACACTATTGATAATTAAAAATCACTAAGAAAGGGTGCCTGAATGGTTCGGTTGATAAGAGCACGTGATCCTTAATTTTGGGGTTGTGAGTTAAAGCCCCTTTTTGGGTATAGAGATTATTTTTTTTTAATCTTCAAAAAAACCCTATGTATATTTTTCTCATCACATTTCTCTTTGTACCTCATAGGTGTTACCACAGCCTTTAATTCTGTGTTTAGCATTCCCTTGATTAAAATAATATATATATTTTACTATCATATATTTAGCCCTTAAAATTCTGCTATTCAGTTTTGCATGGTTTTTATATTTATGTAAATGATATCATGCTAAGGTAGTCTTCTGTGACTTCCTTTTTCCCCATTCAAACTTACTATTATGAGTTCATCTACTTGATTCATTTAGTTAAAGTCAATTCAGCTTAATTGCTAAATATGCATTAAATGTATCCATTATCTGGCTGATTATATTTAAGCCATTTAAATATTTTTCTCATTAACAAGAGTTCACTATAAATAATTCCTATATGCACTTCTCAATGCACATACAATGATTTTCCTGAATTTGTTAAATTCATATAAATTGAATTTGAATTGCTTCTTTGAAACGAAAAACAAGGCAAGATGGCTACTTAACTACTTCCTATTCACAATTTCACTGGGGACTCTAATTGTGGCAATAAGGCAAGAAAAAAAAATCATAAAGATCAGAAAGGAGGAAACAAAACTCTCTATATGCAGATGTGTGTACATGGGAAATTCCAAAGACTTTACAAAGCAGATACTGGAACTTAGTATTGAATTTAGCAAGACCAGAATATATAAAGCTAATATAAAATCATCAATTACATTTTAATATACCCACAAACAATAACTGGAAATGATATTTTTTAAAATCTTACTTTTGGTAATATCAGAAATGTAAAATACTTAGGAAAAAATTCTATAAAAACAAATCTAAGATCATTTTTCTGAATATTACAAATATTTCTAAAAGAAAAAGAATAGACAAATGACAATGTATATCAAGTTCACTGGGCAAAAGACTTACTGTTATTATGATAACAATTCTTCCAAACTGGTCGGTTATAAAGTCAACTCATACCAACCAAAATTACATCAGGATATTTTTTAAAGGAAATTGGTAAGATGATTCTAAAATTTAGAAAGCACTTAGACTTACTAAGGTAATTTTTTTAAAAAAGATTTTATTTATTTGAAAGACAGAGATCACAAGAAGGCAGAGAAACAGGCAGAGGGTGAGGAAGGGAAGCAGGCTCCCAGCTGAGCAGAGAGCCTGATGCGGGGCTTGATCCCAGGACTCTGGGATCATGACCTGAGCTGAAGGCAGAGGCTTTAACCTGCTGAGCCAGCCAGACCAATACCACTGAGCCCCAATACCAAGGTAAATTTAAGAAGAATCACGTTGTTGGACTTACAGTAGTTGATTTCATGATTTACTATAAAGCTACCCCAATTAAAACAGTTAGGTATTGGCAAAAACATAGCAATAAGGTAGCTCATTGGACAGAACAGAGACTTTTGACAACGATTCGAAGACAATGAAGGGAAGGAAAAGAAAATCTATTTTATTATTATAACTAGATCAAATTGGCATATATATATATAAAAAAAAAACAGAAAACACGAACATTAGTTATTATACTATGCCATGCAAAACAATTAACTCAAAATGTATCACAGTCCTAAATATAAAACCTAATACCTAAGGCATTAAATTCTAAAACAAAGCACTGGAAAAAATCTTTGCAACCTCAAGACAAGATCAGGTGTGCTCAGGATGGTATGGCCAGAGACACTTTGCAACTTTAAGATAGGCAAATATTTCTTAGAATAAAAAAAAAGAACAAAATAATACAAGAAAAAAAAGAACGAACTGGGTATCACCAAAATTAAAATCTTTTGCTCTTCAAAACACATCATTAAGAAAATAAAGGTGATAAGACAGAGTGAGGGAGAAAAGATTCATAGCACGTATAAGACAAAGAACTTATGTACAAAATATATAAATAGTTTTCAAAATTCAATAAGAATACATACAATGTAATAAAAATAAGCAAAATATTTTATTAGATTCTTCACAAAAGAGGAATACAAATAGCCAGTGAGAACATGAAAAGATGATTGAAAGCATTGGTCATCAAAGAAATTAAAAAACCACAGTGAGACACTACTACATATCTATTAAAATGGCTCAAAGTTAAAAATCCAGAACATAACAAGTGTTGACAAGGATGGGGGAAAATGACCCCTCTCATACACTGCTAAAGGGAAGATGAAAGTGTACAACCATATTGGAAAATCCTTGATGGTTTCTCACAACTTGAACACATCCTACCATATGATTGAGACAACTGACTCATAGATATTTAGCCAAGAGAAACAAAAGCGTATATCTAAACTAAACACAGAGTATACAAAAAAGTTTATAACAACTTCATTTGTAATAGCTCAAAACTATATATAATCCAATTGTCCACAAATTATATATTCTTACAATGAGATACTTTTTGGCAATTATAAAAATAACTATTAATACACAGCAACACAGATGAGTCTTAAAATTATTTTGCTGAGGAAAAGAAACAAGCAAAAAGCATATATACTATATAAACAATTTATATACATTTAGAGAAAAGGCAGACTCATTTAGAATGACCAAAAGCAATTTAGTTATTATGTGCAGACACAGATGAAGGAAGGAAAGGGATTAGAAAAGAATGTTAAGTGGTTGCCTGGGTGGCTCAATGGGTGGCTCAGTGGGTTAAGCCTCTGCCTTCCGCTCAGGTCATGATCTCAAGGTCATGGGAAGGAAACCAGCATCTGGCTCTCTGCTCAGCAGGGGGCTTGCTTTCCCCTTTGCTCTCTGCCTGTCTCTCTATTTTATGTTCTCTCTCTTCCTGTCAAAATAAATAAATAAAATCTTAAAAAAAAAAAAAAAAAAGGAAAAGAGCATTAAGAACTTTCTTGGGTATGTTTTTGTCTACATAGTCAAAAAAATTAAGAGCTCTTATGCAATTATCTAGACAATTACCATTAAATTATTTTGTAATGAGGAAGTGATTAAAAATGTTATCAAATAGAAGTAAAGAGTTTGCTTCAAAAAAAAAAAATTGGGGGTAATAGAAATATTTGCTTCCCTGATTGTTGTGATGGCTTCACAAGGATATACCATCTTTTAAAATAAACCAATTATTATAATTATCTGTTGTATTTCAAGTACCTTTAGGAAAGTCATTAAAATAAAGAAGTCTGATACCCATGAAGATGACATGGTAGTCATGAATCTTCTTAAATTATGAAATCTTTATGAAGATTTCATGAAGTCTTCATTCCTTTTATTGTACCAGATTCATATTTTTAATCCACAACTAAAATATACCATACATATAACACTGGATTATATTTATAAGTTTTCCTATATTTTCCTCATGTTTTCCTTGTACAGCTAGTTGATAGTGGATAATTGACTTAATAATATATTACTTATCTACTCACTGATGACTTATAAGGCACCTACTTTATACCAGTGTTCTATACACTGAGGCACAGAAGAAAATAATGTTCCATTCTGATAAAAAGAGATACAAAATCAATCAATCAGG